>NC_135802.1:138338981-138638981 GCF_964213995.1 Mustelus asterias
TATTTCCTTCGTTTTACAATCAGATTTGCTAGTTGTATAGAATGGAGAATAATGGATGGACAAGAATTATTAATGTGATAATTTTGGGTCTTACATTGTGATTGTACATCCTGTTTGCTCAGAGTTAGCCAAGTCACACATTGCAGAAGCCATAAAATAGGTCGCTGAACCATAGGCATCAGAAAAGTCCTAAGTTCAACCTCCGATTACATTGCAAGGTGGAATTTGAACCACTGACAACAGCACAGACAATTTTGCGTACTTGTGCAAACGTGACAAATCATCGGTCAAATGTCTCGCTGTGTGGGTTGCAAGTGGAGAAGGGAGACTCACACAGGGAGACAGCGTAAAAAGACCATTAACCATGTCAACTTGGCTCAGCGGTAGCACACTTAACTCTGAGTCAAAAGTGACTGAGCCTCACTCCAGGACGAGAAGGCTGCATAAAGTGTCCAGAGAATGCTAACATTTGAGTGATTGTCTTTTGCACAAGAGACCCCATGTGCCTTTTCAAGTCTAGATTAAAAAAACTCCATGTTTTTTTCTGAGATGAAGTATTATATCCTGGTTCCTTGGACAACATTCGCCCTTTAATCATCACCTGAAAGGCTAATTAACTAACCATTCATCTCATTTGGTGGGATCTTGCAGTGTGCAGATCGGCTGCTGTGTTTGTGCCTTGAAATACAGGGTGCTATGTGTACACAGATTCACAATGATAATCTGAAACCAGCTGGTGTTAGGGATTCCACAATTGGGGCCTGGAGATCGGATTGATCTCCCCATTGACCATGTGGACACGCGAGTCTCCAAAGTTATCGTGAGGCTGAAACTCTTTTGCAGTGGTGCTAAAAGTGACGTATGAATGCCTCCTTAGAAGTATTAGCAAGTGCTCTGTGTTCCAAGTGGATTTGCCTGCTTTATACATTTTGAAGAGGCCACATTTGATCTTTTGAAATTTAATAGTCTGAAGAAATTTGCGTGATATAGGATTGAGGCACACATCATCTGGTGAGAGGGAGAACTGGATTCCTCTATTCCTGTATCTTCGTGCATCTAACAAATCTGCTAATGCTATCTTGGGTTATTTTTCAACTGTCATGGTGAGTCTAAAGGTGAATGACCCATTGTGAGATTTGATTTTTGACCAGTTTGATAACCTCATCATGCGTTCTGTATGCTTGTACAAAGTTCAGTTTTATAAAAAGCTGCTCTTTAAAAGGCCAGTGATTGCTTGAATCATCTCAAATTCGGCCTTTTAATATTACAGGAAACTACAGTGCCTTAAAGATGCTGGTGAGGACTTGATTCATGGTCACTTCAGTCAGGATAAAGTAAGTTTCGTTTGCTCGACATTCCCATGTGTTTATTTCTGTACAGTGTATTTTTTGCCAGGCAAACTCTGCCTGCCTGGCCTTGACAAGTTCTGCTACTGAGAGTTCAGTCGTGGAGATCCAGCAGCTCAATATCTTCCCAGCAAGGATCAGGCATGATGGGATGATCGGCCTCCTTCTGTGTTGTATGATTCCATGTTTTACGGTTTGGGTCGTGTGACGTGCCATCTGAACCTATTTTCATCTCGAACTAAAGCACTATGCTTTATTACTTTAAAGATTGCTAACACCATATCTGAGTTCCAATGGTTTGTAATGCATCAGAAATGTATTATTATGCTTAAAATCCTTTACAAAAATTTAACTTTTTAGTCAAATGTTACATTTATTGTTTTCTGCCCTGCAATACAACCTTTAATGTGTTAAATTCTGAAGAAGGTGACTACCTGATCATTGGGATTTGCAATCCCATCAGCAACTAGCACGCAAGTCGAAGTTCTTTGTCTTTTTATAATGTTTTTTGCACCCATTGCTACATCAGTATGTTAGCTTATTTTGTTATGTATTTTGTTATGTACACCATTTTGTGGAAATGTGTTCCCCACACAAACTAGAAGCTAGTTTACTAATTACAAATTAGGGCGGCACGGTAGCACAGTGGTTAGCACTGCTGCTTCACAGCTCCAGGGACCTGGGTTCGATTCCTGGCTTGGGTCACTGTCTGTGCGGAGTTTGCACATTCTCCTCGTGTCTGCGTGGGTTTCCTCCGGGTGCTCCGGTTTCCTCCCACAGTCCAAAGATGCGTGGGTTAGGTTGATTGGCCATGCTAAAAAAAAAAATTGCCCTTAGTGTCCTGGGATGCGTAGATTAGAGGGATATGGGGGTAGGGCTTGGGTGGGATTGTGGTTGGTGCAGACTCGATGGGCCGAATGGCCTCTTTCTGTACTGTAGGGTTTTCTATGAAATTTTCTACGAAATTAAGTGGCATACTTTGTCACAAAAGTGGTCACCATTGTTGTACAGACTTTCTCTTACGTGTTTTATTTAAGCACATCTTTTAAGAAGGATCACTAGAAACAAATATTTATCAGACAAGTTTTTTCTTAAAATGCCTCCATATCAAGATGTTTGACCACAATTTTGTGGTTTTTGCACAGCGCACAAGAAATTGAAGCAGGAGTGGCCACCAGGCCGTTCAAGCCTGCCCCGCCATTCAGTACGATCATGGCAGACCAATGCTGGCCTCCACTCCTTTTCTGTGCCATTTTCCCATTGCCCCCTTTTCCTCGATCTGTCAAATGTTTATCTACCTCCACTTTAAATATTTCTAATGATCCAACCCCCACCACCCTTTGGGGCAGAGAATTCCAGAGATTCACCACCCTCTGTGAGAAGAAATTTCTACGCATCTTAGTTTTAAATGACCGGCCCTTTATCTTGTAGCTAGTGAAAACATCTCATCATCTACCCGATCAAGCACTCGCAGGATCTTATTTGCTTGAATAAGGTCACCCCTCACTCTCCTAAACTCCAAGAAATACGAACCCAGACTATTTATTCTCTCTTGAGGGGACAACCCTCTCATCCCAGGAATTAGCCTGGTGAATCTCCTTTGGACTGCCTCCAATGTTACTGTATCCTCTTTAAGGTAAGGGGACCAAAACGGTACGCATTATTCCAGGTGAAGCCTCACCAACATTCTGTACAATTGCAACAAAATCTCTCTCTTTTTAAAGTCCAACCCCTTGTATCGTTTGCCTTCTTAACTAAGAGCAGAAGACGTTCTTTTTACATAGTGATGAGGCTGTGGAATGCACAATTGATGTTGAGCAATTGAACAGAGACCATACAGTGTTAAAGAGCAGCTAAGTAATTTATGGAAAAGGTGACCAAGGCGATTGGGAGTGAGAATATGAGTTAGGGCAACTGCTTGTGTGAAGGATGAACAACGACACAGGTTTGCTGTGCTGTGCGCTCTACTTAATTGTGCTAGTATTAATTCATTAAGGCACGCCTTTAGTCCTAGAACTGTCATATTTGAAACTAAATATAAGAATAGTACTGGTAAGAAAATATCGCACGTAATTGTTACGGTGCAATTCAAGGAGGGAAGTTGCCTGAATGAAGGAATTAATTACATATGTACCTTATAACAACTGAGCGATGGAAATTCAGTCATGTTTTTTGGCTTCTCGATGGGGAGGCAGGAGTAATTGGGCCAAGGAAGGTATTTGATTGGTGTTCCATTGAACACTGATGCCTTTTTGCCTTTTTTAGGAAGTATCTTCAGATTTATTTTGTCGTACGTACAATACTTCAAATTTTTGGCCATCTTTGCGGATGCAAGCAGTAGATCTTGATATTTTGCCATTAATTGTGAGAGCCTTTTAATTTATTATGGGGTGGAGAGTCAGCCTTCCTCTAGATTTGACCTCTCTTGAGATTTAATATTTGGAATGCATATACAATCTCCTGGTGAATTTAAAAGAGTTAGTTGTGCATCAACTATGGCCATTGTCATAATTTGGAATGTGGACAGTATTAGTGGAATTTGCTGTGGCCAATTTTTATCTTTGTTAGTGGGAGCTTGTTGTGCATTAATAGGTTACCACACTTCCTACATTATAACAGTAACTATGTTTCTTTAATTGCCTGTAAAGTGTATTGGGACATCCTCAGATTATGAAAGCTGCTATGTAAATGCAAGACCAAAAAAATACTGGCATTCACACTAGTTATGCCTTACACCTACAAGATGCTGGGTGGCATGGTGCCACAGTGGTTAGCACTGCTGCCTCACAGCGCCAGTGACCCGGGTTCGATTCCCGGCTTGGGTCACTGTCTGTGTGGAGTTTGCACATTCTCCCCGTGTCTGCGTGGGTTTCCTCCCACAGTCCAAAGATGTACCCATTTGGGTGGATTGGTCATGCTAAATTGCCACTTAGAGTCAGGGAGACTAGTTAGGGTAAATGCATGGGGATAGGGCCTAGGTGGGATTGTGGTCAGTGCAGACTCGATGGGCCAAATGGCCTCCTTCTGCACTGCAGGATTCTGATTTTGTGAAGATTAGTATATATTTTTTCTTTCCCTTTTAACTTGAAGGACTTAACTATTTTCTATCTTAGGATTCATGGTTGTCTCTTGTAATTAGTCTTAATGATGCATTATCTTACTAAAGGAACATGTATGTGCACAAGTTTACATGTCTAGGCTGCTTGCATGGTCACAAAGTATAATTGACTGTTTCCAGCATCTGCATTGCAACAGTTGTGTTGTAACTAAGTGACCTAGCATGATGGGGCTAGTGCTGAGTATAAATGTGAAATATTTTCACCAGTCAGGTTCACTGGTTTCATAAAATACCTACAGTGCAGAAGGAAGCCATTTGGCCCATCGAGTCTGCACCAACTTTCAGACAGAGTATCCCACGCATGCCCTATCCCCGTCAACCCACATATTTACCCTGCTAATTCCCCTATCCTGCACAACCTGGGACACTAAGGGGTAATTTAGTATAGCCAATCCACCTAACCCGCTCATCTTCGCATTGTGGGAGGAATCCGGAGCACCCAGAGGAGACACAGGGAAAATGTGCAAGCCCCACACAGCCAGTCACCCAAGGCTGGAATTGAACCCAGGTCCCTGGTGCTGTGAGGCAGCAGTGTTAACCACTTTGTCACTGTGCCGGTTTGATACAAGCTGACCACATGCAATATCATTTTCAATCTAACATGTGGTTAACTGTGAATTACTCCCTCTGGGATTCCCTAATTAGCCAAGTATAAATATAAGGTGGCACTGAGCCATACAGCAATTCATATTTATATGGTCCTTCTACAGAGAGGCAACTAACAAAAATAGTTGGTGAGCAGTGGAATGTTGAATAAGTTTAAGAGCCCATGGTGTTAAGGGTAAGATCCTGGCATGGATAGAAGATTGGCTGACTGGCAGAAGGCAGAGAGTGGGGATAAAGTGGTATTTTTCAGGATGGCAGCCGGTGACTAGTGGTGTGCCTCAGGAGTCAGTGCTGGGACCACAACTTTTCACAATATGTATTAATGATTTGGAAGAAGAAACTGAAGGCGCTGTTGCTAAGTTTGCAGATGATACAAAGATATGTAGAGGGGCAGGTAGTATTGAGGAAGCAGGGGGGTGCTACAGAAGGACTTGGACAAGCTAGGAGAGGGGGCAAAGAAGTGGCAGATGAAATACAATGTGGAAAAGTGTGATATCCACTTTGGAAGGGGAAATGGAGGCATGGACTATTTTCTAAATGGGGAAATGCTTAGAAAATCAGAAGCACAAAAGGACTTGAGAGTCCTTGTTCAAGATTCTCTTAAGGTTAATGCGCAGATTCAGTCGACAGCTAGGAAGGCAAATGCAATGTTAGCATTCATGCCGAAAGGGCTAGAAAACAAGAACAGGGATGTACTTCTGAGGCTGTGTAAGGCTCTGGTCAGATGCCATTTGGAGTATTGTGATCAGTTTTGGGCCCCGTATCTAAGGAAGAATGTGCTGGCCTTGGAAAGGGTCCATAGGGGGTTCACAAGAATGATCCCTGGAATGAAGAGCTTGTCGTATGAGGAACGGTTGAGGATTCTGGGTCTGCTCTCATTGGAGTTTAGAAGGATAAAGGGGGATCTTATTGAAATTTACAGGATACTGTGAGGCCTGGATAAAGTGGAAGTGGAGAGGATGTTTCTAGTAGTAGAAAAACTAGAACCAGAGGGCATAACCTCAGACTAATGGGACAATCCTTTAAGTCATGATGTGGAGATGCCGGCGTTGGACTGGGGTAAACACAGTAAGAAGTTTAACAACACCAGGTTAAAGTCCAACAGGTTTATTTGGTAGCAAAAGCCACACAAGCTTTCGGAGCTGCAAGCCCCTTCTTCAGGTGAGTGGGAATTCTGTTCACAAACAGAGCATATAAAGGCACAAACTCAATTTACATGAATAATGGTTGGAATGCGAATACTTACAACTAATCAAGTCTTTAAGAAACAAAACAATGTGAGTGGAGAGAGCATCAAGACAGGCTAAAAAGATGTGTATTGTCTCCAGACAAGACAGCCAGTGAAACTCTGTGGGGGTTACAAATAGTGTGCCATGAACCCAATATCCCGGTTGAGGCCGTCCTCATGTGTGCGGAACTTGGCTATCAGTTCCGCCTTCCTGGACCACCGCGGTCACGGGCATTCGGCCTCTGATATTCGGGTAAGCGTTCTCCAAGGCGGCCTTCGCGACACACGACAGCGCAGATTCGCTGAGCAGAAACTGATAGTCAAGTTCCGCACACACGAGGACGGCCTCAACCGGTATATTGGGTTCATGTCACACTATTTGTAACCCCCACAGTTGCGTGGACCTGCAGAGTTTCACTGGCTGTCTTGTCTGGAGACAATACACATCTTTTTAGCCTGTCTTGATGCTCTCTCCACTCACATTGTTTTGTTTCTTAAAGACTTGATTAGTTGTAAGTATTCGCATTCCAACCATTATTCATGTAAATTGAGTTTGTGCCTTTATATGCTCTGTTTGTGAACAGAATTCCCACTCACCTGAAGAAGGGGCTTGCAGCTCCAAAAGCTTGTGTGGCTTTTGCTACCAAATAAACCTGTTGGACTTTAACCTGGTGTTGTTAAACTTCTTACAATCCTTTAAAACAGAGATGAGGAGGAATTTCTTCAGCCAGAAAGTGGCGAATCTGTGGAACTTTTTGCCGCAGAAGGCCATGGAGACCAGGTCATTGAGTGTCTTTAAGACAGAGATAGATAGGTTCTTGATTAATAAGGGGATCAGGGGTTATGGGAAAAAGGCAGGAGAATGGGGACAAGAAAAAAAATCAGCCATGATTGTATGGTGGAGCAGACTTGATGCGCCAAGTGGCCTAATTCTGCTCCTATGTCTTATGATCTTATGGAATGAGAGATTAGGAAGGATAACTGAAAGCTTGCATGAATATATGGATTTCGGGAAGGTTTTAAAAGGTGGTGAGAGATGAGGTGAGTGTCATTTTTGTGATGGACATTTTTTAATGTTAAATATTTTGAAGTTTGGAAGAAAATATTGGACAAAAGTGGGGAGTCAGTAATGGTAAACTTCTGACATTTTGTTGAACCTTGTTTTGCTGTCTTCACTTGTTAGTGGGAGCTCGTTGTGCATTAACAGGCTATCCTGTTGCCTACATTATAACTAACTACATCACTTTAATTGTCTGTAGAGTGTTTTGGGACATTCTGAGGTCATATGTAAATACAAGACTTAAAAAAAATACAGGTATTCACATTAGTTGTGCCTTACAGCGAAGCTCTAGAAATTTCCCCACCTCACTGCTTCTTCCTTTAGATCCTCTACAATCTTCCATTTTGAACAAACTTTTGATCATCTGTATTGATGTCTCTTTGTTTGGCTTGGTGTCAATTTTTGTATGAAATGTTTGGAATGTTTTACAATTATATGACAAATTTAGGGTGGCAAGGTGGCACAGTGGTTAGCACTGCAGTCTCACACGCCAGGGACCCGGGTTCAATTCCGGCCTTGGGTGACTGTCTGAGTGGAGTTTGCACGTTCTCCCCGTGTCTGCGTGAGTTTCCTCCGGATGCTCCAGTCGCCTTCCACAGTCCAAAGCTGTATGGGTTAGGTGGATTGGCCATGCTAAAAAATTGTCCCTTTGTGTCAGGGGGATTAGCATGATAAATACGTGGGGTTACGGGGATAGGGCCTGGGTGGGATTGTTGTTGGTGCAGGCTCGATGAGCCGAATAATGGCAAACTAATGACGATTGCCACTGATCTAAAGCTGCCCACAAAAATCTAGTGATCTCGCAACTTTTCCTGATACTTTTATTATGGCTCCAGTTTGGGAATCTTTGATATCCAGTAACAGTGATGTCATCAAGCTGGCTAAGCAGCCAATCACATTAAAGAATTTGCAGATTCCATTATTAATTTTTGTAATAATTGTATAAAAAGTGAAATAAGAATTCCATGCATATGGAATTAAGGGAGAAATTAATGTATCATAAACATATATATTTAAAATCAACTTTTAGTCTAGAATGGAGAGATTTCGAGAAGGTGGCACAGTAGCATAGTGGTTAGCTCTGCTGCCTCACAGTGCCAGGGACCCGGGTTCAAATCCAGCCTCGGGTGACTGTCTGTGTGGAATTTGCACATTCTCCCCGTGTCTGCATGGGTTTCCTCCGGGTGCTCTGGTTTTCCCCCACAGTCCAAAAATGTGCAGGTTATGTTGATTGGCCATGCTAAATTGCCTCTTAGTGTCAGTGGGGTTAGCAGAGTAAATGTGTGGGGTTACGGGGATAGAGCTTGGGTGGGATTGTTGTTGGTGTAGGCTCGATGGGCCAAATGGCCTCTTTCTGTACTGTGGGGATTCTATGATTTGACAATCCAGAAATATAAAATTAGTTTTTCAGGGCCAGGAGCTTGTTCAGTAATTATGATTTGGCACTCTATTTAAAAAAACGGTTATCCCTCATTTAACAAGGTGTAATATCTTCAAGAGTTTTTACACTGAGACTATTAGCATAAAAAGTGGACCTTAACACCAAATCAGTGATTTCTGATTGGATTCCTTGCAGATGGAGCTCACCAGTGTGTGCTATGAAGAAGCAGGCAACTCATGAATGGCAAAAATGGGTGTTTTTCTGGTTGGCGATCAGTGACTAGTGGTGTGCCTCAGGGATCAGTGTTGGAACGGCAATTGTTTACAATTTACATAGATGATTTGGAGTTGGGGACCAAGTGTAGTGTGTCAAAGTTCGCAGATGATACGAAGATGAGTGGTCGAGCAAAGTGTGCAGAGGACGCTGAAAGTCTGCAAAGGGATATAGATAGTCTAAGTGAGTGGGCAAGGGCCTGGCAGATCGAGTACAATGTTGGTAAATGTGAGGTCATCCATTTTGGTAGGAATAACAGCAAAATGGACAATTATTTAAATGGAAAAAAATTGCAGCATGCTGTTGTGCAGAGGGACCTGGGTGTCCTTGTGCATGAATTGCAAATAGTTGGTTTGCAGGTGCAGCAGGTAATTAAGAAAGCAAATTGAATTTTGTTCTTCATTGCTCGAGGGATGGAGTTTAAAAACAGCGAGGTTATGTTGCAGCTGTATAAGGTGCTAGCGAGGCCACACCTGGAGTACTGTGCACAGTTTTGGTCTCCTTATTGAGAAAGGATGTACTGGGAATGGAGGGGGTGCAGAGGAGATTCACTCTGTTGATTCCGGAGTTGAGAGAGTTGGCTTTTGAGGAGAGACTGAGTAGACTGGGACTATACTCATTAGACTTTAAAAGAATGAGGGGGGAATCTTATAGAAACATATAAAATTATGAAGAGAATAGATAAGATTGAAGCACAGAGGTTGTTTCCACTGGTGGGTGAAACTAGAACTCGGGAGCACAGCCTCAAAATAAGAGGGAGCAGATTTAGGACTGAGTTGAGGAGGAACTTCTTCACACAAAGAGTTGTGAATCTGTGGAATTCCTTGCCAAGTGAAGCAGTTGAATGTTTTTAAGGCAAGGATAGATACATTTTTGAACAGTAAAGGAATTAAGGGTTATGGTGATCGGGCGGGTAAGTGGAGCTGACTGCATGAACAGATCAGCTATGATCTTATTGAATGGCAAGCAGGCTCGAGGGGCCAAATGGCCTACTTCTGTTCCTAGTTCTTATGTGATTTCTGCTTTTAATTGCGCATGTGCAGTTTCAGTAATGATGGTTCATACTTAGAGTATTTCCTGTGAGCCATTCTGAGGAGTCAGTAAGTGCACTGGATACACACTCCTCCCACACTCAGCAGTAGCATTTGCCCTGAGGCCCCTCAGCCGGAGTGTCAGTGGAAGGTGAACATCAAAGCTGTGTGGGTTAGGTGGATTGACCAGGATAAAATTGCCCCTTAATGTCAGGGGGAGTGGCAGGGTAAATATGTGGGATGATGAGCATAGGACCTAGTTGTCAGTGCAGGCTCACTAGGCTGAATGGCCTCCTTCTGCACTGTAGTGTTTCTATTCTATGATTACCCAGAGGCCTATCCAGAGGTTTGGATCTTTTTGTGGACTCAGCTCCACTTACCCACCCGCTCACCATAACCCTTAATTACTTCACTGTTCAAAAACCTATCTATCTTTGCCTTAAAAACATTCAACAAGGTAGCCTCAAGTGCTTCACTGGGCAGGGAATTCCACAGATTCACAACCCTTTGGGTGAAGAAGTTCCTCCTCAACTCAGTCCTAAATCTGCTCCCCCTTATTTTGAGACTATACCCCTCTAGTTCTAGTTTCACCCGCCAGTGAAAACAATCTCCCTGCTTCTATCTTACCTATTCCCTTCATTATTTTATATGTTTCTATAAGATTCCCCCCTCATTCTTCTAAATTCCAGTGAGTATAGTCCCAGTCTACGAGTCAATAATGGACAACCTTAATGTTATCGTATCCTAGGGATCCTTTTTGCATCTTCAATTTTCATCCTATTCTAATCTTTACAAAGAATCTGGATTAGGAACTTGGTGACAC
This sequence comes from Mustelus asterias, assembly GCF_964213995.1. Classification (NCBI taxonomy): domain Eukaryota; kingdom Metazoa; phylum Chordata; class Chondrichthyes; order Carcharhiniformes; family Triakidae; genus Mustelus; species Mustelus asterias. Next base: position 138,349,848 of record NC_135802.1, read on the forward strand.
CACCCTGGGTGAAAGCAGCAAATAATATGATGGAGAATGCACTGAATGATTGTTAGAATTGTTTTTTAAATTGTAAGTGCTAAATGTAATTTGGTAGATACATAGATTTAAATGGAGAAGTAACTAATCTAGGCATGACATAGTTTTCATTGAAAGTCTGAGGAGCAGCCAGGTCCCAAACAAAGAGTCCATTGTTTACAGACTCGAGTGTGAATGGAGGGGTTGCTAACGTGTAGCATTAGTAGTCCAGCCGTGTTGTGGGCCTCCTGGTTCAGCTGATCAGACACAGAGGCCAGGCTGTGGGCAATCCATTAGAAAAATCACACTGGTTTTATTTTCATAACTTTCCAGAGGTTGGGCAGAGAGAGGAAGAAATAGTCAAAAAGCACTTTGTCGATAAAGAAAGGCTATAGCAAATGTAGGTGGTGGAAAATGTTTCATGCTTAACAAAATAGAATCTTTACAGTGCAGAAGGAGGCCATTCGGCCAGTCGAGCCTGTACTGACAACAATCCCACCCAGGCCCTATCCCCGTAACCCCACATATTTGCTCTCTTAGTCCCCCTGATACTATGGGGCAACCTTCGCATGGCCAATCCACCTAACTTGCATATCTTTGGACTGTGGGAGGAAACCGGAGCACCCAGAGGAAACTCACGCAGACACGGGGAGAACATGCATACTCCGCACAGACAGTGACCCAAGCTGGGAATCAAACGCAGGTCCTTGGCACTGTGAGGCAGCAGTGCTAACCACTCATAGAATCATAGAATCCCTACAGTGCAGAAGGAGGCCATTCGGCCCATCGAGTCTGCACCGACCACAATCCCACCCAGGCCCTACCCCCACATATTTTACCCGCTAATCCCTCTAACCTACGCATCTCAGGAGTCTAAGGGGCAATTTTTAACCTGGCCAATCAACCTAACCTGCACATCTTTGGACTGTGGGAGGAAACCGGAGCACCCGGAGGAAACCCACACAGACACGAGGAGAATGTGCAAACTCCACACAGACAGTGACCCGAGCCGGGAATCGAACCCGGGACCCTGGAGCTGTGAAGCAGCAGTGCTAACCACTGTGTCACCGTGCCACCCCCATACTCTTAGAAATTTCAGTATTAATAAGTAAAGAGATATTGGACCAATGAAATGCAAAGGAGCACAAGATAAGGTAAAGCGACTAGTGCCTCTATGTTTTGTTTTCCCCCCACAACACCCTTGCTTCCTGACCTCTCTCCCGGAGCATGCGTCAGGTTCATGGTGTCTGGGTGTGGCCCCTGGTCCTTCAAGACTTCTTTAGTCTCTTGATAATGGTGTAGCTCTGGCCCTGGCTTCCCGTCCCAACCTCGGCTCCCTCTCTGAGTTGATGGTGTCTGTGGCTCTGATCCTTCCTCTCTCGACCTGCCCTCCCTCTGAATGAATGGTGTCTGTGGTTTTACCTTGGCCCTTCTCTTCCCAACCTCTTCTCTGAACCCTCCCACAGTCAATAATTTCTGTGGCCCCGGGCCCTTCCTGTCCTCACCTTAGTCTCTCGATGACGGTGTGAACCTGGCCTTGGCTTCCTCTGTGTGCCTGAGAGAGTGAATGTGTGAGAGACATGCATGCAGGTGCACACTGCACATACAACACACAAAGGCTGCTTGGTGCGGGGGCACCAACCCTACCTCTTCCCCTACCCTCCTCCCCAAATATCCATCCATGGTCCAGGAGAGGAGGATAATCCAGGAAGGATTGCCTGGAAGGCAAACTTGTTTCCGACCCCCACTTTTGTATGAATCTCACCAAGGCCAACTTTGAGTGTGTGCCACTGGCGGTGAATACAAGGTCACTGTTAGTTAAACACAACTCCTTAACTCAGCTTTGGTCCTTTTCCTTTACCTTAGCGATCAGGACTTGGGGTCTAAACTGTCTCCCTCTAGCTCCACTTCATAGAATCATAGAAACCCTACAGTGCAGAAGGAGGCCATTCGGCCCATCGAGTCTGCACCGACCACAATCCCACCCAGGCCCTACCCCCACATATTTGCCTGCTAATCCCTCTAACCTACGCATCTCAGGACTCTAAGGGGCAATTTTTCACCTGGCCAATCAACCGAACCCGCACATCTTTGGACTGTGGGAGGAAACCGGAGCACCCGGAGGAAACCCACGCAGACACGAGGAGAATGTGCAAACTCCACACAGACAGTGACCCAAGCCGGGAATCGAACCCAGGTCCCTGGAGCTGTGAAGCAGCAGTGCTAACCACTGTGCTACCGTGCCGCCCAAGTGACAGAGTTCACACTGAGGAACTGAATGGAGCTGTTCCACTCGGTGGTCACCCAGTCTGCATATATCCTCAGTGTAGATGGAGGAGATGGCATTCATAGAATCCCTACAGTGCAGAAGGAGGCCATTCGGCCCATCGAGTCTGTGCCGACCACAATCCCACCCAGGCCCTATTCCCATAATCCCATATATTTACCCTGCTAATTCCCCTGACACTAAGGGGCAATTTATCATGGCCAGTCAACCTAACACGCACATCTTTGGAGAGTGGTAGGAAACTGGAGCACCCAAAGGAAACCCACGCAGATACGGGGAGAACATGCAAACTCCAACAGACAGTGACCCAAGCCGGGAATCGAACCTGGGTCCCTGGCGCTGTGAGGCAGCAGTGCTAACCACTATGCCACCGTTGTATGTAATTACTTGACAAAGCCATAGGGTGGGATTTTCCGGCTGCGCTTGTCCTGAAAACGAAAAATCCCACCTGAGGTCAACAGACTTTTCCATGGTCCTCCCCTCTTGTGGAGGGTGGAATGAGAAAATTTGCCCCAAAAATTGTATCATATTGAAACCCAAGCTTTAAATGGGCTTGATATAGAGATGCATCAGTACAAAAACCTTGAAGTTTTGCTGAACCTATTAAAAAATAATTCAATCCCACTGTGACTACGGTTCTATATTCTGGGCAGCTGAAGGATGTGGGAGGGCAGGGCAATGAGGTGGGGGGAAGCAATAAGTGCCCAGAAACAGGAGAAGCACCAGAGTCCCTGGTTTCTCTCCCTCATCCTGAATGTATCGGGAGCAATTGCTAACCTGAAAACCCACTAAAGATGGCAGCTAATCTCTCAGGTTATCAATAAGAAGGAGTACAATCCAAATGCAATTGATGTTCATGATGAAAAAGGCGTGGGAGATGGTGACGGAAGTCACAATTGCCAACTGCTTCCACTATGTTGGGTTAAAACTGATTATAACTGTACAAGACTTTGAGAATGATGAGGAAAAGGGTAAGGCCAACCAACCCGGTGATGAGGCACTTTTCACTGGGCTGCAAGAAGTTGGTATAGAAATCCCAGCACACAGGACCATGGAAACCATGGAGATGGATGATGATGGAACTGACAGATTATACCATCATGGGTGCAGTACATTCTTCAACCAAGGAGGCTTAGGAGGCCGGTGATCCTGAATTGTCCGATTCAATGCCTGACTACTCACCCACCCATTTCCCTAACCAATACCACAAAGGCTGTGGAGATGTTCTGGGATTTTACGCTGCAGCACAAGAACATGGTCGACTACATTGACAACTCGCGTCCGCTAACAATATAGCAGAAAAAGATCATGGAGATTTTCCGGTGCCAACTCCTAGCCTTTCGCAAGGTCAGGTCATTGTAAGATGTGAACAAGTTTAATAAAGACTTTTTCACACAGTTACTGCTTTAGTGTTATATTTCATTCAAATTTCGAATCTGTTGTTTTTGACATAGTAAGAAGTTTAACAACACCAGGTTAAAGTCCAACAGGTTTATTTGGTAGCAAAAGCCACACAAGCTTTCGGAGCTGCAAGCCCCTTCTTCAGGTGAGTGGGAATTCTGTTCACAAACAGAGCATAATAACCAGGTATATTTGGTTACCTAGAGACTCATTTGTGTTGGAATGGGGCCTCCCTCAGCTATTACGAAGCTATGCTTAAACACCTTTAGAGGTCATTACCCTGGGATTTGATTCACTGATATTTTACCAAAGCTATACTATCAATATGGTTCAGTTTGAAGTTGCCATATGGCTAACTAATTATCACCTGGCTTTTTGACATGTCGTGTTTGTAATCCGATTGATCAAGTTACTTTTGGAGGTCTGTGGTGTATCATTCTTTGTAGCTGGCACCTTGGTTCATTGTCCTCTCTTCCTGACTCAGCTAACTGGCAAGACCTTCTTGATAACTTAAAAGTCTCCCACCATGGGCTGGATTTAATGGGGCACTATGGTTCCTGCTCCTGGCTAAAAGGTTGGAGAGGATCCCCCACCTACCCCCCGATGATCTTGATAGCAGCCCCACAGGAATTTAACACTGGGAGCCGGGTTAATTGCTTCAAGCCAAGACTTCTGCCCCTTTCTCGGGAAGAAATTTCACCTTCGAAAACTGCTCACCAGTCTGGCCAGCAGCTCTGTATTCTCAGCAGCACCACTGGAAGCCAATATCGGGACAACATGCAGTCCCAAACGCTGAGGAACCTGGACTGACTAGGTAAGCCTGAGGTTGGGTTGCAGTGAAGGGGATAATTCTGACCAAGTAGCAACCTGAAGTGCCTCAAAGGCCAAGGATTCCATTGCATGATTAAATCCTGGAGACTGATGTTGCAGCTAGTACAGGGAATGATGATTGTGACTGCTGCTCCCAGCAGCCTTAACATACCTGCATTCTGACCTTTCCCCTCCTGTGGCATTCCCCTCCGCAGCACTGACTGCAGACACAGCCATGGCTGCCGGCTGGTATTGTATTAGTGTGCACTCAGTTGATCTGCTTCTTCAGCACGTTCATGATCACCAACAGGTGTTTCCTGAGGCAGCCTGTTAATGGGTTGCCTTCCTGAAACTTGAGCCGGAAGTTGTAATGCTTTCGCAGCCAGGTTATGAATGTGGAAATGGTCCCAACAGACATAAATATTCTACATTGGGGAAATTCAGCCCTAGACATCGTAGCAACACACTTCACAAATTTTACCTCTGGGTGGAAAGCAAAAGCTCTAACTTCAACTCTTGAGCTTGTCTTGCTGGCTTGAACTGACTCTGCCGAATTAGAATTTGCCTGTTTGTGCTGACAGTATTGAGTTTTTTGCTTAACTGATCAAACTGATGATTGGTCGCTGCATGGAGCATTAATGTTTATAATTTGAATTTCGCTGACATGTTTCTTTTTAGGGCTTCATATACCACGATGTCTGGTTAAGAAGGATTGACTTGGATCATGAGAGACCCTTTCAATGGGCCAATCTATTTTGATTTGTGTATGTCACAAATTATTTATGGACAGTTTTTCACATGTTCTGATAGCTTCAGAACATCTCAGCTACATTTATAACTTAGTTGTGTTCATTCACCCAGGACCATAAAACTCATACTGATAAAGACCATTTCTACAGGTGGATTAATTAGCATACAAAGAAAATTACTCATCTATTAACTTGCAAGCTGAGCCTTCTACCCTCCCTGGTGCCATTGTATCTGTGTATGATAAACCCATGCTTTTCTTTCACGTGGTGTTGCTTCCCCAGTCTTCGGTTTCCTGGAATTTAGTACAGGAATTTACTACAGAATAAAATGGTTTAGAAACACTAAGGCACAATGGTTAGCACTGCTGCCTCACAGTGCCAGGGACCCAGCTTGGGTGACTGGCTGTGTGGAGTTTGCACATTCCCCTTGTGTCTGCGTGGGTTTCCTCCGGGTGCTCCGGTTTCCTCCCACAGTCCAAAGATGTGCAAGTTTGGTGGATTGGCCATGCTAAATTGCCTGTTTGGTGGATGAGGTGAGGGAAAGGGCTTGGGTAAAAGTTAAAGTTTATTTCTTAGTCACAAGTAAGGCTTACATTAACACTGCAATGAAGTTACTGTGAAATTCTCCTAGTCGCCACAGACCGGCGCCTTTTCAGGTCAATGCACCCTAACCAGCATGTCTTTCAGAATGTGGGAGGAAACCGAGCACTCGGAGGAAACCTATGCAGACACAGGGAAGACCATGCAAACTCCACACAGACAGTGACCCAAGCGGGAATCGAACCTGGGTCCCTGGCGCTGTGAAGCAGAGCAGTGCTAACCACTGTGCTACCATGCCGCACCGTAAGATACTCTGTTGGAGGGTCGGTGCAGACTGCATAAACCGGTTGACCTCTTCTGCACTGTAGAGATTCTATGAATTCCTTCCAGTGGTTTGCTGCACTCGCTCTGCAACAATATCTCAAATGCTTCTATGTATTTCCAACAAATTGCTTTTTGATATGCAATGGCTCATGTTGTACAAATGATCCAGTTATGTAGCCTACATCAAGATGCCACAAGTAAAGTTGTGATGAGTGAACAGCTACTGGTTGATTTCCTCTGACTTGCGGAGAAGTAGACAAAGAAACTTCCTTATTTTGTAACCTAATCCATTGCCCTTTTCCCCCCACTCTGCGCTGATGCACACTTTTTATTTTTCTCTGTATGTTGAGAGTTTCCCTGCTGCATGCCCCCTCCCCCGGCACTCCCTGCACCCACCCCTTTCTGCTGTGTCTCCTGATCATTGTGGTAGCTGGAAGCATTTGTTCATGGTGGGTGGGCATTAGTAGCAAGGCGACCGTACAAAAACTGAGTGGAGAATGACGCTTGTTACCTTTGAGCTTGTGAGGGGGAAATGAAAAAGCCTTGCATTTATCTCGTTACTTTCACCATCTCAGGATATCCAAACTAAAATACTTCACAGTAAAGCGAAGACAAAAATGGGGCCGAGCCTCAGCTTTTGTTTATGGAGATAATTTTCCATAAATCACAGGTTTATGTATTGATTTGGTGAATTCGGATAATTTGACTCATTTGTCAACTTATCAATTTTGTCTGAATTGACAATGCACAGCTAGTTGTTTATTCACTAATCGGGATGATTTAGGACTTGTAATTTTATACCCAGACCCTTAAACCTGAGGTTGGTTTATAAATCATCATTCAGAATTAATACGGGGAGGCGATGGCCTAGTGGTATTATTGCTAGACTATTAATCCAGGAACTCAGCTAATGTTCTGGGGACCCGGGTTCGAGTGCCGCCACAGCAGATGGTGCAATTTGAATTCAAGAAAAAAGTAGCTGGAATTAATAATCTACTGATGACCATGAGACCATTGTCGGAAAAAACCCATCTGGTTCACTAATGTCCTTTAGGGAAGGAAATCTATCGTCCTTACCTGGTTTGGCCTACATGTGACTCCAGAGTCACAGCAATATGGTTGACTCTGAACTACTCTCGGGCAACTAGAAATGAGCAATAATTGCTGGCCAGCCAGCGACGCCCATGTCCCATGAATGAAATAAAAATAGAAGGTCTTACATTTATATAGCACCTTTCACTATCTTGGGCCTTTCCAAAGCCCTTTACTGCCAATCAAGTATTTTGAAGTGCAATGATATATGTAATGAAGGCAATGTTTCCAATTTTCACACAGTAAATTCCCATAGACTGCAATTAAATCAATGTCCACATCATGGGTTGGAAACATTAGTTGAGAACTCAACATTGGCCAAGAGAGCAAGGGGAATGCCCTGCTCTTCAAAATAGTGCCATGCGATTCTTTATGTTCATCTGCCCATGGCTGATAGTGCTTCGGTTATTGTGTTATTCCTCAATACTACACTGCAGTTTCATCTTGGATTATGTGTTCAAGTCTCTGCAATGGATCTTGAATTCATAATCTGATGTCTTGTAGGGGTGTTCTACCTACCCCAACTGAAACTCAATGCTATTTAATAGGAACATGACGTGGTCAATATTGTGCCTTATTGCAGATTATTGGCTTTGTGCGAAATATGTTTCTTTAGGTACATAACCCGTAGCTTATGTAAGGTGACATAAAATGGTCCCTTTAGCAAGTGGTTCAGATTCTTCCAAGCTGTAAAAAGGATGAGCCTCTTGCTATGGTGCACTTGTAAGCTTCAATGTGGTATTTCCACCAGTCAGTTAACTGGGTAACCTTGCCAATGGAAATAAAAAAAATATTGTGGTCAGACATGAAGACTCTTCATGTAAAATCAGAACTAAATATATTTTATGGGAAGAATTGTTGGTAATAACTATATGCTATCAACTGCATTAACTGTAACAAATCCAACTTGCAAACTAGTTCTTCAACCTCCAACCCTTGTGATTGTTTTTTTAGTAATGTATTGGCAGCCAGCTCACATGATTCATCATGTTTCCAAGCAGGGTTTAATTCTTTAATCGACAACCAGACTTGCATTTAAAGTGGCAATGATTAACATGACCAAAGGTAAGCTTTCAGTACTGTCTCCCATTTGATGAACTGAGACCCCATGTAGGAGAAAACAAAATTGGTCTGAAAGTCCGTTAGGTTAAAGAGTTTGTGTACTTTCAATTGTACAAATTTGATGCTAATCTGCTTACGTCAGTAACCATAGTTCACAGGCTGAGCGAACAATGACTTATGTTTGCATCGTGTTTTGTCATGTGCTTTCATTCCCTATTTTTAAAAATTAATTAATTTGTGGGATATGGGCGTCGCTGGCTGGTCAGCATTTATTGCCCATCCCAAGTTGCCCAAGGGCAGTTGAGCGTCAACCACATTGCTGTGGCTCTGGAGTCACATGTAGGCCAGACCAGGTAAGGACAGCAGATTTCCTTCCCTAAAGGACATTATTGTTTCACTTCTTTTAAGTGGCTTTAGTAAAGTGGGCATATTTACTTGGCTACTGCTGTAATTGAGTTTGCTGGAGTAGCAAGTTGTGTTTTTAGCTGTTGTGAGGTAAAGAAGGAATACCATGCCAGGGGAGCATTCATTAAAGGCATCATTGACTTTAACCAGAATGACCTTAATGCTGTGAGCACGGTGAAAGTCAACCTGGAGCATTCAGACAGATTTGTGAAAGAGGTGAATATGAATTGGATAGTGGCACGTTGCATTTGAGGACCTTGGAGAGGGAAGGAAGGTGAGAGATGGGCAGAGGACAACATGGTCAAGGCTGTGCCTTCTGAGGAACGAGGATAACGGCATGTTTGAACAATCTGGGAATAAGAGTTATGTAAGAGGAACAGATAGCAGTCTTAATGAGCTTTGGGCAAGTAAAAATGTTTGGTGGGGAGGTGATTAAAGAAGTAGGCCTCTTGGAGGAGATAGGCCTGTCGAGAGTTGGATGAGAAGTGGGCAGAAGCTGCAGAATGATGAGGGTTCAGACTGGCAGAATTATCCAAGGGAAGGCAGGGATTGGGGTAGGGATGAGGATAGTCTTTGCCCATGAACTGTGCCTTGCCTCCAGCTTGTCAAAGATGAGAGAAAGGGGTGGGGGAGGGGGTGGGGGGGGGGGGGGGGAGCAGAGGAGGCATCTGGGATGATCCTTGGACTAGTAGAAGGACCAGGCAAGTCATCTACGGATGAGAACTATCCATTGAATGTTCCAATTGAAACTTGAGGAACAGCAATTCAAATTCCCTTCTCGATATTCTATAGCCTTCGGAATCAGGGTGACCAAATGAGGAACACTTTGATCATGGGACTGGGCTGGTGAAGGGGGGGGGGGGGGAGGGGGTGGTCAATTCCTTCACCTTAGCAGTGTGCTGGTGAGTTTATCTATCAATATTGCCTACCTCAGGGCTGTAACTGATCACAGGGTTATATGCTGGTGCTGCATGATGTTATGTTGAAGCGGACACCAGCTTATTGGAGCTGGGCTCCAAGGGTCTAATTGATACTGGCCATATGCTCGTGGTCCAAAATGGGGAAATATGATTCCATTAATTGTTGTTCCAACATATTCCACAATGGGCACGTGCAGCAGTTGTGATAGCCTGGCCACCAGCGACCTACTTGTTGCATTGTTGCTTTCCATTCCTTTCCAAAGCAGTAATGCGCTCAGCACTACCTAATTCTTAAATCTACCTGTTGCTGTGATTGCTGAAATGTTTTCCCTGTTTGAAACTTTTGATACTCTTACTTTGAAAGTATGTTATGTTTTAATAATCCGTCAAAACCTGCAATAAACGCCTGTGGAGCTGAATTTAAAATCTTTGCTACAGTTTGCAGAGATATTTTTGCAGAAATAATTGATTGGATCAGCAAAAAAAGCCTGCGATGAAGCCTCTTAATTCTTTGCGTTCCTGCCGACAGTTCGAACAGTTCGGGATACAGCATGTTCCAATGCTGGTATTGAGGTTCCTGCTTAGTAACAGCAGTAAATGTGCTGATAGGTTCTCCAGCTCAATTCAAGGGTCAGTGACGAGCAGTCACTTTTAGTCAGTCATTTTTTACTCAGTCAGTTTTCAATCTGAGGACAAGTGAGGGGGTCAGGGAGAGGTCCAAAGAAGTCATAGAATCCCTATGGTGCAGAAGGAGGCCATTTGGCCCATCGAGTCTGTACTGAATCTCTGACAGAGAATCTTACCCAGCATCTACTTTCCTCCCCGCCCTATCCCTGCACATCTTTATTTTGCTAATGCCCCTAACCTACATATCTTGGGACACTAAGGGGCAGTTTACCATAGCCAATCCACCTGGGGAGCTTGGGTGAATGCAGAGCTCAGGGGGAAGAGGGTCATGGCACTACCCTGGCACTGACTCCCGGGGGGTGGGTTCCAGGATGAGCTCTATTGCACTGTGGTGGCCTTTAAAAATATCACTTGATCCTCTAGTTACCAAGTTGCTGGCAGGGCAGATGAATCAGAGGCCGTCCCGCCAGCGATACGTTCTAGGACCTGTCCCTTGATGTTTTTACTTCCAAGTCCTGCACTATACAGCGGGGAAAGTTGCTGCTGCTGTGGCTTCAACGCCACTTTTCCCGCCCACTATCGACTTTTGTCAATTTCTGGAAAACCTGGCCCGTCATGTGAGTTAGTTGGTGCGTGCTGCTCTTTGCTCTGAAATCCCTTTTTGGTTTCCAAACTATCCTCCTCTCAGTCATTCCCCCACCCGGCCAATAGCTGCGTCGCATAGACCAAGAAGGATTCGGGTTTCATTTCTGCCATGGGCTGATACAGGTCAGGATGTGGGTGGGAATGCTATAATTGGCTTCAAATGCTCCTGCATTGGGAGAAATCCAATCGTATGATTGTGATCTGACACTTTCCCTTCCCTTTTTGTTCCCTTTTCTGGAAATGTATATGTATGCAGCACAGATGAGGACAAGATCAGACGCTGCTTTGATTCCACTCAGTGCCTCAGGTGAAGCCTGAATAATGGCTCTTTGAATGAAGTACTAAGCATTGGCTCTGTAATATGCTTTGTGGATGTGATCTCTTTTTAAATCCTACCTTTTATTTAAAAAAGCAATAACTTGAGAGAAAATATTTTTCAGGATCTTTTCTTCCCAAGCATTGTATCACAAGGTGCTTTGTTGCATGTTGGTTGTAACTGGATAAGGAACAGTTGCAGAGACATAGAGCCATCACAACGTTATAGCACAGAAAGAGGCCATTTAGCCCATCACACCGCCCATTCTAATCTCACCTTCCAATAAGGTACCTTTAAAATCAGTTAAGGTTTTCTGCCTTCACCATCAATCTGGGCAGTGAATTCCAGACACCCACCTTTCTCTGATAAAATAATTTTTCCTAATATTCTCTCTAATCCTTTAACCAATCACCTTAAATCTATGCCCCCTGATAATTGATCTCTGGGCTAGGGGAAACAAGTCTTCTCTACACCTCAATCAAGTCACCCCTTAGCCTCCTCTGTTCTAAGAAAACAATCCAAGCTTAAGTAATCACTTCCCATTGCTGCAATTTTCCAGCCATTCTTGTAAAATCTTGTACTCCAGAGCAATGATGTCTTTCCTGCAATGTGGCAATCAGAACTGTATCAGAACTGTACACAAAACCCCAGCTGTGGCCTAGCCAACGTTTTATACGGTTCCAGCATTACATCCTACTTTTGTATTCTATACCTCGTGCAATAAAGGAAAGCATTCCATATGCTTTCTTTACCACTTTATCCAACTGTGTACAGTTCTGGTCACCCTATTATAGCAAGGATATTATTAAACTATAAAAGATTTACTAGGTGCTACGGGGAGTTGATGGCTTGAGTTATAAGGAGAGGCTGGATAGACTGAGACTCTTTTCCTTGGAGCGTAGGAGGCTTAAGGGTGATCTTATAGAGGTCTATAAAATAATGAGGGGCATAGATTAGGTAGATAGTCAACATCTTTTCCTCAAAGTAGGGGAGTGTAAAACTAGAGGGCATAGGTTTAAGGTGAGAGGGGAGAGATACAAAAGGATCCAGAGAGGCAATTCTTTTCACACACACGGTGGCGAATGTCTGGAATGAGCTGCCAGAGGTACTAGTGCAGGCGAGTACAATTTGTCTTTTAAAAAGCATTTAGACAGTCACATGGATAAGATAGGTATAGAGGGATATGGGCCAAATGCGGGCAGTTGGGACTAGCTTAGTGGTTAAAAGGGTGGCATGGACAAGTTGGGCCAAAGGGCCAGTTTCCATACTATAAACCTCTGACTCTATGACCTGTCCTACCATCTCAGGGATCTGTGGACTTGCAGTCTCAGGTCTCTCACTTCCTGTACCCCTCTCACTATCCTCCTGTTTATTGAGTATTCCCTTGCTTTGTTTGCCCTCCCTGAATGCATTACCTCACACTTCTCTGGATTGAATTCCATTTGCCTCTTTTCTGCCCACTCAGCCAAACCATTGATATCATTCTGGAGTTGACAGCTTTCCTCTTCACTATCAATAGCATGGCTGATTTTTGTGTCACCTGTAAATTTCTTCCCACATTTTAAGTCAATATATACAACAAACAGCCAGAGACCCACCACCGAGCCCTGTGGACCACCACTGGAAACCGCTTTCCATTTGCTAAAACATCCGTCGATCATTATCCTTAGTTTCCTGTCTTTGAGCCAACTCGCCACCTTCCCCAGTATCCCATCAGATCTCCCTTTTCTGACCAGTCTGCCATGTGAGACCTTGTCCAATGCCTTACTAAAACCCATGTCAACAACATCCACTGCACTACCATCATCAATCCTCCTTGTTGCTTCCTCAAAAAATTCAAGTAAATTAGTGAGACATGACTTTCACTTAACAATCGGCGACTTCAACAGTGCATCCTGTGAAGCTGTGTAAATTACTCCAATTTCTGGATTTCCACGTTTAATTCCACATGGGCAGATGCCAGATATTATTGTCAGTTTCACATTTGTAAGAGACACAAAGTACTGACAATTTTGTCATTCAATATAACTAAAAAATACATACAAGAGACAGATTCAGGCCATTTTCTCAGGCATCATCGATTGTGAGAAAAGTAACACGTTTTCACACACAAATTGTGGAAGTAACTTTCCCCACAAATTATTGCCACTCGGTCATCATGGATAATGGTGCTGACCTCAGACCCAGGCTGTGGGGTGTATCAAAACCCGTGGTCGTTGAAAATGGAATTTGCTCAATGCTGCCTGATTACTGCACCGTTAATCGGAAAATTTTCAGCCTTTTCCCAAGTTTGCTCACCCTCCCTTTCACTCTGCTGCTGGGTTGGGATTTTTCACAGACCTCCACATAACGGTCGATTATTTTCTCTGCCTCTCTCTCAGCCTCCATGTCTTCAATGAGGCTCTTTTGGAGATTTTCAACTGTCTTACTGGAGTAAAACTCTGAGGTTACTTACCAACCCACTCAAGAACAGCTTCTTCCCTGCTGCCATCAGAATTTTGAATGGACCTACCTTATATTAAGTTGATCTTTCTCGACACCCTAGCTATGACTGTAACACTACATCCTGCACCCCCTCCTTTCGTCTCTATGAATGGTATGCTTTGCAAAAAAACAATACTTTTTATTGTATACGAATGGATGTGACAGTAATAAATCAAATCTTCAGTTTTGGCATCTTTTCTCAGGTCAGACTTGCAAACTTTCTTAAAGTTGATTTTCGGAGATTTCGAGGTACTTCACAGCTGCCACCATGTCATATTTTGTTTGTGACTGGCTAAAGAACAGTTGCAGAGACATAAATATGTCTGAACAATAGCTGGTTTATTGTATGAACAAAACTATTTACAGGTGTTACTCAGTCTAAGCCATGAGCTTTCACCTTCTAGACTCTTAGTCTTCATGGGGGTGGTACTTTTTCTCCATTCCCATACCTTAACCCTTACAACCCTGAACACACTAATACTTCACTCTGTTCAGATCCTGCAATGGTGCTGAGTTGAAAACCACAATTTAATAAGAACATAGATAACTGAGAAACTGTTCAAACAAAGGAGGTAGTGGCAATGCAAAATTATCTATTTTGCTGATGGATAGGCAGTCAAAGGTCACCAGATGAGTGCGTGGCTGGAGAGATAGGAGGGAGGGCTTCAGATTTCTGAGGCATTGGGACGGGTTCTGTGACAGGTGGGATGATTACAGATGGTGTACTCATGAACAGGACTGGGACAAATGTCCTTGCAGGGAGATTTGTCTGCATTGTTGTGAAGAGTTTAAACTAGATTGGTTGGGAGATGGGAACCTGAGGACAAATTGAGATAAGACAAATTCAGAGTGTGGGAGAGAGAAAATTAGCGAGTGACTCTAAGACAGATGAAGCAAAAGTTTTAAAAAGAGTACAGCACAGGAAGTTGGCAGTGTTAAAAGGTATTTATTTATATACAAGCAGTATAGCAAACAAAGCCAGTGAGCTGAGGGCACTAATAGACCCATGGTAGCATGATGTCATTGCTATAACGGAAACTTGGCTTAAAGAGGCACTTTATTGGCAGTTCAATGTCCCTGAATAGTTTCCAGGCAGGACAGACAGAGGATTAAAAAGGTGGGGGTGTAGCAGTATTGGTTAAAGATGTAGAGGGATGATATGCTAAATGATTCATCAAATGAGGCCAAATGGATGGAGCTCAGAAATAAAAAAGGAGGCAGCGACACTAGTAGGAGTATACTAAAGATTCCAAAATATTGAGGGGAACATAAAAGAGTCAGGTAGATTGTATCCCGGGCTGTTAGAGGAAGCCAGGGAAGAAACAAAGGGTGCCCTGAGGATCATTTTCCAATCCTCACTAGATACAGGTGAGGTACAACAGCTTTGGAGGTTTACGAACATTGTATCACTGTTTGTTTAAAAAGGCTGCAAGGGATAGACCAAATAATTTATAGGCTGGTCAGTCTGACAGCGGCGGAGGGCAACTTATTAGAATCAATTCTGAGGGACAGGAGGCGGCACGGTAGCACAGTGGGTAGCACTGCTGCTTCACAGCTCCAGGGACCTGGGTTCGATTCCCGGCTTGGGTCACTGTCTGTGTGGAGTTTGCACATTCTCCTCGTGTCTGCGTGGGTTTCCTCCGGGTGCTCCGGTTTCCTCCCACAGTCCAAAGATGTGCGGGTTAGGTTGATTGGCCATGCTAAAAATTGCCCTTTGTGTCCTGAGATGCATAGGTTAGAGGGATTAGTGGGTAAATATGTAGGGATATGGGGGTAGGGCCTTGGTGGGATTGTGGTCGGTGCAGACTCGATGGGCCGAATGGCCTCTTTCTGTACTGTAGGGTTTCTATGATTTCTATGATTCATCAGGGAAAGCATGGATGAGGACAAGATCAGACGCTGATTTGATTCCACTCAGTGCCTCAGGTGAAGCCTGAATAATGGGGGAAACTTGCGCAAAATGCTGTGGGATTAGCTAACATTCAAATTTTGTTCATGCTTATACAACTTTAAACTTTCTTTCCTATCTCTATGACTTTTCACTTTTGGTCACGTGCAGGAACTGCTTAAAGGGGGAAATTTGTGAGAGTGTAAACACCTTTTACACTCAATGACTCAATATTGTATGTTTTGCGTGTAATGCAAATCCTACACAAGGAACAACAAAGAATAGTCAACCACCTTGCCTGTAGGATGATCAGAAGGAACTTTTACCCCCCTGCAGAGAATGTAAGGGGGTGATGACGGGGGAGTTGTGTGTGAAGAGTGTACGCTTCATTAAAGGTTCAATTAGCCACTTCTGATATGTTGAGGGAGGACCTTTAGGCCACTGTCTAAATCCTGCACTGCTTTGCCAATGGCTATTAAGGTAATGACAGCACTCACGATTTATGCATGGGGACCATTTCAGACAGGCACTTATGATGTGCAACATTACCCAGAGAGTTAGAAGAACCTGCATTAATTAGGCTGTGGAAGCATATTCTGTAAAGCTTCTGAGTTCATCAACTTTGATATGCCCCAGTACAGCAAAAGTTCACTGGCTCCCCCAAAATGCCTGGTCCCATCGATGGAACCCATTTCCCATTGAAGGCACAGAACTATGCACTGGTACATAAACAAGAGGAGGTTTCATTCATTAAACGCGGTGATCCTTTGTGATACCCAACTGTGGATTCTGAATGTTGGTGAAAATCACTGGGGAAGTGCTCGTGATGCTTTTGTCCTCTGGCACTCGAGACTTACACGGCACCATCAGTAGATTGCATCAAGGGTCTGCCTGGATAATGAGGGCTGAAGCCTTGGCTGATGACACCCTACTGTGGGATCAATGGTCAAGCGAAGGAAAGGAGGTACAATTGTGCCCTGTGTGCGTGCTGCAAGTGGGGGGAGAGGACGATCGGGTTGAAACACATCAAATGTCCTGTAGCACTCGCCTGTCAAAGCGATGAGGATTGGGACACTCTGTTGCGCATTGCACGACTTTACTTGGGGAAGGACCCACCCTTAACCCTGCTGATGAGATTCCGATGGAAAGGAATGATGTGGTAATCCCAACACTGATATCGCTTGGGTCGTGCCTCATGGACCACCTGAGGAAACCATGGCTGCAGCGGGTAGGATGGTTAGAGAACAGCTGGTGGCTCATACATTTGGAACAGTGATGAGAGTCTCGGGATGTCTCCTCCGAGTCCTTTCTCGGAGACACTGACAAGATTGTAAGAGAAGCATTGAACTTATACTGAAGAAGTAAATACTTATTCTGAGACTTTTGAACTAATTATCGCTGAACTTTACACTAACATTGAGGTGCTTAATACAAGACTTTAAATACAAATAAGCAATTTGCTATTTCGTGTACAGTCGTAATGTTAAAATGATAAATTTTAAACAGTTTTAAATGACTTCAGACTAAGATTGAAGTACAACAGAATCAATTATAATACAAACAGTTTAAAGTTTATTTATTAGTCACAGGTAAGGCTTACATTAACACTGCAATGAAGTTACTGTGAAATTCCCCTAGTCGCCACATCCGGAGCCTGTTCGGATCAATGCACCTAACCAGCATGTCTTTCAGACTGTGGGAGGAAACCGGAGCATCCAGAGGAAATCCACGCAGACAAGGGGAGAACGTGCAAACTCCACACAGTGACCCCAAGCCGGGAATCGAACCTGGGTCCCTGGCGCTGTGTGGCAGCAGTGCTAACCACAGTGCTAACACACACTGTAAATAAAACTCTGTTATTTTTAACCCTCCATGCTTCCTAGCATCAATTCTCCAATATAATATGAAAGGCGACATTGTAATGAGTTGCATCCATTAGATGTACAGGTGCTGGCTCATGTACCCCAGTGTCAGCAGTAGGAGCTCACAAGGGGACGCTGTGGGCATAATCTGTATTACAACCATACCTGATGTAAATTCCTCAAATGTTTGTATACGTACCTGGCTGAGGTCGGGTAACAGAGGCAAACTGATTCAAAATAGTCTGACTACTAAGGGCCATCAGATTGCGAATGATCTTTATAAGAATTAGGAGCAGAGTAGACTCTTTGAGCCTACTGTAATACGCCATTCAATACAACATGGCTGACATTTTGATAATTTTGTTTAATAAAGGTCAACTGATCACTAATCCTCTGTGTTTATGGCCAACCGATTACAAAGTTTAATGCCAAGTTCTTTGTTTCCTGCCTCATGGAGGCAAGACAGCCTATCATGCTGTTATATATTTAAAAGGGTTGAAGGTTACTTTAATATAATATGATGATGATGTCATTAGGGTGCTTGCTCAGGCTGCTGTTTTACTTTCAGTTTTGTATTAGAACAAAGCAAATTACGGCACAGGAACAGGCCCTTCGGCCCTCCAAGCCTGCACCGACCATGCTGCCCGACTGAACTAAAACCCCCTATCCTTCCAGGGACCACATCCCTCCATTCCCATCCTATTCATGTATTTGTCAAGACGCCCCTTAAAAGTCACTATCGTATCTGCTCCCACTACCTCCCCCAGCAGCGAGTTCCAGGCACCCACCGCTCTCTGTGTAAAAAAGACTTGCCTCGTACATTTCCTTTAAACTTTGCCCCTCGCACCTTAAACCTGTGCCCCCTAGTAATTGACTCTTCCACCCTGGGAAAAAGCTTCTGACTATCCACTCTGTCCATGCCCCTCATAATCTTGTAGACTTCTATCAGGTCACCCCTCAACCTCCGTCGTTCCAGTGAGAACAAACCAAGTTTCTCCAACCTCTCCTCATAGCTAATGCCCTCCATACCAGGCAACATCCTGATAAATCTTTTCTGTACCCTCTCCAAAGCCTCCACATCCTTCTGGTAGTGTGGCGACCAGAGTTGAACACTATATTCCAAGTGCGGCCTAACTAAGGTTCTATAAAGCTGCAACATGACTTGCCAATTTATAAACTCAATGCCCCGGCTAATGAAGGCAAGCATGCCGTTTGCCTTCTTGACTACCTTCACCTGCATTGCCACTTTCAGTGACCTGTGTACCTGCACAGTCAGATCCCTCTGCCTATCAATACTCTTGAGGGTTCTGCCATTTACTGTATATTTCCTATCTGTATTAGACCTTTCCCCACTAACAGGGAGCTGGCGGTCAGATCCTGCTGGAGTGAAGGGCCATCATGGAGGCCCCCAGGAGGTTGGGGATAAGGGAGTGCCCCTGGGCATAGCCAGCCTGGCAGTGCCAGCCTGGACCCCTGGCACTGCCCAAGGGGCAAAATGGCAATCTCCAAGGGGTTATCTTGGCATTGCCCACTGGGCATTGGGCAGTGCAAAAGGGCCGATCGGTCAGGCTGGGGGGAGTTCTGCTGCAACTCTGCAGTTGCAATCTGCCAGGGGGGTGGGTCGGGAGTGTGGGGCAGGGGGCGATCGGGAGATCAGGACTGTCGGGGGAAGAGATAGAGTTGGGCGGGTGGAGGGTGGGGGTTGGAGGCGGGTGGGGTCAGGGCTGAGGCGGGTGGGGTCAGGGCTGACCCAGAGACTTCTGGAAGGACAGCAATTGGGCCGTGGGGGGATTGGTGGAGCAGTGATGGGGGGGTTGCTTTGCTGGCCAGCAATTGAGCTGGCCAGCGATTGGGAGGCCGGCAGTGTGGGGCTACTGCACATGCACCAATCTCCGCTATGACAGATCGGCACATGTGCAATGGCCCGCTCAGCACTATGCTGCCAGCCTCTGAGGCAGGAATAGGCCCCACCTACAGATTTTTAGTGATTCACGCTAGAGCACTCTGCAGTGCATAGAGTGTGGGAGATTCATTTTGAAAATCCCGTGAAAAAGACGAGCGTGATTTACTCCAGTTTTTACACGAGTTCGAAACTTCAAACTTTTTTGAGAGAATTCCAGTTCACATCTTTTCTTTTTCTGTTAAAACCCACTACTCCTAACATAGTTAGGACATAACACATGCTGACCCACAAATATTCATCTCGGTGCTTCAATAATGAGGTCCTCTTCCAACTCAGCATCTCCAATGGAATGATGTTTTCCTTGCCTTACTGGGAACTGGGACACATCTACTGTAGCTAATAGAGGTCTGGCAGTCCCTGGCTGGCCAGACTCATCTATACATCTTGTATCAGTGACCCTATGGTTTCAGATTGGCGGTTGCCTATGAAAGGGCAGTCATGTGTGTCTCGTATTGAGCCGGAAGGGCAAGGAAATGGAGGGGTAACGAGCTGAGGTTAATCGTGGTAAAGCGGCCTCCTCCCCGACCGTCAGCACCCTGAAATGTGCCTCATCCAGGGTGCACATCCTCCTCTGGTTGTCCCCTTGTTCTTCATCCTCCTTGGGCTCATTTTCCAGATGAACTTCCACTGAACGCACCATCTCAAACATCCTCTCCAGTCCTCAGCTTGTCAATACCCTCTGCAGCTGCCACCTGCCCATCATCTGCCATCTTTTTGCCCAAAGATGGCTGTCGACATATGGGAAGTAATAAACAATGGACATTTACGTGTGAAACTCATCCACCTGGTACATCACAAGCTGATATATGCCGAGATAACACATTCATCATTTTATCGTTTCATGCCCAGCAAACATGCATTTAATATGTATCTGATCAAAGCAACAATATGACTCTCGTCTCCTTACTCCAATGTCTGAATGGGCACCAGATATTGGACTGTCGCTGATGTCCACAAGCTGCCTTATTCTTGATGCTTGCTCATCTTCTTTGAACGGCCACACCTCTATCAGTTATTCATGAGTCACCTTGCTCTGTACAGACATGAAGAATAAATATTAGCTTGGTGTTTCATTATTCATGTGAGAGAGACTAGTTTGGGTGCTTTGAGACTGGGTGTAATTCACGACTTGTAATTTCACACCTCTAATCTGTGGAGTACAGATATCAGATCTTAATAAGCACTCAGTGAGGCCCCACTCCTGTGGAAGTTGAATCTATAACCAGTCTTTTGATTTAAACATGATCACCCCACCCATCCACAAATTCTTTGCTACTCGTTGAATTAGTAATAGTTTAAGAGGGAGGCGATGGCCTAGTGGTATTATCACCAGACTATTAATCCACAAACTCAGCTAATGTTCTGGGAACCTGAGTTCAAATCCCGCCACGGCAGATGATGGAATTTGAATTCAATAAAAATATCTGGAATTAAGAATCTACTGATGACCATAAAAGCATTGTCGATTGTTGGAAAATCCCATCTGGTTCACTAATGTCCTTTAGGAAGGAAATCTGCCGTCTTCACCTGGTCCGGCCTACTTGTGACTCCAGAGTCACAGCAATGTGGTTGACTCTCAACTGCCCTCTGAAATGGCCTAGAAAGCCACTCAGTTCAAGGGCACCTAGGGATGGGCAATAATTGCTGGCCCAGTTAGCGACGCCCATGCCCCACGAATGAATACAAATAAAGAAATATTAATTTTAGAATTCAAATAATTGTATTAACTTGTAAATCATGTCAATTGTTTTTTGACTTTGTTTTGTTCTCCATGGCACAGTGCTGTTAACGCACAGAGCCGTGCCACTTCCATGCCAACATGCTAACCTTTTGTGGTGCCCCACACTACCACAGCCCCAGATACACTTGACGTCTCACCTCCATCTCATTGAGGAGTGTGTTGAAATCTTTACTGGAGTTATAGTGCTTCTTTTTCCCTCTATCGTTTAACTGTTTTCTTTGTTTCTGTAAGTGCAGTGTTTTGAAAATGGCTAATTCCTTTCCACATCTTTAAAAAAAAAATTTACTTTGCCATTTAAACAAAAAAGATTTTTTAAAAATTCCTTGGCAATTAAAATAAGTTTTAAAGATCATTCAACCACTTAATCTACCTCACCGGCTGTCCTTGACGGATTTGTGGTGTTGTGTTTTATCCTTTTATTAGATTTTATTAGCGTGTCTTGTCTTGACTGTGATCTGATGTTTGCAAGTTTATTAGCGAATATAGCTAGGCTCCGTGAGAAAGGACGCCACACAGAAATCTCTCCTTTTTTTTGCCATGAAAATTGCTGAACAGTCTACATCAAGAATTAGCATCAAGCTCTGTCACTTAGCTGCTGACTACAAAATCCAGGCAGTTAACCTTGTGCTCAGATCAATGATCTTCAAGTGTTTCCTTTGAATGCACTGGCTTGCTAGGCCATTTCTGAGGGCATTTAAGATTCAACCACATTGCTGTGGGTCTGGAGTCAAATGTAGGCCAGACCAGGTAAGGGCGGCAGATTTCCTTCCCTAAAAGACATTAGAGGGATGCCACAGGGTTTGGTCCTTGGGCCCCAGCAATTTACAATCTATATTAATGACTTGGATACAGGGATAGAAGGCTCTATAGCCATATTTGCAGATGACACAAAAATAGGCAGGACAGTAAGTTGCAATGAGGAAATAAGAACCTTACAAATGGATATAGATAGGTTAGGAGAGTGGGCCAAAATGTGGCAGATGAAGTTTAACGTGGCTAAGTGTGAGGTCACGCATTTTGGTCGCAAAAATGGGAAGGCGACTTATTATCTAAATGAGGAGAGACTTCAGGGTGCTCCGATGCAGAGGGATCTGGGTGTCCTCATTCATGAGTCACAGAAAATTAGCGTGCAGGTACAGCAGATAATAAAGAAAGCAAATGAAATGTTGGCATTTATAGCTAAAGGAATAGAATATAAAGGTAAGAAAGTATTGTTGCAAATATACAAGGCATTGGTGAGGCTGCACCTGGAGTATTGTGCACAGTTTTGGTCCCCTTATTTGAGGAAAGATATAGTAGCATTGGAGGCAGTTCAGAGGAGGTTCACTAGATTGATTCCAGAGATGAGGGGTTTGTTGTGGGAAGAGAGATTGAACAGTTTAGGCCTATACTCTCTGGAGTTTAGAAGAATGAGGGGAGATCAAATTGAGGTATTCAAGATGATAAACGGTGTGGATAAAGTAGATGTGGAGCGGATGCTTCCGCTGGTGGGGCATTCTAGGACGAGAGGTCCTAGTCTTAGGATAAGGGGTAGCAACTTTAAAACAAAGTTGAGAAGAAACTACTCCCAAAGGGTTGTGAATCTGTGGAATTCGCTACCCCAAAGTGTGGTGGATACGGGAACAGGGAGTAAATTTGAGGAGTTAAACATTTTTAATTGGTAATGGGTTTAAAGGTTATGGGGAGAAGGCAGGAAAATGGAGATGAGGAGCATATCAGCCATGATCAAATGGCGGAGCAGACTCGATGGGCCAAATGGCCTAATTCTGCTTCTACATTTTATCTTATGAACTTAACGAATGAGTTGGTTTTTTGTGACAATCGACAATGGTTTCATGATCATCATTAGACTTTAATTCCAGATGCTTTATTGAGTTTAAATTCCATCATCTACCATGGTGGGATTTGAACACCCCCCGAGGATTATCCTGGGTCTCTGGATTTCTACTCCAGCCACAACCCCACTGCACCACTGCCTACCCTGTGATGCCCTATAACAATTTCCTAAGCCTTCTTCAAAAGCAACTTCCAAACCCATGTCCACCACGGCCTAGAAGGAGAAGGGGCAGCAGATACATGGGAACCCCATCACCTACAAATTCTCCTCCAAGTCACAAGCCATCCTGACTTGGAACTCTATTGCCATTCCTTCATCATTGCTGGAACAACATCATGGCACTTCCCAACCAATAGCATGGATGTATCTGTATTGCACAGACTGCAGCAGTTCAAGAAGGCAGCTTACTCCAACTTATCAAGTAAAGTAAAAAGTAAAGTTTATTTATTAGTCACAAGTAAGGCTCACATTAACACTGCAACGAAGTTACTGTGAAATTTCCCTAGTCGCCACACTCAGGTCAATGCACCTAACCAGCACGTCTTTCAGACTGTGGGAGGAAACCGGAGCACCCGGAGGAAACCCATGCAGGCACGGGGAGAACGTGCAAACTCCACACAGACAGTGACCCAAGCCGAGAATCGAACCCGGGTCCCTGGTGCTGTGAGGCAGCAGTGCTAACCACTGTGCCACCGTGCCAAGGGCAATTAGGAGTGAGCGATTAATGTTAGTCTTGTCAGCGATGCTTACATCCCCAGAATAAATTTAAAAATGAACTGTGTACGCTGCCACAACATTAGCTCTCAGATGTTTCTGTAATGAAAAGCGCCAGTTCTTCTGCTACTTCAAGAAACCAACCTGAATTTACTACCATTCATCTATATTTGAGCCGGAGTAAACAGACCTGCGACTCTTTGTGGAAACATAGAACATAGAACATAGAACAGTACAGCACAGAACAGGCCCTTTGGCCCACGATGTTGTGCCGAGGAAAGTTATTTGTTTCCTTATTTTCAAATCAAAATAGAAATCATTCAGGAAACGAGCAGGTGTAAAAGACAAGTTTCATAATTAGTTTAATAAAATTGTTCAGAATCTGTTAGGATCAGCAAGTATTTGATAATCCCTTTTAATGGATCAGTAGGTCAAATTGCAATACATCTATGAACTTTAATCTTTTATGCATCTCTTTCTTGAACCATTGTAGTTTGTGCAGTATAGATAACACAATCACTACAGTTCAGAAGGAGGCTGTTTGGCCCATCAAGCCTGCACCGACGACAATCCCATGCAGGCCCTATCCCCATAACCCCACGTGTTTACCTTGCTAATCCCTCTCACTAAGGGGCAATTTACCATGGCCAATCAACCTAACTAGCACATCTTCGGACTATGAGAGGAAAACGGAGCACCCGGAGGAAACCCACACAGACACAGGTAGAACGTGCAGACTCCACACAGACTATTACCTACACAGACTTGTTACCCAATGCTGGAATTGAACCCGGGCCCCTGGCGCTGTGAGGCAGCAGTGCTGACCACTGTGATACACTTGTGCAATTAGTTGGGAAGTGCCATGATTTAGTTCCAGCAATGAAGGAAGAACGGCAATACAGTTCCAAATCAGGATGGCTTGTGACTTGGAGGAAAATTTAAAGATGGTGGGGTTGTCATGCATCGCTGCCCCTTGCCTTTCTAGGCAGTAGTGGATACTGGGGTTCAGTCTGATTTCTTGCTTGGTGGTGGTTTAAGTTTTGATCTCTTGGGACTATTTTGAACGTAAATTGTAACCAACATTCCTAATGAAGTTAGAGGGAGTCTGCTCACTTGGCTCGTGATAACTCAGTGCAGGAATATAACGTGTGCATACAGTCAGATGTGCCGTTGTTGAAATATATTCCATTCTGCTTCAGTTCTTGATAACAGGCTCAGAGATTTGCACTGATGGATCCATGAGATTATTGTAGCATGAATTAAATTCGTAATTAAAATTTGGGGTGGAATTCTCCAGCCCTTTCTGCAAGCAAGATCTTCCGGACCTGCTGGAATCGATCCCCTTCGCAGGTTCCCTGATGGGTGGCAGGGGCGAGGAACATAAATCACTTCGCCACCTTACCAAAACATGGCAGAGTCTTAGTTTCTGGCGACCTCTCCAGATTTTGCCAAAATAAATCAAGTGGGCGTGTTTTACAGCGTAAGAGCGAGTGGGAGGTGGGGGGCTTAAACACTCCAGCAAAACATGGCTGCACAGGAATCGGTGCGCCATCTTTAAAGGGCGCCCAGATCAGAACTCCAATAAACCTCCCCCCACCCCATCATTGAGGCCCCAGGGGCTCGCCTCCCCACTCCTGATTGGAGCGAGCATTCACTCTGTCCCCACCCTCCCCCCACGATCATCGGCCCCTTCTCTCTTGCCCACCCCCCCCTCCACCCCCCCACCATGATCAGTGGCCCTCACTCTTTCCCCTTCCCCCACCCCAATTATTGACCCCTCCACTAAGGGGAAAGATTTCTTTCTATCTATATCCCTCATAATTTTGTGCACATTGATGTGGTCCCCCCGGCTAACCTGACATTTCGCTAACAGAATTTCTTTCAGGTTACAGAAGATAGATTGTCCTCTTTAACGGGATAGTGGTGGTGGCAGGGAGTTGTGGTTGGTTGTAATAGTCATTGATACATTCTTCTTTCAGCATGCTTATGTTTTTAAGGGAGGGGCAGTGTTCGAAGAGTGGAAACATGCTTGCTGGTTTCTATCACAATTGAAAGACCAACTGGAGCCCTGTGTTGATGAGCAAGGAGGAGGGTAACGTTCTATCACACATCCTAGACTTCTGCAACATGTCTCAGTATTTCACCAGATGGGGCTCTACTACCACTGGTGCACTGTGTTTAGAACCAGCTAACTCTCTACCCTGGGATTCTACTCTATTGTCAATGTCTTCTGACTCCCGAACTCTGTGCAGAGACAGTCTGCACAAACTCTGGATTAACTCCAGCCTCCTCCAAGTTACCTTGTGCTATTAGTCCAATTGCAGTGGACTGTTCAGTTAAGAGTGGCTCAAAATGATGCGGAGCGTGATGCAACTTGTCAACTCAAAACTACTTGCATTTGTACGACTGGAATCGGATGTGACTGAGGATAGGTTCATGTTTCAGTTCTGACATTAAACTACCGAGTTCTCCCAATCACCCATCTCTTCAGTAAATAATCATAAAATCCTGCAGGATGAATATGAAAAGCACTTGGATGTGGTTTATAGAGTCATAGAGGTTTACAGCATGGAAACAGGCCCTTCGGCCCAACTTGTCCATGCCGCCCAGTTTTTAACATTAAGCTTTTCTCAATTGCCCGCGCTCTGTACCCATCTTACCCAAGTAACTGCCTAAATGCTTTTGAAAAGACAAAATTGTACCCACCTCTACTACTGCCTCTAACAGCTCGTTCCAGACACTCACACCCTCTGTGAAAGAATTGCCCCTCTGGATTCTTTTGCATCTCTCCCCTCTCACCTTAAACCTATGCCCTCTAGTTTTAGACTCCCCTACCGTTGGGAAAAGATATTGACTATCTAGCTGATCTGTGCCCCTCATTATTTTATAGACCTCTATAAGATCACCCGTAAGTCTCCTACTCTCCAGGGAAAAATGTCCCAGTCTATCCAGCCACTCCTTATGACTCAAATCATTAAGTCCTGGAAGCATCCTAATAAATCTCTTCTGCACTCTTTCTAGTTTAATAATATTCTTTCTATAATAGGATGACCAGACCTGTACACAGTATTCCAAGTGTGGCCTTACCAATGTCTTGTACAACTTCAACAAGACGTCCCAAGTCCTGTATTCAATGTTCTGACCAATGAAACCAAGCATGCCGAATGCCTTCTTCACCACCTTGTCCACCTGTGACTCCACTTACAAGGAGCTATGAACCTGTACCCCTAGATCTCTTTGTTCTGTAACTCTCCCCAATGCCCTACCATTAACTGAGTAAGTCCTGCTCTAGTTCGATCTACCAAAATGCATCATCTCGCATTTATCTAAATTAAACTCCATCTGCCATTCGTCAGCCCACTGGCCCAATTGATCAAGATCCCATTGCAATCCGAGATAACCTTCTTCACTGTCCACTATGCCATCAATCTTGGTGTCATCTGCAAACTTACTAACCATGCCTCCTAAATTCTCATCCAAATCATTAATATAAATGACAAATAACAATGGACCAACACCAATCCCTGAGGCACACCGCTGGTCACAGGCCTCCAGTTTGAAAAACAACCCTCTACAACCACCCTGTCTTCTGTCATCAAGCCAATTTTGTATCCAATTGGCTACCTCGCCCTGGATCCCTTGAGATTTAACCTTATGCAATAACCTACCATGCAGTACCTTGTCAAAGGCCTTGCTAAAGTCCATGTAGACAATATCGACTCTACTGCCCTCATCTACCTTCTTAGTTACCCCTTCAAAAAACTCAATCAAATTCGTGAAACGTGATCTTCCACTCACAAAGCCATGTTGACTGTCCCTAATCAGTCTTTGCCTCTCTAAATACCTGTAGATCCTGTCTCTCAGAACACCTTCTAACAATTTACCCATTACAGATGTTAAGTTCACTGGTCTATAGTTCCCAGGCTTTTCCATGCAGCCCTTTTTAAACAGAAGCACATTTGCCACCCTCCAATCTTCAGGCACCTCATCTGTGGCTGTCGATGATTCAAATATCTCTGCTAGGGGACCCGCAATTTCCTCCCTATCCTCTCACAACATCCTGGGATGCACTTCATCAGGTCCTGGAGATTTATCTACTTTGATGTGCTTTGAAACTTCCAGCACCTCCATCTCTGTAATGTGTACATTCCTCAAGACATCACTATTTCCCCAAGTTCCTTAACATCAATGCCTTTCTCAACAGTAAATACTGATGTGAAATAATCATTTAGGATCTCACCCATCTCTTGTGGATCTATACATAGATGACCTTGTTGATCCTTAAGAAGCCCTAGTTACTCTTTTGCCCTTTATGTATTTGTAGAAGCTCTTTGAATTCGCCTTTGCCTTACCTGCCAAAGCAATCTTGTGTCCCCTTTTTGTCCTCCTGATTATTTCTCTCTCACCTCTACTCCGGCACCCTCTATACTCTTCAAGGGATCCACTTGATCCCAGCTGCCTATGCATGTCATATGCCGCCTCCTTCTTTTTGATCAAGGCCTCAGTATCCCGAGGCATCCAGGGTTCCCTACTTCTACCAGCCTTGTCCTTCACCCCAAAGGGAATGTGCTTACCCTGAACCCTGGTTTGTGTTTGCATGAACTACTGACTGTATGCTGGTGACCTTGTGGTGAGGACAACTAAGGGGATTTTCGACTTGTCATTCAAAGTTTAGGAGGGAGGAGCCATATCCCGTAGTAACAATTTACTGGATATTTACTGTTCCAATTGAGTCAAGACCATTAGAATTCATGCTGGATCACATTGTCCTTTTTATAGCCACTTGACAACAGGGAAATATTCTTAGCACTGACAGCAGCCTTTTTATATCGACAAACTACTATTCTATGTATTACTCATGGCTATACAGCAATATAAGGGGATAGGCATCATGCTTTGGCTATACAAATTCCTAGTTAGGCCATGCTTGAGTGGAATTTAATGCTCCCCTCCCCTGGCACTGGGCTGGGAGGCAGAGAGGCCATTTAATCAGCTGGGAAGACATGAGGTGGGGAGCCCGTTGGCTTGTGGACTGCATCCCCCCCCCCCAGTTAAATCACGGGTGAAGAACATTGTGATCGGTCTTCCAAGCACTAATTAAGGGCCATTTGAGAGTTTCATCCTACCCAAGGGCACTGTGCCATCGCTGGAAGACCCTCACCCCCCACACTGCACCAACTAAGGCTGTATTCCCCTGAATTTAGAACATTAAGGGGTGATTTGATCAAAGTTTTCAGGATGTTAAGGGGAACAGATAAAGGCCAGAATTTTACCAGCCCGCCTGCCACGGGAATCGGAGCGGCGAGGGGCAGAGCATGGGAAGGTCCGTTGACCTCAGGTGGGATTTTGGGGTTTCGGGACGAGCAATTCCTGCCCAGAGAGTTAGATAGAGAGAAACTGTTTCCGTTGGCTGGGGTGTCTAGAACTATGCAGCATTGCCTGAAAACTAGAGCCAGACATTGAGGAGGGAAACTAGGAAAAACATTAACATGCAAAGGCGGTTAGAAGTTTAGAACTCTTCCTGCAAACAACAATTGATGTAAGATCAATTATTAATTTTAAAATTGAGATTTATAGATTTTTGTTAACCAACGGGATTGATGGACACCTGAGCAAGAGCAAGCCGATAAAGTTAGGTCACAGATCAGCCATGATTTCATTGCATGTTCTCAATACATTACTCTTCTTTCTATTGTTGACGTGTTGTACAATTATGACGATCAGCATCGTCACTTCAGGGACAGGACAAATGAGGGTTGTAGGGAGAAAACGGTTAAGCGCTATAGGGAGTGAGGCACAGAAAATTTAAAATGTTGGTTCTCGATGGTTGTGAGGTTTACAGGGAATCCTCGCACTTTTTTTTGATTTATTATTGTCACATGTATTAGTATACAGTGAAAAATATTGTTTAACGCGCGCTATACAGACAAAGCATACCGTTCATAGAGAATGAAAGGAGAGGACAGAAGGCTTGATACCCTAGCTGTACACCAGAATGCTCTACACCCTAGCTAGAGTGTAGAGAAAGATCAACTTAACATAAGGTAGATCCATTCAAAAATCTGATGGCAGCAGGGAAGAAGCTGTTCTTGAGTCGGTTGACGCAGTTGGTTCGAAATATTGTGGGTGAGATCTTTTGGCTCTTCAATCCAGTGGGATCTTCTGGTCCTGCCAGGTGCTCACCCCTGCCGTGTGTTTCCCGGTGGCGTGGGGTGGATTCAATAGGAAATCACACTGAAAATGGCGGGACCAGAAGATCCCCCCTCTCCAGCTAATGGCGCGCCGCTTCCCAGCATCGTGAAAAATTCCGCAGGGAGGCCAGCGAATCCTGGCATTTAACTCGGAACCAATTTTCCCAATGGGAAACAACGGGGGCGATTTTGAGCTCGCACTCTCCGTGTGCGAGAATGGCGGCACATGCTCAAAATCCAGGGAGACATAGAAAGTGCAATTCGTGCCGGCGAGTTTCCGAGTTCTGATCTTCCACCCCGTCGCTGACGGAGTAGCTTGCAACACACTGTGGAGCCTGATGGAGCTCAGTTTAATACATTAGCATGTCATTAGTGAGCACTCTCTGGGATCTCTGACTGTGGGGGAGGGGGAAGAGGTCGATGATTGGGAGGGAAGGAGGGGAGAGGCTGTTAATTGGGGGAAGGGGCCGATGTATGGGGAGAAGGGGCTGTTGGTTGGGGGTGTGGCCGTAGTAGGGGGGGGGGGGGTAGGGGCCGATGATCGGGGGCGCCGGGGAGACAAGCACCGACTCCGATTTGGGGTGGAGAGGGGAACCCCCTGAGACCTCCGTGGTGGGCTTGGGGGTGGTTTATTCCTGTTATGATCGGGGCACCCTTTAAAGATGGCGCCCCGATCTCAGTGCCTCTGGGTTTTGTCGGCGGGTTGAGGCCCCGTCCCCCTGCATGACGATGTGAAACTCGCCCCCTTGATTTTTTTTAGGCAGAGTGTCGTGAGATCTGGAAAGAAAACCGACCTGTTTCGCTCCAGAGAAACAAACCGTTTTCTTGCCGGAAACAACATTTTTTGTTCAGATTTCACCCAATGTTATAAATCGGGGATTGGTTCCTGAACCAGGTCCCATACCCTATTTTACCAAAATAACCCAGAATTCTGCACTTAATCAACTATAAAAAAGTAATTTGTCAATAAGTTAATATTATAGAATATAAGTTTTAAAAACAAGTTTGCAAACTAAGATCTACCAAGTAAAAATGCATCGGACCAGCCACAGAGCGTCTTGGGTCAGGATGATAGGTCTGCATGTCAAAACACATGACCAATGTGTGAACTATTTTGCTGGCATTGTGTTGTAAAATCAGAACCAATGTTGTGAAGTCGAAACAGGGTGTCCGTGTATAAACGTGGTAAATGAAGGGTCATATAGTCGAGTACTGCCTGTACCTGTTTAATAAAGAATCTGGTGTAATTATTCACTTATCTCACGTAAATCTCATCCTGTTTGATATTGATTAACCTCACGTCTGAGATAACATTTTGGGGGCAATCTTAACAAATAAACTCTCGGGCTGGAACTCTACCACCTCACCCGCACAGAATCGGAGCGGGCGAGGGTCAGACAACAGAAATCTCTGTTGACCTCCATCAGGAATTTCCAGTCTCGCCCGAGCGAGGCCATAAAATCCCGGCCTAAGTGTCAAACGAGCATGAAAATGGAAATGAAATGGGGAAGAATGGGCGAGTTCCCAGTTGCAATTGCACGAAGAAAGGGCCAGGATGCGATTCTCGCCAGCAGGGGGCGGGGTGGAGACTCAGCTCGCCGGTGAAGCCAGCTGCTCAGCACGAGGGGCGCCATCGTGCAAGCGTCCCAATCTCCCAGTGCATTGCGTACACACTCTTGTACTCTTGTTTCTCTTGACCTCTTGTCACTCACACCACCCACCCCCTTAATCACAGAGTTGCCCGGCTCCTCAGGTCCCACCCCCTCAGGCCCCACCCCCTTGGCATTGCTAAGGTGAAAGGATGCAAAGCTGATTTCGCTGGCAAAACAGGGCAGATAACATCGCGAGAGGCGAAAAGTGGGGCGAGAACCCGATTTTCCGCCTCTCGCCCGATCTTACCGGCTTGCCATGCTAACTGTCAGGCAGGACCAGTCTGTAAGACCATCCCTTTGTTTTGCAATCTATATTCCCATGCCTAGGCTATTCCTGTATGCTACGTACAAGATCAAAGCTTGAACCTGCCAGTTGTGACAAGATGTGTTGCACTGGGCAGTGTTGATTCTTCTTCTCAATGATCTGTTTTCCAACTGTACGTGTGGGAGGAGAATTGGAAAATTGGGATATTTGTAAAGTGAGACGGTTTTCAGAGGTGTGTCTCACTGATTCTCAAACTGAAGGGGCACTTTTCAACTCCGGTCCATCATAGAATTGGCTGGTTTGAAATACGTATTGTGATGAAAACTAACACCTCAAACTGAGGGGTCTAACCATGGGCAGCTTTAAATGTTAGTATTTTCTTTATTGAAACGATGCTGTTGAAACCTCTTGGGTCTCAGTAGCGGTTACCTTTGTGACATTATGAATAAGACCAATGGGATGTCAAAGCTCCCTATTCATGATGCCACTGGAATGATGAAGTCAGTTCTATTCCAGCAGAGTATTGGGGAGATTGAAAGACTGCCGTGGGTAATGAGGGACAGTTCCCTTGGAATGCGATTGTCCTTCAAGCCATTTGCTTTTTTCTGAAGTTTAGCCTTTCTCTCTTGTGTGAGTTTCCTTAACTTGTGCAATATTTACCACATTACTTGTACCATTTTAAAACCGGTTTTCACAGCCTGAAAACCTGGGAGTATGAATTGACTTTGTATTTGTGAGGTTGTTTGCCAGGTTAACTTTTTATGTCTGCTGGGACATTTGGAAGATTGCAATGTCTGCTGGGACATTTGGAAGATTGCATTTTTATAGATGTATATCCCATTATATCCATCTGTCTTCTCGATTCCCTTGGTGCGATATTACATCCTAAACTTTGTTTGCTGTCTCCGACTGCAATCTATAAATGTTCAGTTGTCCTTTGGAATGCAAAGACTCTTTGTGCTGGTGTAAAGTTATAGCGTAATTCTGAAAAAAAGGACTTTCAGGCCAATCAAACTCACCCATCCAGTAGATGGTGCCTGTATACCCTTGCACACTTGTCACTTCTGGTTGGTCATATTTATGTAGATTTTGCCACTAATGATCCCCTGCCTCCAAGTGCTTCAGCAAGTCTCTTTTCAATATTTTTATAACTAATGAACAAAAACGTTTAAAGAAAATGTTGGAAAAAGTCATGTTTTTCTAATGCCTCTATGATTTTCCATCTGGATTGCTTGCACAAAATCCAGGAAATTAACCTGAAGACTGTGGAGTTTGCACATTCTCCCCATGTCTGCCTGGGTTTCCTCCAGTTTGCTCCGACAGTCCAAAGATTTATTTATTATAAGTTTATTTATTTATGCTTAGTCACAAGTAAGGTTTACATTAACATTGCAATGGTGTCACTGTGAAATTCCCCTAGTCACCACACTCCGGTGTCTGTTCGGGTTAATGCACCTAACCAGCACGTCTTTCAGACTGTGGGAGGAAACCGGAGCACCCGGTGGAAACCCACGCAGACACGGGGAGAATGTGTAAACTCCACACAGACAGTGACCCAAGCTGGGAATCGAACCCAGGTCCCTGGCGCTGAGAGGCAGCAGTGCTAACCACTGTGCCCCCTTTGCAGGTTAGGTACATTGATGTGCAGGTTAGGTACATTGACCCCGTTAAATTGCCTCTTGGTGTCCCAAGGGTGGCACAGTGGTTAGCACTGCTGCCTCACAACGCCAGGGACCTGGGTTCGATTCCCGATTTGGGTCACTGGGTCTGTGCGGAGTCTGCACGTTCTCCCTGTGTCTGCGTGGGTTTCTTCTGGACGCTCTGGTTTCCTCCCACAGTCCGAAAGACATGCTGGTTAGGTGCATTGGCCATGCTAAATTCTCCCTCAGTGTACCCGAACAGGCGCCGAAATGTTCACCTAACCAACACATCTTTCGGGCTGTGGGAGGAAACCGGAACCCGGAGGAAACCCATGCAGACACGGGGAGAACATACAAGCTCCGCACAGACAGTGACCCAAGCTGGGAATTGAACCCAGGGCCCTGGCTTTGTGAGGCAGCAGTACTAACCACTGCGCCACCGATCCCTTTACCTCATAATTGACTCTCGTTCACAGCAGACAGCGCCAATAAAATTATGAGATTACCAAATTTCTTCCATATTTAAGTAAGGTATTAAGGTAGTTGGACTTGTTTCGGTCTATAGCAAAATACATTTGTGTTATAAAGGAGTTTTACACTCCGCCACTCTCCCCGTTCACTCCAATGATTGGAATATTATGGACTGCCGTGTATAGAAACAGAAAAGCCCTGCCATTTAAAAAGAAAGAATTTTCTCTGACATCCGTCCTGCCTATGAGGACTGGTTGGCCCTCTGTTCAAATACAGCAGCTTGATGGAGCAGGCATGTTTCTATAAAGTCCAGTCTGTGGCTCCTCTGAACAAAATTCTTCATCTCTAACAAGCTCAGTTTCAAAATGATTGTTAGTGTTTGTGGAACTGAGATGAACTACTTCGGGGTATTGAATTGCTTTTTGTACGCTGGATGTCGCTTGGTTTTTTTTTCAAATAGAGGGTGGGATTTTACTGTCCCGCCCAGTATGGGAATTGTAGCGGGCGAGACACGGACCATGAAAAGGTCTGTTTACCTCGGGCGGGATTTTCCGGCCTTGGGGCGAGTGCGGCTGGAAAATCCCGCCCATATAGTTATATATAGTGTGTATTTCTCCACATAGATGTACAGGTTTGGAATAAATTAAGTTCCACAGTTCCATTTTGAATGCCCTGAGCCCTTAAGGTCAGAATCTGAAAGTCCTTCCTTGTGTAACTGTCACAAAAAAGATGATTATAAATCCACATTTATTCAAATCTGGGCAGCTTGACACTCGTGGCGTAGGAGCACTAATGTCTGCTGGTAGAACCTGCTATAAAATGAGGGGAATGGGTGATACGGAATCTCGCCGCTATCCAGCGAAACCCGTACTTCGCACCCACAACAGACCAGAGGAAGCTTTTGAAGTTTTAAATCGGCCTTTATTAGCGCTATAGTGAGGAGGTCTGCCTTCCACAAGATGGCGTACAGGCTTACTGAGTGATAAATGGCATGGGTAGATAAACATTGTTTGCTAATCTTAGTGATTTGCATATACCAATCACAAGCGTACAATTGTTTTGAAGTCATTGATATCCAATTACATCTAATAATTCTGATGACTTCATTGATGTCAGGTGAATATAGTTAACCAGTTAAAGTCTCTATATGCTTGTCTAATTATAATAAATTGCTAACGAGGTACGCCAACATGGTTACACCAACCACATTTGCTGTTGTGGCTACCACCTTGTGGTTATCCAAGTTCTCACCCTCTTGTACCATGGTCAGCTTAGTTGTGCAGCCCATCTGTAAGTGTGGGCAGCACACTGAACATCTTCACAGCAGCTTCCCAGCGAACTGTGCTGTACTTAGTTCACAGGGAAACTCTACTGTATTCAATAACCCCAGCCTTCCTCGATGAGAACACTGGTGAGTTCAGCAGTAGAGGAGTCTATTTTAGAATCAGACTGATGGGAACTCTGAGCTGAGGAGAGAGCAGAACGTGTTATTCTCAGCTGTCATCATCACCCTACCATCATCTAATCTCTCACAGGATCACTGAATGCGCTGTTCAGAACTTAAAATGTTGGTTTAATTTACCACTGTGGTTTTGTGTGTTGTGCTGACATTGATGTTCTTGGTACCTAAATGTTGACTAAATTGGTTGCAACTTTGCATAGTTCTTAATCACTGCGTCTGGGAAAGTCAGAGGCAATTTTTCTAGACTTCTTCAAGATCCAGGAAGAAACTGTGGGGGAAATAAAGCCGCCGTGCTTTAAGAACACTTTCTAAGAACAGGAAACCTATAAACCTGGACGTTTTGGGGACTGGCATCAGCCGTCCTTCATCTGCAGTTGCCTTTATTTTCAATTTTCAGTACAACCACCTTGAGGAACCAGCTACGATTATCTCCAGTACCTATTTAGTGCATAAATACTAAGAATTACACTCTCAAGCACTGTGTTCTGTGGTTTAACAGTTTTGCATTCTGTAATCCCATTTCAAACAGCACTCGCCTACAGCGGAGTACATCTTCAGTCATGAGCTGCGTTTCTTCGCTCCACTTAGCGTTGTATTTAGGCAGTCAGTAACAGGATGGCACCGGTGGTTAGCACTGCTGCCTCACAGCGGCAGGGACCTGGGTTCAATTCGTGGCTTGGGTCATTGTCTGTGTGGAGTCTGCACGTCCTCCCCGTGTCTACGTGGGTTTCCTCCGGGTGCTCCGGTTTCCTCCCACACTCCAAAGATGTGCGGGTTAGGTTGATTGGCCATGCTAAATTAACCCCTTAATGTCAGGGGACCTAACTAGAGTAAATGTGTGGGATTATGGGGATAGGGCCTGGGTGGCATTGTGGTCAGTGCAGACTCGATGGGCCGAATGGTCTCCTTCTGCACTGTAGGATTCTATGATTCTAAGCTTTGATGAGGACAGAAACAGGGGAAAATGTGAAGACAGATTGTGCTGCTACATCGAAGCTTTCAAAGAAGAGTTTTTGAAAATGGTTACGAACATTTGGGTGAGCAAACAGAGGGTGTGGATGTGATACTGAATTTTCTAATTGAGCAGTGAGTCTGCAGGAAGGCTGACAGATAGCTGTGACTCACTGGCCTTGGGATGTCTCCTGCTCTGACCAAGACTGCAAGAAACTATAAAGGGTTGTGAATGAAGCCCAATCCAAAACGCAAACCAGCCTCCCATCCAATGACTCCGACTACACTTCCTGCTGCCTCGGAAAAGCAGCCAGCATAATTAAGGACCCTGCGCACCCTGGACATTCTCTCTTCCACCTTCTTCCGTCGGGATAAAGATACAAAAGTCTGAGGCCATGTATCAGCTGATTCAAGAATAGCTCCTCCTTGCTGCCATCAGACTTTTGAATGGACCTACCATATATTAAGCTGATCTTTCTCTACATCCTAGCTATGACTGTAACACTACATTCTGCACTCTCTCCTTTCCTTCACCGCTACGTACTCTGTGAACAGCATGTTTTGTCTGTATAGCGCACAAGAAACAATACTTTTCATTGTATCCCAATACACGTGACAATAATAAATCAAATCAAATCAAAATCTGTCCATCACTCCAGTGTGGCAGAGACACAGGAGCTCCACCTTCACAACCCAAACCTGAACTCTTCAAAGAAGTGGATGCACCATCAGAAGCTGGGCAAAAAGAGTTCAATGGCAGGGTCATGGGGGGAAAGAAAAGCTTCCAGCAATCGCTGAGAAATGTCTGACCACAGCTCGGGAGTAGCAAAGGATGGGCCTCTCTCACGGTTGCATGTCCTTTCCTTGATGTGTGAGGCAGGTGAGGTCAGTGCTTGCAGGTTAGCAGCGGTTGGAAGTGGATTCTATGAAATAAATAGCCTTTATTGAATGGGGAGACGTTTACCCTGCATCCATATAGGCAGCAGGGGGACTGTTATGCCCTTGGGTTACAGCCATTGAGGCAGTCGATCCAGAGCTGTTTCTTTGACACTACAGATGTTGGGCAAAGAGCTCCTCATTCCACAAAAGCCGTTTCTTTCACAAAACTGTTACCACCTTGCGTGTCCCATGTTTTTTGATTAAATTGAATTGATTTATTATTGTCACATGTATTAGCATACAGTGAAAAGTATTGTTTCTTGTGCACTATACAGACAAAACATACCGTTCATAGAGAAGGAAAGGATAAGGTGCAGGATATAGTGTTGCAATTACCTTTGGGCGGCATGGCACAGTGGTTAGCACTGCTGCCTCACAGCGCCAGGGACCCAGGTTCAATTCCCAGCTTCGGTCATTGTCTGAGCAGAGTCTGCATGTTCTCCTCGTGTCTGCATGGGTTTCCTCCGGGTCCTCCAGTTTCCTCCTACAGTCCAAAAAACGTGTGGGTTAGGTGCCTTGGCCATGCTAACTTCTCCCTCCGTGTAGCCAAACAGGCGCCGGAGTGTGGCGACGCGGGGATTTTCACAGTAACTTCATTGCAGTGTTAATGTAAGCCTACTTGTAATAAACTTTCACTTCGATAGGGTGAAGAAAAAGATCAGCTTAATATGTGATAGGTCCATTCAAAAGTCTGATGACAGCAGGGAAGAAGCTGTTCTTGAGTCTGTTGTAACGTGTTTTCAGATTTATGTATCGTTTTCCTGATGGAAGAGAGCATGACCGAGGTTTTAAATTGAATGAGAGTTTGTTACATTAAAGTCCATATATGGTTCTAAATTTGACCGTTCCCATGGATTGAGGGTGCCTCTTGCATATTTTGCCATGTAAATTATTTGGAGGTCCCTAAGTATCTTTCTCGTTGCAGGCGTCCAATTTTCAAGAGTGCCAAGTTTCACTGTCCAACAATTTTTGAGACAGGGAAATAGTAATAATTTTCCGAACAGAAACATTCCCCCCTTTGTCATTCTACATGGGCTGCTAGTATTACAGAAGTGCTGAAAATGCTTCAGCAGTGTACAGTCGCTGAGGACTATTTCCACGGGAGTCCCAGTTTAATAAGGGTTTTTAAAACTATGGAAACTTTTGATCAGATGGATAGGCAAAGAAATCCCTCTAGCTACAATGTCCGTGACAAGATTTACATTTAAAATGCTGACTGAGAAAAGGAGTGAAGTTTGTTCACATCGAAAGGATGTGTTAAAGGATTAAAATATTTTCCACAGCTGTTTCAGACATAGGCCATTATTTGGGTTGAGGGAGGAATGAAGTTTATGTACCGCCCTTCGTAACTTCAGGACATCTGAAAGCACCTTACAGCCGATTGAGTACTACCGTAAAGAAATATGGCAACCAATTTGCACACAGCATGTTCCCACAAACAGCAGCGTGATCATGATCAGATCATCTGTCCTTTTTCAAGATAGTGGTTGAAAGACGAATATCGACGCTGTAGGAAACAGCCCTGTTTTAAA
This sequence comes from Mustelus asterias, assembly GCF_964213995.1. Classification (NCBI taxonomy): domain Eukaryota; kingdom Metazoa; phylum Chordata; class Chondrichthyes; order Carcharhiniformes; family Triakidae; genus Mustelus; species Mustelus asterias. The sequence goes on from NC_135802.1 coordinate 138,388,636, forward strand.
GTTTATTTATTAGTAAGCTTACATTAACACTGCAATGTAGTTACTGTAAAAATCCCCTAGTCGCCACACTCCGGCACCTGTTCGGGTACACTAAGGGAAAATGTAGCATGGCCAATCCACCTAACTAGCACGTCTTTTGGACTGGGGGAGGAAACTGAAGCACCCGGAGGAAAACCATGCAGACACTGAGAAAACCTGCAGACTCTGCACAGACAGTGACCCAACCCGGGAATCGAACCCAGGTCTCTGGCGCTGTGAGGCAGCAGTGCTAAATACTGTGCCACCGGCCTGTAGTCCTTTGAAATAAGGTAAATCCCTCACATCCAGCTGAGAAGGCAGGCAGAGTCTTATTTTAATGTCTTATCCAAAGACTGGCCATGACACCGCAAGACTTTCTTGTTCCTCATCAAATAATATCATAGCACCTTTTAAAGTCCACTGAACCTTGGAGCAGGAGGAGCTTTGGAAAAGTGAAGAAACAGCTTGCTTATTAATGGATCCCAGTCAAAACCTCTGTTGTAATTTAGAGAAAATGAAGGGTCCTGTCATTATTGCAGAATGATCTTGTCAAATTCTTGCTTATTTTAGCTTTGTTTTGTTTAACGGTGTAACATTGAAAAGTCTATCCTAACAACAGCGCTGTGTAGCAATGAAATGTCCCTAAACTCATCCTTCTGCTGTAAAAGTGATGCCTGTGTTGGTTGTGCAAGCAACTTTAATTAGTTGAGTTTTCAACGATTACATCAGGATTAGTAATGTCAAAGAGCATTGTGTAGATTTCCCTGACGGTAAAGAGACGATATGTATTTCCTTTGCATGAGTGCACTTGTGTTTATATATAGATCAGAAGGAAATACAGATGACTTGCAAAAAGTAACAGATGTTTGCTTGATGGCTTGAGTGGTACGCTACATCATGTAAAAAACCCGTTTGTTATAATAGTCAGCAGTTAATCACCTGACAATTCTAGACTGCAGTGTCAGTGGAATTATTACTTTCAATACTTGATGGATTAGACTTTGAGAAATTCAAGTACTGGGATAATTCTCTAATCTGATATTTTTTTCACGTGCTGATGTTTTGAAAATCTGATCCTGTGGCCTACTGTCATTTGTGACATATTTTACTTGCCGTGACAGAGCGAATTTGAATTTATTTCCAACCATTGCTTATCTGTAAACAGAACAAGACTATCATGTATCAGCTGACTCGTTGTCCTGGGCCATTGAAATTTATTGTCCTAGTCATGAAGAGCATTCAGGGGGTATTTTGAATTGAATGAGTCACTCGATTAAGATTCCAGTGTACATACGAACAAGGAGCCAGAGTAAGCCATTCAGGCCCTCGAACCTGCTCTGCCATTTAATAGGATGTCTCTGTGCCCTGTTTGAGAGCAGATTTCCACTCCATCTGACGAAGGAGCAGTGCTCCGAAAGCCAGTGGCGTTTGCTACCAAATAAACCTGTTGGACTTTAACCTGGTGTTGTTAGACTTCTTACTGTATTTAATAAGATCACAGCAGGTTTGATAATAACCTCAAATCTGCATTCCGCTTACTCCCGATAACCTATCACCACCTTCCTTACCAAGAAGCTATCCACATCTGCCTTAAAAATGTACAAAGACTCTGCGTCCACTGCCTTCCACTCAGGAAGAAAATAAAGAAATTTGCCTCATCTCCATTTTAAATGGGTGGCCCCTTATTTGTAAATAGTGCGCGAAAGGCTAAAACACAGACATGAAAAAAAACTTCTAGTTGCGGGCATCCAATTTTCGAGAGTTGCAAGTTTCACTGTCCAACAATTTTTGAGACAGGGAAATAGTAATAATTTTCCAAACAGAAACATTCCCCCCTTTGTCATTCTACATGGGCTGCTAGTATTACAGAAGTGCTGAAAATGCTTCAGGCAGTGTACAGTCGCTGAGAACTATTTCCACAGGAGTCCCAGTTTAATAAGGGTTTTTAAAACTATGGAAACTTTTGATCAGATGGATAGGCAAAGAAATCCCTCTAGTTACAATGTCTGCTTTTTGGAATCTCCATTCCAACTAAAGTATCAATTCAACTTTGATCCACAAGAGACGGGTGAGATCCTAAATGGATATTTCTCATCAGTATTTACTGTTGAGAAAAGCATGGATGTTAAGGAACTTGGGGAAATAAATAGTGATGTCTTGAGGACTGAACATATTACAGAGAAGGAGGTGCTGGAAGTCTTAAAGCGCATCAAGGTAGATAAATCCCCAGGACCTGATGAAGTGTATTCCAGGACATTGTGGGAGGCTAGGGGGGGAAATTGCGGGTCCCCTAGCAGAGATATTTTAATCATCGATAGTCACAGGTGAGATGCCTGAAGATTGGGGGGTAGCAAATGTTGTGCCTTTGTTTAAAAAGGGCTGCAGGGAAAAGCCTGGGAACTACAGCGGTGAGCCTCATGGCTGTAGTGGGTAAGTTGTTGGAAGGTATTTTGAGAGACAGGATCTACAGGTATTTAGAGATGCAAGGACTGATTAGGGACAGTCAGCATGGCTTTGAGAGTGGAAAATCATGTCTCACAAATTTGATTGAGTTTTTCGAAGGGGTAACCAAGAAGGTAGATGAGGGCAGTGCAGTTGATGTTGTCTACATAAGACCATAAGACATAGGAGCGGAAGTAAGGCCATTCGGCCCATCGAGTCCACTCCACCATTCAATCATGGTTGATTTCAACTCCATTTACCCGCTCTCTCCCCATAGCCCTTAATTCCTCGAGAAATCAAGAATTTATCAATTTCTGTCTTGAAGACGCTCAACGTCTCGGCCTCCACAGCCCTCTGTGGCAATGAATTCCACAGACCTACCACTCTCTGGCTGAAGAAATTTCTCCTCATCTCTGTTCTAAAGTGACTCCCTTTTATTCTAAGGCTGTGCCCCCGCGTCCTAGTCTCCCCTGCTAATGGAAACAACTTCCCTACGTCCATCCTATCTAAGCCGTTCATTATCTTGTAAGTTTCTATTAGATCTCCCCTCAACCTCCTAAACTCCAATGAATATAATCCCACGATCCTCAGACGTTCATCGTATGTCAGGCCTACCATTCCTGGGATCATCCGTGTGAATCTCCGCTGGACCCGCTCCAGTGCCAGTATGTCCTTCCTGAGGTGTGGGGCCCAAAATTGCTCACAGTACTCCAAATGGGGCCTAACCAGTGCTTTATAAAGCCTCAGAAGTACATCCCTGCTTTTGTATTCCAAGCCTCTTGAGATAAATGACAACATTACATTTGCTTTCTTAATTACGGACTCAACCTGCAAGTTTACCTTTAGAGAATCCTGGACTAGGACTCCCAAGTCCCTTTGCACTTTAGCATTATGAATTTTGTCACCGTTTAGAAAATAGTCCATGCCTCTATTCTTTTTTCCAAAGTGCAAGACCTCGCACTTGCCCACGTTGAATTTCATCAGCCACTTCTTGGACCACTCTCCTAAACTGTCTAAATCTTTCTGCAGCCTCCCCACCTCCTCAATACTACCTGCCCCTCCACCTATCTTTGTATCATCGGCAAACTTGGCCAGAATGCCCCCAGTCCCGTCATCTAGATCGTTAATATATAAAGAGAACAGCTGTGGCCCCAACACTGAACCCTGCGGGACACCACTTGTCACCGGTTGCCATTCTGAGAAAGAACCTTTTATCCCAACTCTCTGCCTTCTGTCTGACAGCCAATCATCAATCCATGTTAGTACCTTGCCTCGAATACCATGGGCCCTTATTTTACTCAGCAGTCTCCCGTGAGGCACCTTGTCAAAGGCCTTTTGGAAGTCAAGATAGATAACATCCATTGGCTCTCCTTGGTCTAACCTATTTGTTATCTCTTCAAAGAACTCTAACAGGTTTGTCAGGCACGACCTCCCCTTACTAAATCCATGCTGACTTGTCCTAATCCGACCCTGCACTTCCAAGAATTTAGAAATCTCATCCTTAACGATGGATTCTAGAATTTTGCCAACAACTGAGGTTAGGCTAATTGGCCTATAATTTTCCACCTTTTTTCTTGTTCCCTTCTTGAACAGTGGGGTTACAACAGCGATTTTCCAATCCTCTGGGACTTTCCCTGACTCCAGTGACTTTTGAAAGATCATAACTAACGCCTCCACTATTTCTTCAGCTATCTCCTTTAGAACTCTAGGATGTAGCCCATCTGGGCCCGGAGATTTATCAATTTTCAGACCTTTTAGTTTCTCTAGCACTTTCTCCTTTGTGATGGCAACCGTATTCAACTCTGCCCCCTGACTTTCCTGAATTGTTGGGATATTACTCATGTCTTCTACTGTGAAGACTGACGCAAAGTACTTATTAAGTTCCTCAGCTATTTCCTTGTCTCCCATCACTAGATTACCAGCGTCATTTTGGAGCGGCCCAATGTCTACTTTTGCCTCCCGTTTGTTTTTAATGTATTTAAAGAAACTTTTACTATCATTCCTAATGTTACTGGCTAGCCTACCTTCATATTTGATCCTCTCCTTCCTTATTTCTCTCTTTGTTATCCTCTGTTTGTTTTTATAGCCTTCCCAATCTTCTGACTTCCCACTACTCTTTGCCACATTATAGGCTCTCTCTTTTGCCTTGATGCATTCCCTGACTTCCTTTGTCAGCCATGGCTGCCTAATCCCCCCTCTGATAACCTTTCTTTTGTTTGGGATGAACCTCTGCACTGTGTCCTCAATTACTCCCAGAAACTCCTGCCATTGCTGTTCTACTGTCTTTCCCACTAGGCTCTGCTTCCAGTCGATTTTTGTCAGTTCCTCCCTCATGCACCTGTAATTACCTTTATTTAACTGTAGAACCTTCACATCTGATTCTGCCTTCCTTCTTTCAAATTGCAGACTGAATTCTACCATATTATGATCACTGCTTCCTAAGTGTTCCCTTACTTTAAGATCTTTTATCACGTCTGGCTCATTACATAACACATGGACTTTAGCAAGGCTTTTGACAAGGTACCGCATGGTAGGTTGTTACATAAGATTAAATCTCACAGGATCCAGGGTGAGGTAGCTAAAAGGATACAAAATTGGCTTGATGACAGAAATCAGAGGATGGTTGTAGAGGGTTGTTTTTCAAACTGGAGGCCTGTGACCAGCGGTGTGCCTCAGGGATTGGTGCTGGGTCCACTGTTATTTGTCATTAATATTAATGATTTGGATGAGAATATAAGAGGCATGGTTAGTAAGTTTGCAGATGAAACCAAGATTGGTGGCATAGTGGACAGTGAAGAAGGTTATCTCGGATTGCAACGGGATCTTGATCAATTGGGCCAGTGGGCTGACGAATGGCAGATGGAATTTAATTTAGATAAATGCAAGGTGATGCATTTTGGTAGATTGAACCAGGGCGGGACTTACTCAGTTAATGGTCGGGTGTTGGGGAGAGTTACAGAACAAAGAGATCTAGGGGTACAGGTTCATAGCTCCTTGAAAGTGGAGTCACAGGTGGGCAGAGTAGTGAAAAAGGCATTCGGCATGCTTGGTTTCATTGGTCAGAACATTGAATACAGGAGTTGGGACGTCTTGTTGAAGTTGTACAAGACATTGGTAAGGCCACACTTGGAATACTGTGTGCAGTTCTGGTCACCCTATTATAGAAAGGATATTATTAAACTAGAAAGAGTGCAGAAAAGATTTACTAGGATGCTATCAGGACTTGATGGTTTGAGTCATAAGGAGAAGCTAGATAGACTGGGACTTTTTTCTCTGGAGCATAGGAGGCTGAGGGGTGATCTTATAGAGGTCTATAAAATAATGAGAGGGATAGATCAGCTAGATAGTCAATATCTTTTCCCAAAGGTAGGGGAGTCTAAAACTAGAGGGCATAGGTTTAAGGTGAGAGGGGAGAGATGCAAAAGGGCCCAGAAGGGCAATTTTTTCACACACAGAATGGTGAGTGTCTGAAACAAGCTGCCAGAGATAGTAGTAGAGGCGGGTACAATTTTGTCTTTTAACAAGCGTTTAGACAGTTACATGGGTAAAATGGGTATAGTGGGATATGGGTCAAATGCGGGCAGTTGGGACTAGCTTAGGGGTTTAAAAAAAAGGGCGGCATGGACAAGTTGGACCGAAGGCGTGTTTCCATGCTGTAAACCTCTATAACTGAGAAATTGTAGGGCTGCTACGAAAGAGATTAAAATCATTGCAACTTGTATTTATATTGCTTTCTGCTTTATCTGTATCTTGTCCTTGTGTGCATGATATGTCGTCTTAAATCCTCCAAGGAAAGTGTGTGGTAATAAATAATCTTTATTTTTCTGAAATGTGCAAAAGCTTGCTGCTGAAAATTATTTAAATCTAGACAACCGCTTCGAGGAGAAAGAAATAGACTAGCCTCACATGTTAAAACATGCACAGTCATATAAAATATTGGCCGGGATTTTCCAGTCTTGTACAACTGGCTATCGCTGACAGCGAGAATGGAGAATTTGGCGCTCAGCTAAAACGCCATTCCCTGCAGCAGGACCGGGAAATCCCAGCTGCGGACGAGGTCGGAGAATCCGACCCATAAGTTCTGTCTATGACTGTAACAGCAAAAGAAGAGAAAGATTTAATGGTGAAAGTGGTTGGGAAGGAGGTTAGTGGCGAGACAAATCGCTCCAAGACAAACCATATCCAGGGATATAAAGATGTGCTAAAAGATCATCCCTCAATATTAAGTAAGCTTTTAAGTTTTGGATTTAATAGTTTTAACACTTAATGGCTAAAGAAAGAATGTTGGATTGATGAAGCAAATCATTTTGACAGCTGTGGAGATGTAAAGATGCAGTTTCAACTTCGTCACAGGAGAAGTCGTGTTATTTGCTTATTTCTTAGGTAGAAAGTTGACTCTTATTCCAAACTAGTCTTCCTGAAAAATATCCAGGTAGCTGATGCTATCCCATTAGTAAGAGCTTTCTTGGGGGCACTTCTGCACTGGATATAACGAGATATACAAGCCAAGGTGTTCACTCGCTGTTGAAGGTAATGCTGAACCCAAAGACAGACGGGATCTGCATCGGTGGTAAGCGGGCTAGACTCACAATTTTAGGCTTTCAACTTATCAGACAGATCATCACTGTATATTTGCCACTGCTAATCAACACAAATATTTCCCCTCTCCCCTTGTCCCCACCCCCACTACCTGGATGAATGGAGGAGAGGAGCTCGGGCATTAGGATGACAGGGGCTGAGTCTTGGTTGGGCTATGTAGGGCGGCACGGTAGCACAGTGGTTAGCACTGCTGCTTCACAGCTCCAGGGTCCCAGGTTCGATGCTCGGGTCACTGTCTGTGTGGAGTTTGCACATTCTCCTCGTGTCTGCGTGGGTTTTCTCCGGGTGCTCCGGTTTCCTCCCACAGTCCAAAGATGTGCGGGTTAGGTTGATTGGCCAGGTTAAAAATTGCCCCTTAGAGTCCTGGGATGCGTAGGTTAGAGGGATTAGTGGGTAAATATGTGGGGGTAGGGCCTGGGTGGGATTGTGGTCGGTGCAGACTCGATGGGCCGAATGGCCTCCTTCTGCACTGTAGGGTTTCTATGATTTCTATGATTTCTATGTAAATATTCCAGTTTGGGGAGTCGCAGGCTGGAGAGGAAAGGCTCATTCTTAGAGCTACCTACATCGCCAGATATTCAGAACTTGGCTGAAGGAAAGAACACATGACTGCTCCCACCAACCTGTTTTTGGGATTCTTTCACAGCATCACTGGTAAGGCCAGAATTTGTTGTCTATCGCTAATGGCTCTGAGAAGGTGTTGGGGAGCTGCCTTCTTGAACCGCTGCAATCTGCGGAGTGCAATGATGTCCTGATACTGCGATCATTGGCCTCCCTTCACCTACACCACTCAGTTCACCTCGAAAGCTCAGCTCTTTTGTTCATGTTTGGATCAAGGCCGTAATGAGACCAGGAGCTGAGTGATCCTGGCAGAATCCAAACTAAGCATCAGAAAACAGGTGATCAATGAGTAGGTACAGTTGATGCCAGTGTTGTACTGGAACAGCTTGACGAGAGGTGTGGCAAGTTCTGGAACATAAGGCTTCTGTATTATTGCTGAAAGTTGCCTCGGCCGATAGCCTTTGCAGTATCTAATGCTTTCAGTTGTTTCTTGGTGTCATGTGGAGCTAGTTGAAGATTGGCATCAATGATATCAAGGACCTGAAGGGGAGACAGAGAGATGGATCATCCGCTTCTGGCTGAAGATGGTTGAAAATGTTTCAGCCTTGTCTTTTGCACTCGAGTGCTTGGCTCCCCCAACATTGAGGATGGGGATAGGTTGGAACCTCATCCTCCTTTTATTTATTCATGGATGTGGGTACTGCTGGCAAGGCCAGCATTTATTGCCCGTCCCTAATTGCCCTTGAGAAGGTGATGGTGAGTTGCCATCTTTAAACACTGCAGTGCATGAGGCATGGGTATATCCACAGCACTGTTAGGAAGGGAATTCAGGATTGCAAGTTGTTTAACTTTCCTCCACAATTCATAACTGGATGTAGCAGGTCTACAGAGCTTTGCTCTGTGTATCGCTTGTTGCTTCTGCTGTTTGGCATGCATGTAGTCCTGATAGAATCACTACAGTACAGAAAGAGGCCATTCGGCCCACCGCGTCTGCACCAACCACAATCCCACCCAGGCCCTACCCCCATATCCCTACATATTTTACCCACTCATCCCTCTAACCTACGCATCTCAGGACATTAAGGGGCAATTTTAGCACGGCCAATCAACCTAACCCGCACATCTTTGGACTGTGGGAGGAAACCGGAGCATCCGGAGGAAACCCACGCAGACACGAGGAGAATGTGCAAACTCCACACAGACAGTGACCCAAGCCGGGAATCGAACCCAGGTCCCTGGAGCTGTGAAGCAGCAGTGCTAACCACTGTGCTACCGTGCCGTCCTAGTTGGAATTTCACCAGGTTTATACCTCATTTTGGGTATGCTTGGGGCGGCTCCTGGCATACTTTCCTGCACTCTTCATCAAACCAGGGTTGATCTCCAGGCTTGGTGGTAGAGTGAGGGATGTGCCAGGCCAAAAGGTTATAGATTGAGTTAAATACGGTTCTGCTGCTGATGGCCCTTAGGGCCTCATGGATGCTCAGTTTTGAATAGCCAGATTTGTTTTACTTCTTAGCCCATTTAGCAGGGTGGTAGTGCCACACAACACAATGGAGGATATTCTCCAAGGTTTGTGCTGTGGTTACTCCTAATGGTATATTGCATCTGTGACCGGAGGATTGGTGAGGATGAGCAGAATTAGGTTTTCCCCTCTTGGTTCCCTCATCACCTGCTGTCGGTATAGTCTAGCAGCTCGGTAGTGGCACTACTGAACTACTTTGGTGATGGACAGTGAAGTGTCCCACCCAGAGTACATTCTAGCGCTTGTTACCCTCAGTGTTTCTACCAATTGGTATAAAACACAGAGAACGACTGATTCACCAGCTGTGGGAGGCTGGTAGGTAGTTTTCATGGAGGTTTCCTTGCCCATGTTTGACCCGATGCCATGAATTTCCATGAGGTCTAGGTCGATGGTGAAGACTCCCAGGGCAACTCCCTCCTGACCGTATACCACTGTGCTGACATGAGATACCCAAGGCTGGGGATAATGGTGGTGTCCAGGATATTTAAGGTAGGTTCTTTGAATATGACTATGTCAAGTTGATGCTGTGGGACAGCTCATCTAATTTTGGCACAAGTGGCCAGATGTTGATAAGGAGGACTTGGCACGATCAACATTGCCATTTTGGTGCCTAGGTTGATGCCAGGTGTTCCATCTGTTTTTGTTCCTTGTCGGCTTTATAGTACCTTGGTACAATTGATTGGTTTGCCAGGGCAATTAAGAGTCAACCACATTGCTGTGGGTGTGGAGTCACATGAGGCCGGAGCAGGTAAGGACAGCAGATTTCCTTCCCTAAAGACCATAGTTTTGTAGTTACTGGGACTCACTTTCAATTCCAGATTATCATTATTTAAATTGAATGGTAGGGTTGGGCCCTGTGTTCCCAGGGCATTAGCCTGGATCTCTGGATTACTAGTCCAGTGACATTACCATTATCATAGAATCACTACAATGCAGAAGGAGGCCATTTGGCACCGACTTTCTCTCACCCAGGCCTTTTCTCCCAGCCTATTCCCGTAATCCCACATATTTAACATGGTTAACCCATCTAATTTACATATCTTTGGACTGTGGGAGGAAACCGGAGCACCCGGAGGAAACCCACACAGACACGGGGGGAATGTGCAGACTCCGCACAGACAGTGACCCGAGGCTGGGATTGAACCCGGGTCCCTAGCGCTGTGAAGCAGCAGTGCTAACCACTGTGCTATTATGCCCCTGCCTCCCCTGGGAAATGCTGCCTTTGAGCTGGGTGATAATACCTGATTGACCTTGGGTAGATCATTAGCCAGTTTCTTTTTCTGGAGGGATGATTTAAGTTTCACAGAGAATTTCTCCTTGATTGTAGCTTCCTCGCAGGTAGGAAAGGGCAGCAGTGAAGCTTCTCTTTGACAAACCATCAAGTAAGCATCTACATACTGCCACATGATATTGCTCAAAGTGGCCTCCCTTACCATGTCTCATCTTAGACCCCTTCAGCGCGCACTCAAATATAAATCTTCTGCAATGCACAAAATGGCTTTCATTAGGGAAGCATAAAGTTAATGTTCAAAATAGGACTTTTGTCTTGTGATTGAGAACCAAAACTGTAGGAATTTATGTGATGCATTGTGGAATTGATACCAGTTTAAAAATAATTAGGTGAGTATTTTAGTATTTCTGGGAGGCTTTTTATGGTTGACAAGATAATATTGGCCAAGAAATCTCCTTTGTTGTGCAGTAATATTCTTGATTTCTTCCTGATCATTGGTAGCTTTCTGTGAAGTCTGTTGATGATACCGGATTTGTTCGCCAATGGTTCTTTATCAAGTATTAATTTAGAATCATAGAATCACAGAAGGAGGCCATTCAGCATATTGAGTCTGCACCGACCACAATCCCACCCAGGCTCTGTTCCCGTAACCCCACATATTTACCCTGCTGATCCCCCTGACACTGAGGGATAATTTAGCATGGCCAATCAACCTAACCCGCACATCTTTGGACTGTGGGAGGAAACCGGAGCCCCTGGAGAAAACCCACGCAGATACGGGGAGAATGTGCAAACTCCACACAGCCAGTGACCCAAGCTGGGAATCAAACGTGGTCCCTGGCGGCACTGTGAGGCAGCAGTGCTAACCACTGTGCCACCATGGCACACAGTGCAGCACATTTAGTTGCAATGCATTCAGACTTTACCCTCTAATAGATTTGTTAGTACGTGACAGTAAATCTTAAATTAGGCCTTTAATTAGGTCTGGAGGTCCAGTAGGTGGCTGGTATGAATTCTTGGGACACTGAAACAAAATACTAGGGGTGCTGGAAATCTGAAATAAATAAAGACAACATTGGAGATATTCAGCAGTCGTGGAGAGAAAAGCAGAGTTTGCGGGTGGGATTTTCTGCTCCTCATGTGGTGTGAAGGTGTAGGGGGTGGAGGTGGCCTGTCATTGGCCAGCGGTGGGAACCTTTGGTCCTGCCGCTGTCAACAGGGTTCCCTGTTGTTTGTACCTCCCACCACCAGGGAACCAGTGATGGATGGAGGTTCACCATCGATGAGACCGGAAGATACCGCTGGCAGGAACGGCCAGAAAATCCAACGTCTCAGGACCTGGGTCGCGGACCTGAAATATTAGCTTTGCTTTTCCCCCCACAGAGGCTGCCAGACCCGATTAAATCTTGCAATGCCACATCAGGTACATCTATAAATTTGTGGCCTTCCTGTTTACCCAGCTTCAGAAACTCCAAAGGTCTTTGCCAGCTGATCCAACTGGAATGTTTCAGGCGGCCGCTAAGGGAGCTTGACATTTTTTTAAAAAGCAGAAGAAAATTACATTCCTTTTCCTCTGTTAAAAAAAAATGGGGAAGTAATCTGAATAGTATGCACACTGTGGATTTAATTGCCTTTCTCTTTGCATCTACGGCAAACGAATCATGATTGTATTCTAGAATGCAGAAGTTGCAGGTAGCAACTGGTGTTCTGTAATAAACAGTTTCAGTTTGGTGTAGTTACCTCTGAATTCCCTTGGGCAGTTTTCTACAGTAACAGTGCGCTATAAATACAAATTGTAGAATCCTGGAACACTACATAATAGCACCATGGAAGCACTTTCTCCACATCGGCTCCAGCGGTTCAAGAAGAAGGTTACACACCACTTTCTCAAAACAATTAGAGGTAGGAAATAAATGCCAGTCTTAGCAGTGAGAATATTCTAAAAATAAAATAAATTGAGTGGAGGACTCTGTTTCGGTCTTCAGAATTTCACTTTCATCTCCTCTGCCCTCATTTTGCTGGACATGAACAAAGTGCAACACAGGAAAAGGCCCTTTGGCCCTCCAAGCCTGTGCCGATCATGATGCCTGCCTAAACTAAAACCGTATGCACTTACAGAGTCCATATCCTTCCATTCCCTCCTATTCATGTATTCATCAAATGCTGCTATCGTACCTGCTCTACCACCTCCCCAGGCAGCGCGTTTCAGACATTCACATCAGTTTAAAGTTTATTTATTGGTGTCACAAGTCGGCTTACATTAACACTGCAATGAAGTTACTGTGAAAATCCCCTAGTCGCCACACCCCAGCACCTGTTCGGGTACACTGAGGGAGAATTTAGCATGGCCAATTCACCTAACCAGCACGTCTTTCGGACTGTGCGATGAAACTGCAGCACCCGGGGGAAACCCACACAGACATGAGGAGAACGTGCAGACTCCACACAGACAGTGACCCAAGCCGGGAATCAAACCTGGGTCTCTGGTGCTGTGGGGCAGCAGTGCTAATCAGTGTGCCGCCCTCTTGAACACTTGACTAAAGAGATTTAGGATCAAGTCTATCTCTCCACACTGAATAGTAGTAAAAGGGTGATTTAAAAATAAAAGAATTAATGACAGAAGGACCTTTACTGCTCCGAGCTTGGATGTTGCAAGAAGAAGCTAATTGAACAATTTATGGTCAGAATGAAGGTGCACCATATGTCATTATAACTTAATGACTGGTCAATGTTTGTCTTTAACTATGAAAGCGAAATGGAAAAAGAAATTGGATCACAGGACCGTAGATCAACACTGGGATATTTTTAAAAAGAAGATTGCAAAGTTGCAGAATCAGTATGTACCGTGTAATAAAGACCTTGAAACTGCTTTCCATTTTATAAAGCTGTGGATAAGTCAAAGTGAGAGACAAATCGTAATTGAAGAAGGTATTAATGGATATGAGGCAATGTTGGACATAAGGAGCAGGATTTTCCACGCTCCCTGCGGCATGTTTCGCTGAGGTGGCCCACCATTAGCTGGAGGCGAGATCTTCTGTTCCCGCTCCTATTGGGATGGGGGTGGGGGTGGGGGGGCGGGGTGCGGGGGGGGGGGGGGGGGTTCCCATTCTATATACCTCCCCCCCCACACCCCTGGTCTCCCGGAAACCTGCAATGGGGGTTTGCTAGGAGATCCTGCAGGCGAGAACGGTGGAAAAATTCCAGCCATAGAATTAGGCCACAGATCAACTACAATCTCAGTGAATAGCAGAAAAGGCTAAACGGCAGACTGCTTTGCCTCAGTTACTAATGCTCTTGTGGCCTTCAGGTTATATTTAAAGAGGGAAAATACAGAAAGAGAATAAGGAAAGCTGACAGAGTTGTGAGAAAGAGTCTTATTTTAAAAATATTGATAAAATACTGTACTAAATATATCAATAAAAAGAGAATAGTCAAATGTAAGAGGGATTACTCGGGGACGAGAGGATAGTAATTAATAGAGGATAGGTGTAAGTTGACACTGTTACTTAATAATTACTTCAGTAGATTGAAAAGAGGAGGACATTGGGAAAGAGGTTAATCCTGAATTGATTAAAAGGAATTTAAGAGATTTGAGGGGAGTTGATAACATGTTTGTATTGTCACTGGACCGGTAGGAACCCAGGTTCGAATCCCACTACGGCAGACGGTGAAATTTGAATTTAATAAAAATCTGGAATCCAAAGTCTAATGATGTCTATGAAAGCATTGTCGATTGTCGTGAAAAAAACCATCTGGATCACTACTGCCCTTTAGGGAAGGAAAGCTGCCATCCTTACTTAGTCTGGCCTACATGTGACTCCAGACCCACATGATTGACTCTCAACTACCCCCTGAACTGGAGGGCAGTTAGGGATAGGCAATAAATGCTGGCCCAGCCAGTGATACCCACATCCCGTCATTGAATTAAAAAAGAATTGTCATAAAAGGAAAGTGTTAGAGAAATCAGTTATGTTAGAGAAGGATGAATATACGGCAGCACATTACTGATGTAAAACCAGGTAACCAGTATGAGCTGCGATGTATAGGGTGGCAGCTGGCACCTCTCAGATGTGGTGCGAAACTGGTGTGAGATATGTGTGAATTCCCTCGGGGTGGTGCGACCTATTGTGCCATAATTACATGTTGAGGGATGTACTAAAGCTTGGGGCAGCTGCTGCATAAGCCCAAGGCCCAGTGGGATTGGGCCACCGTCTGAGGCTATTTCTACCATAGGACACAGAGAGATTGGAAACTGTGTAAAACCCCTTGGGCTGTATGCACCAGGGAATGTTTGACTGAACATGTAGATGTACATTGTAAACATAACTTTGCAACGGCAAACGTAGTGAGGTCACCCCATGTACTGTATCGAAATGTCAAATTTGAACTGTATGCAATGTACTGGAAATGTGTACTTGGGGGAAACAATATCTCTTGCACCATTTGGCATACATATTTAATTTTATTTGCACTTTGCTATATAGAAATTGGCAGTACATTTGGTCGATGGTAAGACATATAACTTGTATTCTGCATGTGTAGAGTTGCATTTCTGCATGCCCTCATTTTTAACAGTAGGTTTAACTTTACAATATGGGGGAATCCCCGGCATTTGGTAGCACACTCCGTGATGCCCCATCTTCACTTCTGAAAATGTATCGGTTGCCCAAAACAATTTTCGTACCCATGCATGATTATGTGAGATGCATTATTTATTGACAAATGCAATGACTATGAGGAATCTCTGACGTGCCCCTTAACATGTAAGTTCCCAGGATCCAGGGGAAACAGGCCGATCAGATCAAAGGCAGGCCTATAGTCCTGCCACGTGCAGTCGTGAATGCTAGTGGGCGATTAAACAAGAAGGAGGAGGGGGAGTCTTCACAAATATTCCCATCCACAATGACAGGGAAGCCCAGCACATCAGTGCAAGGCTAAAGAATTTGCAAACATCTTCAGTCAAAGGTGCTGAGTGGACAACCATCTCTGCCTTGCCCTGTGGTTCCCAGTTTCACAGAAGCCAGTCTTCAGACAATTTGATTCACCCCGCATGATATCAAGAAATGGCTGAAAGCACCATATAATGAAAAGGCTATGGGCCTTGACAATATTCTAACAGTAGTACTGAAGACTTACACCCCAGAAGTAGCCTTTCCCTTTGACAAGGTGTTCCAGTACAGCTACAACAGTGGCATCTATCCAACAATGTGGAAAGTTGCCCAGGTATGTCCTGTCCACAATAAGCAGGACAAATCCAATTTGCTCCATCAGCCTCCTCTTGATCATCAACAAAGTGATGGAAGATGTTGACAGTGCTATTAAATGCCACTTATTCAGCAATAACCTGCTTACTGATGCTTAATTCAAGTTCTGCCGAGGTCACGCAGCTCTTGACCTCATTACTTCATTGGTTCAAAATGGACAAAAGATTTGCTCTCAGAGATAGGTGAGAAGTGCTGCCCTTGACATCAAGGCAATATTTGACCAACTGTTGCACCAAGGTGCCTTAGCAAAACTGAAGTCAGTGGGAATCGGGGGAAAACACTCCGCTGGTTGGGGTCATACCCAGCACAAAGGAAGATGGTTGTGGTTGTTGAAGGCCAATCACCTCCGTTCCAGTTCATCACTGCAGGAGTTCCTCAGGGCAGTGTCCTGGGCCCAACCATATCCAGCTGCCTCCTTCCATTATGACCTCCTTCCATTGTGAGGTCAGAATGTGGAATGTTTGCTGATGACTGCACAGTGTTCAGCATCGTTTGCAACTCCTAAGTCCAAAGATGTGCGGGTCAGGTTGATTGGCCATGCTAAAATTGCTCTTAGTGTCCTGAGATGTGTAGGTTAGAGGGATTAGTGGGTGGATATGGGGATAGGGCCTGGGTGGGATTGTGGTCGGTGCAGACTCGATGGGCCGAATGGCCTCTTTCTGTACTGTCGGGTTTCTATGATTCCTCAGACACTGAAGCAGTCTGTGTCCATATGCAGCAAAATCTGGACAATATTTAGGCTTGAGCTGATAAGTGGCAAATAATATTAGTGCCACACAGTGCCAGGCGATGAACATCTCCAATAGGACAGAATCTAGACATCTGCCCTTGGTATTCAATGGCATTACCATCATTGAATCTTCCACTGTCGACATCATGGATGAGTTGGGAAGGGGAGTAAGGTTTAATCATTGACCAGAAACTGAACTGGACCATCTGTATAAATGCTGTGGCTATATAAGAACAGGTCAGAGTTTGGGAATTCTGCATCAAGTAACTTGCTTCCTGACTCCCCAAAGCCTGTCCATCATCAACAAGGCACAAATCTGGAGGGTGATGGAATAGCCTCCACTTGTCTGGATGAGTGAAGCTCTAACAACACTCAAGAAGCTCAACACCATCCAGGACAAAGCAGCCTGCTTGATTGGCCACCTATCCACCACTTTCAGCATTCACTGGCTCCACCATTGTTGCTGAGTGGCAGCAGGGTATCTTATGTACTAGACTGACTGCAGCTTCTCTCCAATGCTCCTTCAATATGACCTGGAAGGACAACAGCACATGGGAGCGCCCACGATCTGTAAGTTCTCCAAGCAACACACCATCCTGACTTGGAGCTATATAGCCATTTCTTCACTGTCATGGGAGCAAAATTCTGGAGCTCCCATCCCTGCAGCACTGTGGGAGTACCTACACCAGATGGACTGCAGCGGCTCAAGAGGGTGGCTCACCACCACCTTATAGAGTCATAGTCATAGAATCATAGAGGTTTACAACATGGAAACAGGCCCTTTGGCCCAACTTGTCCATGCCACCCCCTTTTTTAACCCCTAAGCTAGTCCCAATTTCCCGTATTTGGCCCATATCCCTCTATCTCCATCTTACCCATGTAACTGTCTACAACGCTTTTTAAAAGACAAAATTTTACCCGCCTCCACCACTATCTCTGGCAGCTTGTTCCAGACACCACCCTCTGTGTGGAAAAATTGCCCCTCTGGACCCTTTTGCATTTCTCCCCTCTCACCTTAAACTTATGCCCTCTAGTTTTAGACTCCCCTACCTTTGGGAAAAGATAGTGACTATCTAGCTGATCTGTGCCCCTCATTATTTTATAGACCTCTATAAGATCACCCCTCAGCCTCCTACTCTCCAGAGGAAAAAGTCTCAGTCTACCCAGCCCCTCCTTATAACTCAAACCATCAAGTCCTGGTAGCATCCTAGTAAATCTTTTCTGCACTCTTTCTAGTTTGATAATATCCTTTCTATAATAGGGTGACCAGAACTGTACACAGTATTCCAAGTGTGGCCTTACCAATGTCTTGTACAACTTCAACAAGGTGTTGAAGCCATTGAAAGGGTGCAGAGGAGATTTACAAGGATGTTGCCTGGATTGGGGGGCATGCCTTATGAGGATAGGTTGAGGGAGCTTGGTCTCTTCTCCCTGGAGAGACGAAGGATGAGAGGTGACCTGATAGAGGTTTACAAGATGTTGAGAGGTCTGGATAGGGTAGACTCCCAGAGGCTATTTCCAAGGGCTGAAATGGTTGCTACGAGAGGACACAGGTTTAAGGTGCTGGGGGGTAGGTACAGAGGAGATGTCAGGGGTAAGTTTTTCACTCAGAGGGTGGTGGGTGAGTGGAATCGGCTGACGTCGGTGGTGGTGGAGGCAAACTCGTTGGGGTCTTTTAAGAGACTTCTGGATGAGTACATGGGATTTAATGGGATTGAGGGCTATAGATAGGCCTAGAGGTGGGGATGTGATCGGCGCAACTTGTGGGCCGAAGGGCCTGTTTGTGCTGTGGCTTTCTATGTTCTATGTTCTATGTTCTAACTCCTGTATTCAATGTTCTGACCAATGAAACCAAGCATGTCGAATGCCTTCTTCACCACTCTGTCCACCTGTGACTCCACTTTCAAGGAGCTATGAACATGTACCCCTAGATCTCTTTGTTCTATAACTCTCCCCAATGCCCTGCCTGGTTCAATCTACCAAAATGCATCACCTCGCATTTATCTAAATTAAACTCCATCTGCCATTCGTCAGCCCACTGGCCCAATTGATCAAGGGCAATTACAGATGGGCAACAAAAGCTGGCCTAGCCAGAGACACTCCTATCCCATGGCTGAGGAGGTGATGCTGTTTCACCTTAAAGTTGTCTGAATTGTGACAAGTTTGGGACATGGCACATGAATGGAAAAGGTAGGATGCCACTTTCTGTTTCATTGGAATACCCAAGCTTAGTATCATCTCGCCAATGTACTTTATATTTTTGATTTGTATGGCTGAAAATATTTTGGCAAATGCTTCCTCTCTCCTAGGTTTTAATAATATCAAAGTGTGACGATGTATCCTTACAGCTAGATAATGGGTGACGGTAGATATCGATGGCACAGTGGTTAGCACTGCTTTCTCACAGGGACCCGGGTTCAATCCTGGCCTTGGGTGACTGTCTGTGCGGAGTCTGCACGTTCTCCCTGTGTCTGCATGGGTTTCTTCAGGTTACGCATCAGGTACATAAGAACATAAGAACTAGGAGCAGGAGTAGGCCATCTGGCCCCTCGAACCTGCTCCACCATTCAATAAGATCATGGTTGATCTTTTCGTGGACTCAGCTCCAATTACCCGCCCGCTCACCATAACCCTTAATTTCTTTACTGTACAGGTTCCTCCCACAGTCCGAAAGACCTGCTGGTTAGATGCATTGGCCATGCTAAATTTGCCCTCAGTTGAGGAGGAACTTCTTCACACAAAGGGTTGTGAATCTGTGGCATTCCCTGCCCAGTGAAGCAGTTGAGGCTACCTCATTGAATGTTTTTAAGGCAAGGATAGATAAATTTTTGAACAGTAAAGAAATTAAGGGTTATGGTGAGCGGGCGGGTAATTGGAGCCGAGTCCACGAAAAGATCAACCATGATCTTATTGAATGGTGGAGCAGGTTCAAGGGGCCAGATGGCCTACTCCTGCTCCTAGTTCTTATGTTCTTATGTACCTGATGCGCCATCAATCGAGCAAAGACTAGTTTGTATGCAAGAACAAATAGGCTTTTATTAGCAAAAGACTTGGAGCACACCCATGCCGATGAACTGGTCCAGACTGAGGCAGGAGGGTGGGGAGCAGTCGCCTTTATACCTGGACCAGAGGGGGGAGGGAAGGGCCGGCAGGGATGTGTCCAGGCATGTCACATATACAGGTAATAAGCTAACAGTGGTTTACCACAGTACCCGAACAGGCGCCGGAGTGTGGTAACTGGGGGATTTTCACAGTAACTTTACTGCGATATTAATGTAAGCCTACTTGTGACACTAATAAATAAACTTTAAAAAAAATATTTGCACTAAAAATACTGGAGTTTAAGTAAGTTGAGCTCGAAGCTCTCAGGTTGTAATGAAAGTTATTGTGATACAGAGATAGTAAGGCGGATGATGAGGTTTGAAACAGACTAGCTTCAGGCTTGTGATTCTTTACATAAAGATAACCCAAATGCGCTCGGTCTCATTTTAGCTCAGATTAAGTTTCAATGGGTTTGTAATTGCACTTTCTGTAGTTCCAGGACATTAACTGACTCCTGTGTGTTTTCACAGAGGCCGGGAAACTGCCCAGCTCCTGAAACAAGTCAACACCGGCTACCAGCCTGAACAAAAAGAGCAATCCTGAATCCTCCCGGGAAGAGCAGGAAGGCACATTCCGACTGGTTCTCATTCACTGCGTAAGGAATAAAGAAACAAAAAAAAGACTAAGGAACTCAAAAGCACGGTGCGGAAACTCTCTCTCTCTCTCTCGCTCTTAACTGCAAAGCTCTCGTCATTTGGTTGGGACAAACTGCACTCTGAAATGTCTGTAACCAGATCCAATAGCATGTGACTTGTCCTGGAGCTATTGTGATTTGTCAGCTGGAGGCGCTGGGCTCCACCTACTTGAGATGATCGGCGTTTAGGAGCAATGCTAATACTGCACAGTGATTTGACAGCAGAGCTGGCACAGTGCCTGCTTTACATCTCTGGATTCAGCAGCTAACGCAACAAGGACATAAGCGGCTTATTGAGAAACAAGCACACTGCTGTGGAGGAAGTGGAATTTGAAAAAGAGAGCATTAACTATCTTGAGGAAACTGGTGTAGGCTGTGGTTAGCTGGGGGGGGACTGATTGTACTGCTAGGGTAACTACAGGGCAGAGGTGTTTTCCAGTCTGTAGTAGTATCATGAGTAGACGCAGACAAATGTGACTGCTGAGCCTCAGTGCACCGTGTGAGAGGAGCTATAAACTGCAGCAAAGAGTGAATGGTCTTTTCTGACTTTTGGTGCTCATGTATGACTAGCGATGGGAGGGAATCTCGGCTGCCACCGTTCAATCCCCAAAGATCCATTGGAGATTGGCCAGAATCGCAAGTTCAGTGCAGCCTGCAACTTCAGTAATATTCTGGTGAACCAAGAACGTCTCAACATCAACACGGCCACTGAGGAGGAGCTGATGACCCTTCCGGGGGTCAACCGAATGGTGGCCCAGAACATTGTGGAGTATCGGGAGTGCATCGGTGGGTTTAAGAAGGTAGAGGACTTGGCACTGGTGAGCGGTATTGGTGCTGCCAGGCTGGAGCAGGTCAAACTGGAGATCTGCGTGACAAACAGTAAGAGCATTGGCTCGGCTCAGCATTCGCCCAGCTCCATGCGGAAGGACCCCTATTCCGAAACGCTCTCCTCCGCCAGTCGGATCAACGTTAACACCGCCACTGTGGCCCAGTTGATGAGCCTGCCGGGGATCAGTGACAAGATCGCACGAGGGATTGTGAGCTACCGGAAAGAGTGTGGACCGTTCGAAACCATTGACGACCTGGTGAAAGTGACGTCGGTCAGCTCGTCGCTCCTGGATAAGGTCCGGCCCCGCGTTGTGGCAGAGTGCTCGCGGCCCACGTCCACCCACACCACCAACGGCGGCATCGATTTCTCCGCCAAGCCTCGCCCCAGCCCCACCTCCCTCAGTTTGCAGAGCGAGGACCTGGACCTGCCCCCGGGCGGCCCCACTCAGATCATCTCAACGCGGCCGAACGTGGAGGCTTTCAGTGGGCTGAGGGATGGTGAGCGCGTCCTGAGGCTGGCCAGTTGGAATCTGCAGGACTGCTCGATCGAGAAGGCCAATAACCCTGGGGTGAGAGAGGTGGTCTGCATGAGCCTTCTGGAGAACAGGTGAGCTGTCGTGATGTGTTTCCTGCTCTGTTTCTTCTGGTTTATAACAGACACGGCAATGGATGGTTCTCCTCGGATTTTTGAACCTGCTTGCTTGTGTTCCTCCTTGAACTCTAATAGCTGTTTGGCTTGTCATATGCTTGTGGTTTTAATGAGCCCACTTTCCATTGGCAAGCTTCCAGCAACTGTATTTCAGTCCATTCCACTCATTGTGCTTTTTTAACAATGCAGTTTAACATTGGATTGCTGACTGAACCGTTTGTCTATGAAGTAGCTTAGTCTGGGCTCCAGGTCACAACTTCCTTGGCCGTTTGTTTTTCAACAAAAAGAAAACTGAAAACTGGCATTGCGCGCTTGTGTGTATTTGCTATTAGTTGGATATGAATATATAAACATGGTTCAGCAGCAGGGAGCATGTCCTCGGCGGCTGAGCTCATCTTGCCTCTGCTTGATCAGCATTTCATCAGCAAGATTTAATTTTTGATCACGTTGTTTTGCGATTATAAATCCTCCCTCAGTCACTCGCCCCCGCCCCTCCCCCCCCCCCCCCCCCCCCCCCCCCAGTCAAATACAATAAGTGGTGGGGGGTCCACATTTTAGAATGCCATTTTGCATTCATAGAATCCTACAGTGCAGAGGGAGACCATTCGGCCCATCGGGTCTGCACCGACCGCAATCCCACCCAGGCTCTACTCCCGCAACCCCGTGTATTTACCCCAGCTAGTGCACCTGACACTAAGGGGCAATTTAGCATGGCCAATTCACCTAACCCGCAAATCTTTGGACTGTGGGAGGAAACTGGAGCACCTGGAGGAAACCCACGCAGACACTGGGAGAAAGTGCAGACTCCACACAGACAGTGACCCAAGCCAGGAATTGAACCCAGGTCCCTGGTGCTGTGAGACGGCAGTGCTAACCACTGTGCCACCATGCCGCCCTTTACCATTACTTTTGGGATGAAATATTTCTCCAAAGCAAATGATTTTTGGGAAGGGGTGGGTGAGTATGATTTCCTCTTCCAGAAATCAATAGGAATCTCTGCCCTCCTGGTACCTGGTTTGTAGCAACTAGAGGCTTTTTCCAGGTACATCATGTACATAGAACATAGAACATTACAGCGCAGTACAGGCCCTTCGGCCCTCGATGTTGCGCCGACCAGTGAAACGAATCTAAAACCCATCTAACCTACACTATTCCAATATTATCCATATGTTTATCCAATGACCATTTAAATGCCCTTAATGTTGGCGAGTCCACTACTGCTGCAGGCAGGGCATTCCACGCCCTTACTACTCTCTGAGTGAAGAACCTATCTCTGACATCTGTCCTATATCTATCACCCCTCAATTTAAAGCTATGTCCCCTCGTGCTAGCTATCACCATCCGAGGAAAAAGGCTCTCACTATCCACCCTATCTAATCCTCTGATCATCTTGTATGTCTCTATTAAGCCACCTCTTAACCTTCTTCTCTCTAACGAAAACAACCTCAAGTCCCTCAGCCTTTCCTCATAAGACCTTCCCACCATACCAGGCAACATCCTAGTAAATCTCCTCTGCACCCTTTCCAATGCTTCCACATCCTTCCTGTAATGCGGCGACCAGAACTGTAGGCAATACTCCAAGTGCGGCCGCACCAGAGTTTTGTACAGTTGCAGCATGACCTCCTGGCTCCGAAACTCAATCCCTCTACCAGTAAAAGCTAACACTCCGTACGCCTTCTTAACAACCCTATCAACCTGGGTGCCAACTTTCAGGGATCTATGCACATGGACACTGAGATCTCTCTGTTCATCCACACTACCAAGTATCTTACCATTAGCCCAGTACTCTGTAATCCTGTTACTCCTTCCAAAGTGAATCACCTCACACTTTTCCGCATTGAACTCCATTTGCCACCTCTCAGCCCAGCTCTGCAGCTTATCTATGTCCCTCTGTAACCTGCAACAACCTTCCGCACTGTCCACAACTCCACCGACTTTAGTGTCATCCGCAAATTTACTAACCCATCCTTCTGCGCCCTCATCCAGGTCATTTATAAAAATGACAAACAGCAGTGGCCCCAAAACAGATCCTTGCGGTACACCACTAGTAACTGAACTCCAGGATGAACATTTCCCATCAACCCCCACCCTCTGTCTTCTTACAGCTAGCCAATTCCTGATCCAAACCGCTAAATCACCCACAATCCCATGCGTCCGTATTTTCTGCAATAGCTTACCGTGGGGAACCTTATCAAACGCTTTACTGAAATCCATATACACTACATCAACTGCTTTACCCTCATCGACCTCTTTGGTCATCTTCTCAAAGAACTCAATAATGTGGTCAGAAATGGACATCATTCTTCACGTATGGGCCAGTAATCCAAAACCGAGGAATGGGAGTAAGCCATTTACATGAACCTGTTCTGCCTTTCAATTAGATCACATCCTCCTGTATCTTAACTTCATCTACCCACCCTAGTTCTGCATTCCTTGCTACCCTTCTGTAATAACAATTTCAGTTTTGAAATTGTTAATTGAGCCAGCCTCAACAGTGGTGTTGTTTTGGAGTTCTAGGCTTTCCTTTCTGTGAAGAAATACTTCCGTACATCACCCCTGAATGATATAACTCTATTTTTTTTATTCTTTCACCCGTCCCTAATTACCCTTGAGAAGGTGGTGGTGAGCTGCCTTCTTGAACCGCTGCAGTTTGCATCATGTCGGTATATCCACAGTGCTGTTAGGAAGAGTGTTCCAGGATATTGTCCCAGCGACAATGAAGGAACGGCGATATAGTTTCAAGTCAGGATGGTGTGTGGCTTGGAGGGGAACATGTAGGCGATGATGTTCCCACGCTGCCCGTGACCTTCTAGGTGGTCAAGGTTGTGGGATTGGAAGGTGCTGTTTAAGGAAGCATGGCAAATTGTGCAGTGCATCTTGTATATAAGATATATATGATACGCAATAGTGTGTAACAACTGGTGCTATGCTTCGGTGGTGGAGGGAGTGAATGTTGCAAGTGGTGGTTGGGGTACCATTCAATCAGTTTGCTTTGTTCTGAATGATGTTGAGCTTCTTGAGCGTTATTGGTGCTGCACTCATCTAGGCAAGTGGAGAGTATTCCATCAGTTGCCTGAATTATGCCTTGTAGCTGATGGACAGGCTTTGGGGAGTCAGGAGGTGAGTGACTGCAGAATTCCCAGCCTCTGACCTGCTCTTGTAGCCACAGTATTTATATGGCTAGTCCAATTCAGTTTCTGAGCAGTGGTAACCCCCACCCCCAGGATGTTAGTAGTGGGAGATTCAGTGTTGGTAATCGTAGACTCCTTACAGTGCATAAAGAGGCCATTCAGTTCATCGAGTCTGCACTGACTCTCTGACAGAGCATCTTACCCAGGCTCTATTCCTGTAACCCCACATATTTACCCCGCTAACCCCCCTAACCTATTCATCTTTGCACATTAAGGGACAATTTAGCATGGCCGATCCACCTAATCTGTACATCTTTGGATTGCGGGAGGAAACAGGAGCATCTGGAGGAAACCCACGCGGACACGGGGAGAATGTGCAGACTCCGCACAGACAGTTACCCAAGGCTGCAATTGAACCCGAGTGCCATGAGCTAGCAGTGCTAGCCACTGTGCCACCCCTTGTAATGCCATTGAATGTCAATGGGAGATGGTTAAATTCAGTCCATGGATATTGACTGCTTCAGTATCTGAGGATTTGTGAATGGGGCTGAACATCATCAGCGGACATCCCTGCTTGTGATAGGGGAAAGGTCATTGATGAAGATGATTGGGCCTAGAACATTATCTTGAGGAACTCCTGCAGTGATGTCCTGAGTCTGAGATGATCAATCTCCTGCAATCACCACCATCTTCTGCTGGGTATGACTCCAACAAATGGAGAGTTTTACGCCTTTATTCCCATTGACTTGATGCCACATTCAATGAAGTGCAGATTTGATGTCAAGGGTAGTCATAGAATCCATAGAATCCCTACAGTGCAGAAAGAGGCCATTTGGCCCATCAAGTCTGCACTGACTCTCCGAAAGAGCATCCCTCCCAGGCCCTCCCTTCTGCCCCAGCCAGCATTTACCATGGCGAATCCACCTAACCTTCACATCTTTGGACTGTGGATGTCATTTTCACTTCACCTCTGCAATTCAGCTCTTTCGTCTATGTTTGGGCCAAGGCTGAGTGTCCTCGGCGGAACATCAACAGCATCGGTGAGCATGTTATTACTATGTAAATGTCGCTCAATAGCACGGTTAATGACACCTTCATCATTATGATGATGGAGAGTAGACTAGATAGTGTGGTAACTGGCAGAATCTTTCCTGTATTTTGTGTACAGGACATACCTGGACAATTTTCCACATTGTCAGGTAGTTGCCAGCATTGTAACTGGACTGGAACAGCTTGGCTAGGAGCGTGGCAAGTTCAGGAGCACAAAGTCTTCAGTACTAATGTTAGAATGTTGTCAGAACCCGGCGCCTTTGCAGTATACCGAGCCTTCAGCTTCTTCTTGGCCTGGAATGAATTGAATTGGTTGAAGACTGATGCCTGTGATCCTGGGGGCCTCCGGAGGAGTTTGAGATGAATCATCCACTCAGTACTTCTGGCTGGAGATGGTTGGAAATGCTTCAGCCTTGTCTTTTGCACTGACACACTGGGCTCCCCCATCATTAAAAAATAAGATATTTGTTCCTTGGGTGGCACGGTAGCACAGTGGTTAGCACTGCTGCCTCACAGTGCCAGGGACCTGGGTTCGATTCCCGGCTTGGGTCACTGTCTGTGCAGAGTCTCCACATTCTCCCTGTTTCTGCGTGGGTTTCCTCCGGGTGCTCCGGTTTCCTCCCTCAGATCGAAAGACATGCTGGTTAGATGCATTGGCCATGCCAAGTTCTCCCTCAGTGTACCCGAACAGGCGCCAGAGTGTGGCGACTAGGGGATTTTCACAGTAAATTCACTGCAGTGTTAATGTAAGCCTATTTGTGACACTAATAAACAAATTTTAAACTTTCTGTTAGTTATTTAATTGTCCACCACCATTCACATCTGGATGTGACAAGGCTGCAGGGCTTAGATCTGATCTTTTGGTTGTGGGACAACTCTGCTTGTAGCATACTGCTTTCCCCGTTTAATATGCATGTATTCCTGCGCTGAAGCTTCACCAGGTTGGCATCTCATGCTGTCCTGCACTGTTCATTAAACCGGGGCTGATTCCCTTGTTTGACGGTAATGGTGGAGTGAGGGAGACGCTGGCTCATTCGGTTATGGATTGTGATTGAATTCAGTGTTCCCTTTAAACTGTGCAGGTGCATGGCCATGCTGCAATCCAGAACTTATCCCGCAGGGAATAACTGGGCCACATACATCCAACACTCCATTTAGGATGTATGCATATGCAACAGCACAGCAAACATAAAGGGACCACCTTGGCTATGTACACCAAGGAGACATTAAAGAGAGCATTGGTCATCAGTCCTCCGGGATTAACCTAGAGACTTCAGGATTTGAACATTAAACCCCTGGGCAATGCTACAAGCAGCCCTGAAGGGAAATCATACGGACATTGAAAATATTGGAGATTAAGAAGCTGCTTGACTGATAATCCAGAATCATTCAGTGGGAGATTGAACGGGCTTTTCACTTTCCAAATAGCATGAAGTCATGCAGGGCAGCACGGTGGCTCAGTGGTTAGCACCACTGCCTCAGCGCCAGGGACCTGGGTTCGATTCCCTGTGTGGAGTTTGCATGTTCTCCCCATGTCTGTGTGGGTTTCCTCTGGGTGCTCCGGTTTCCTCCCACAGTCCAAAGATGTGCAGGTTAGGTGGATTGGCCATACTAAAATTGCCCCTTAGTATCAGGGGGACTAGCTCGGGTAAATATGTGGGGTTATGGGAATAGGGCCTGGGTGGGATTGTGGTCAGTGCAGACTCGATGGGCTGAATGGCCTTTTTCTGCACTGTAGGATTCTATATTCTATGATTCTATGAGTAAATGCAGCACCATATAAGATGTGACAGGCAATCAGTGGCAGGAGTGAGAGTGTGGGGCATCAGAGACTGAAGAAGCTAACGGAATCCATTGGACAAATGTTTCAGTTTTGGAAATCAATGATGGGGATAATAATTGATGAGAAATGCTGCATTACATATTTGAGGGATGAGATATCTCAAGGTATCAACCTGTGTGTGAATACCATATGAAGCTGCTATGTCGGGGTATTTAGCACAGGAGAGAGGAAGGGCTGCATTAGCACGACAAGTGTCGAGGTATGACCTGTGCTCAGCTCCTGGCCTGAATCTTATGGCCATTCATGCATCCCATCCCGCTACAGTGAACAAAGATTGGGCTGGGCGCCAAATTTTCCGACCTCTCTGCAGCGGAAGCGTGGCATGAACGGCTGGTAAGATCGCGCCCCCAGTGCGCTTTCATCAACGTGCAAGTAATTTGGAGGTTGTTAAAAATTGTAAGGATTTGTAAGTTGCATGACAGATTTTATTGTTCTCAGTAATTAAATAACATCATCCACCCACCCCTGCAGAGCAGTGCCAATTTAGCTCCAAAAGTCAGTCTGTTTTTTTAACCAAGAAATGCCTATTGGATCACTTCATTCTGAGTCACTTCAGAACCCTGTGGGATCTAAACCAGGATCTTTCTGACTCTTCACGCAGTGCACAGCCAATTTGAAAGTGATGTTCAACCAGACTTGTGCTTGGGTTTGGTTCCCCAGACTCGGGCTTCCCACCGGAACAAGGCCAACGTGGACATATAGAGGATGGCCACAGTGTCAGGTGGTTTGACTGCGGAGAAAGGGTGTGGGAAGCACCGCTGCCAAGTCTAGAGCTCACACTTAACATGGATCATTGAATGGAAATTGTACCTCCCTCATACCCCTTTCTATCTGACTAACTGGTTCAATGCAACCTGTTCTCCTTTATCTATTCAGTCCATTTTTTAAGCTGTTCGCATGTCACTGTCTCCTGACCTGTTTTGTCTCGTGTAACTGGATGAGATGCCAAAGTAAACTTGCAAACCAATGGTTGCGAAGAACCGGTTTTTAAAAAATCACTTAATTATTGTTTTTATTCATTCGTGGGACATGGGTGTCACTGACTCGCCACATTTATTGCCCATCCCTAGTTGCCCTTGAGAAGATGGTGGTGAGCTGCCTTCTTGAAACACTGCCAGGTGGTCGGTCCAGTTTCATTTCATGCATGGCTGCTCCATGGTTGCCACTGGCTGCCTGAGATCTGGAGCTTGACGGTGCTTAACCCAAGCCAAAAGGCGACTTAAACCTCTTGTCACATTGGGTTGAGTGGTGCACTAAGCTTGAAGATGCATGTTTTCCCATTTTTAAACTGAGGTAGTAAAAGTCAGTAGGTGGATATAAAAAGCAATTAAAAGAAAAAGCGAATGGCTTTGTCCATTATTTCAGTGTGGCTGGAATACAAAGTGGAGGAACCTCAGCTGTACAATCTCTTTGTCAGGCCCCACCTGAACTACTGTCTTAAAAGAAGTGGCTCATGAGATAGTTGATGCATTGGTTTAAGTTTTTCAAAATTCCCGAACTTTGGAGGAGGTTCCATTAGATTGGAACAGAGCGAATGCAGCTCCTTTATTGAAAAAGCAAGGGAGACAGACAGCTGGAACCTTCTGGTCAGTTAGTTTAACGTCTGTCATAGCGAAAATGTTCAAAGGTATTATTAACAATGCGGGGTGGGATTCTCCAGCCACGCTTGCCCCAAAACCGGAGAATCCCGTCCACGGTCAATGGACCTTTGCGTGGTCTGCCCCCTGCCCGCTACGATTCCCATGGTGGGCAGGATGGGAGAAATCCCAACCCCCTGTGGGTTGTAATTTTGCAAAAAAAACCAAGTGTCACAACAGACCGGCGCGGTTTACACCGCAATCGTCCCACACACAAGTCATTATTTGGGAGAGCGGTGAGTTATGCGGCAGTTCTGAGCAGTGAGCCGGGCTGCAAAGTAGTTAGGTGCCGTTTTGAAAGAGTACCCCGATCCCGCAGTGCACAGAGAGATCCCCTCTCTCCCCCCACAGACTTTGGGACGCCCCCCCCCCCCCCCCCCCCCCACCCTGCAGAATGTTTCCCCACCCCCTCGCCAACATGGGTCATCTGCATCAGGGCAAAGCGGTTGTCCCAATGGGTGCCTTTCGTGGCCCCCGACATGCTCCCCTTCAAGAGTCCCTTCATGCTCCACCCATTCATGACCCCCCCCCCTCACTTTAGCCCCCATAATCCCCACCCCTTTTGCACTGCCCAGCACACCGGCAGTGCCCAATTGCTAGAATGTCAGGTGGGCACTGCCAGATGGCCACTACCCAGCCATGTCCCCAACCACCCAGAGGCTCCAGTGGCCTCCAAACACTTCCCCCCCCCCCCAGCGTGACCATCATGCCTGGTCTCTGCTGGTGGAGACCACGAATGATTCTCGCCCGTCTTACAACGTGTCCGAGGGTCAGATAGTCCCGGGAGCCGGGAGAATCCGACGTTGAACGTGCTGAGCATATTTAAATGCCGCTGTAAATATTCGAGTCGGCCTCAGGGCGGGATCCAGTTTGTGCCATTAGAACGGGACTGGGACGATTGCAAACCGTTTGACGCTGAGTGCGACACTGATTTTTAGGCCCATGCGCTATTTTATGGGATCGGCACGATCTGTGCCAGGTATGGCAAGGTCGGAAAATCGCTACAGCAGGGCACTTCGAAAAATTCAAGGTAATCAGGCAGTGTCAGGATGGTTTTGTGAAAGAGAAATCTTGTTTAACCAACTTATTGGAGTTCTTTGAAAAAGTAACGTGCTGCGGGTAAAGGAGAACTGGTGGATCTACTGCACTTAGATTTCCAGAAGGCATTTGCTAAAGTGCCACATCAAAGGTGATTGCAAAAAAATAAAAGTGTGTGGTGTAGGTGTATATCGGAATGGATGGAAGATTGGATAGCTAACAGGAAACAGAGGAGGCTAAATGGGTCATTTTCTGATTGGCGAGGTGATATAAGTGGTGTGCCACAGCGATCAATGCTAGGGCTCCAACAGTTTACAACTTATATAAATGACTTGGATGAAGGGACGGAAGGTTTAGTTGCTAAATTTGCTGATGTCACAAAAATGAGGAGGAAAGTAAGTTGTGAAGCGAACATAAGACGGCTACAAAGGGATATAGATGGGTTAAGTGAGTGGGCAAAGATCTGGCAAATAGAGTATAAGAGTATAGAATCATAGAATCATAGAATCCTACAGTGCCGAAGGAGGCCATTCGGCCCTTCGGGTCTGCACCGACCACAATCCCACCCAGGCCCTATTCCCATGACCCCATACATTTACCCTAGCTAGTCCCCCTGACACTAAGGGACAATTTAGCATGGCCAATCCACCTAACCCGCACATCTTTTGGACTGTGGGAGGAAACCGGAACACCCGGAGGAAACCCACACAGACACGGGGAGAATGTGCAAACTCCACACAGACAGTGACCCAAGCCGGGAATCGAACCTGGGCCCCGGCGCTGTGAGGCAGCAGTGCTAAACTACCGTGCCGCCCCTGTTTTTTTTCTGCAGTGAAAATATTACATATATATTATAATGTCGGATAATGTGAAATTGTCCATCTTGGGAGGAAGAATTACACAGAATTGTACTGTCTAAATGGTAAGAGTTTGCAGAACCCTGAAATGTAGAAGGATCTGGGTGTCCTCATGCATGAATCACAAAAGGCTAGTATGTAAATGCAGCAAGTAATTTGGAAAACTAATAGAACGTTAGTGTTTATTGCGAGGAGAATTGAATATCAAACAAGGAAGACTGTGCTTCAGTTATACAGGGCATGGTAAAACCACATCTGGAGTACTGTGGACAATACTTGTCTCTTTATTTAAGGAAGGATGTAAATGTATGGGAAGCAATTCAGACTAATACTTGGAATGGGTGGGTTGTCTTATGAAGAAAGGTTGGACAGGTTCTGGCTTGTATCTGCTGGGTTTTAGAAGTGTATGAGATGAAATGATTGAAATATATAAGATACTGAGGGGTCTTAACAGGGTAGATGTGGAGAAGATGTTTCGTCTTGTGGGGGAATCTAAGATGAGGGGTGATTGTTTAAAAATAGAGGGTCACCCATTTAAGACAGAGATCAGGAGAATCTTCTTTTCTGAGAGTTGTGAGCCTTTAGAACTCTCTTCCTCAAAAGAAGGCATGGTGGCACAGTGGTTAGCAATGCTGCCTCACAGCACCAGGGACCTGGGTTCAAGTCCCAGCTTGGGTCACTGTCTGTGCGGAGTCTGCACCTTCTCCTCATATCTGCGCGGGTTTCTTTCGGGTGCTCCAGCTTCCTCCCACAGTCCGAAAGACGTGCTGGTTAGGGTGAATTGGCCATGCTAAATTCCCCCTCAGTGTGCCCGAACAGGCGCCAGAGTGTGGTGACTAGGGGAGTTTCACAGTAACTTCATTGCAGTGTTAATGTAAGCCTAGTTGTGACACTAATAAATAAACTTTAAATATAAGATAGTCTTTGAATATTCCTTGATGAGCAAGGGGGTAGTCGGGATGCAGAGGTGAGATTCCAGGCAGATCAGCCATGATCTTGTTGAATGGCCAAGTAGGATCGAGGGGCCGAGTGGCCTACTCTTGCTCCTAACTTGTATGTTTGCGGCATTGCACCTATGTTGTCTTTGAAGGGGGGCCTGCACAGATTCGCTAGCATGATAGCAGGGGTCAAATTTGCAGTTAAATTAAGACAAGTTGCATAAACTTGTGTTTCCTTGAGTTTAGACAATGGAGGGGTGATCTGATTGAAGTGTTTAAAATATTTGAAGGATTTGAGAGGATAGACACTGGGAATCCAGAAAAAGTGGACGTAATCTATAAAAACTAGAGCAAGGCCACTCTGAAAAGAAACACTTTTCTTTCCACACAAAAGTTAGTGGAAACCTGGAACATTCTGCCTGGAAAAGCTATTGAGGGAGGTCAGTTGGAGCTTTTGAGCAATGGAATTTTGTTGGGCAAAGGTTTGGCGTAATATAGAGGAAAGGGCCCATTTGTAGTTGAGGTGCAGATCAACCACATTCTAATTGAATGTTGGAGCAGGCTCGATGGGCTGAATGGCCTGCTTCTGTTTGCGTTTGTCACAAAAGGTACTGAGGAGACTGACAAGACACCTCCACCCCCACCTCACAAGCCCTTTAAGTTTTGCATGAACTGTACTGTGTTGAACTGCAGTTACATAATGATTTAACCAGAAGTGGAAACTGTCTGGAGGTTAATTGTAAGTGTAATTTTGCTTTCAGCAACAGAAAGGTCCTCATTGTTCCAGTGTAATGGAGTTGCCAGACGGCAATGTTTTTCCCAGCCTGTTTCACAATGTTGGCACTAAATCTGTTTCAAGTGAAGTATTTGCTGAGGGATCTTTGACAACAGGGAAAAGTTGGCAGAACGCTATGGTTTACGGCGCAGCGCACACATCATGTGCCCAGCACTAAATGCTGAACTGCTGTTTGGTGTGTTGTGCGGGGTGAAATCTGGAGCTCGTAAGTGCAGCAAATGTGCGTCGATTTTCTCTCCTTTCCCTGTTGACATCTGTTTCTGTGAATGTGGAGAAAACTTGTAATGTAGTCATTTAAAAACTTGCGCTGGAACTCTACTGCCTCGCCTGCCACGGAGTCGGAGCAGGCAAGGGGCCGACAACGGAAATGTCCGTTGACCTCGAGCAGGAATTTCCGGTCCCTCTCAAGCGAGGCCCTAAAATCCCGCCTCGGATCCTTCCATTCAGTTTATCGGTCATTGCTGTTTGTGGGATCTTGCTGTGTTAAAATAAGCTGCCATGTTTGCATGTGAACATAGGAATTAGGAGCAGGAGTAGGCCATTCAGCCCCTCAAGCTTGCTTCGCCTTCACCTTCCTGCCTAACCCCACTAACCCTTCATTCCCTTGCTTATCAGGAATCTATCTACTTCTGCCTGAAAGATATTCAAAGACAGCCTCAGTCACCTTTGCCAGGAAGCTAATTCTAGTCACACAACCCTCTAAGATAATTTTTTTCCCCCCTCATCTCCGTTTTAAATGGGCGACCCCTTTTTAAACAGTGGCCCCTAATTCTAGATTATCCAACAAGAGGAAGCATCCTTTACACATCCACCCTGTCAACAAGCCTCAGGATATTATAGGTTTCAATCAAGTCACCTCTTGTTCTTCTAAACTTGAGCAGATACAAGCCTAGCCTGTCCAGCCTCATAAGACAACTTGCCCATTCCAGATATTAATCATTCGGTACTAATTTACTCTATCAGAATGGCAAACACACTGCTAAAATACTGTATTGTTTGTAAATCGATCTGGGGTATCCTAAGGTTTTTTACAAGGCATTATATAATTGCAGGCTCCATCTTTCTAGACCCTGTTCCATTACAGACTATAATTATGACAGGATGCAGTGCGTTTGGACAAATAGAAGTAAAGTTATTCGGACCCCTTTGTCAGGTAACTTCAGAAAGAAACCGAATAGGGAAGTTATGTTGCTGATTGGCAGAAGCACTTGACTATCCATGTGCGGTGTCTATTTGCGTGCGAGGGATTGCAGTGCCCCAACTCAAATTCACTTTCAGAGTGTTTTACAGCCCAGTAGTTATAGGTCCAGATGCCAACTGATCGCTTCATTCATGTCCAGTTTGCACATAAATAGAATGAACAAATCAGAAGTGATCAGGTGGCAGGTGTACAGCGTATGACCCACTCGCATCAGTCATGCTACTGAATTTGAAAACTCACCAGTTGACTTGGCTCCATTGATAGAATTCTCAGCTCTGAAGTTGAAAGGCTTAAGGCTTCAAGCCTCATAAGCACATGATCCACTCCAACACTTCAGAATACCACTGCACCTTTTTTTGTCTTGTAAACAATCCCCTCGTTTTGGAATCTCATTGCTCATTTCTATTTTTGCTTGACATTTCCGAAACCTCCGAATTTTACAAAGGTCTTTTGGACCAAATAGACCAGTGATGGCCAGTATTTAGGTTCTCAGATGGAATGTACCTGGATGGGCATTTTCCAGTTCGTTCCCCACAGACCATTTTTTTTGTGCACACGAGACTCTATACATGGGAAGTACACCTTTTCTTGTAGTCCGCCTCTTTACTCGGGAATGTTTTATATCCAGAAACCACATTGATCCAACTGCAGGTTGGAGAACCAGTTTGCCCCAGACCACTTTATGCATTTAACAATCTGGGAACCTTATAGGCTGCTGTTTCAGAATGGGAAAGCAGGTTGGTTTTGACAAACACCTTTCCCTTATTAAACCAACAGTGCTTCAAGGTGGCTGGTTTTTTGCATACAAAGCTAAGGCAAGGTGAGATCCAGGAGGGGCGGAGTGGGGAGCAATTGAAAATGAAATGAAACCTACCAAATGTTGGCTTGGGCTGTCATTGTGAGTGGCAGAAACCGGCGGTAGGTATCTGCAAATGAAATCTGCCACTGACATCTGTCTCATGTGTAGCACAGACACCCAGTTAAATGTTTGAGGCCGAAAAGTTAAGATATTAAATTTTATGTTATGTTTAGTTCCTGATTAAGAAGGGCCTGAAGAGAGAGATACTTATGCCAGCAGCAATTAGTCTGACTTCACGATTTGAGAAAACGTTTCACTGTCGGTTCTTATTTTCAAGGCAAACTGAGAATGAATGAATTAATTTCTAATAGCATGCTGTCAGTGGGTAGGCTGGCTTGGAGGAGGAGTTAATGATCACTTAAGGGAACTTTAATATGTCATTATTTTTCCCTATTAAAAATACATCGAAAATGTTATGTCCTTTCTCCACTATAACTAAAGAGAGCAAATAAAGGTGGGAGTATTCTTTAACGAGAGCTTTCATTGAGTGGGAGGGAAAACTAACAGATACATTTGAATGGAAAGGATGAGGAGGAAGTCGGACCCTGTTCCATGTTGGGTGGCAAGGGATTCTTCTGCCTTCTGAGACCAGACGTTACTGATACTTTTGGAGCTTAAAGACCATAATTATAATACAATGCCCAATACATTGTGATGTGTGTGAATTCAATATTATTCAATTGAACTGTATTCTCACTCAAATCTGTGTATTTTCTTAGCTAATATTTAACCAAAGATGCCCCTTAAAATTGCTACCCTTCTGCCTCTACACCTTTGTCTTGTGACTGTCTATATGTCAAAGTGAACAAGGGGAGACATTGCAGGCTGGGGAGCTCAGAAGAATGAAACCTTAGCCAGCATATCCATTGCCTCAATACATGCAATAATACTAGAGACTTACTAGCATTGCAGTCATTAATCTGATGTTGGAGTAGTTTGAGTAAGGAAGTTCAAAAAAAGGTGCTTTTGCTTTCCCAACTTGTCCCTCTCAACACTGATACACTTTTTGTAGAGAAATTGATACCTAGAATGCTCTCATGTTCAAATTCATCCTTAGCCTCACCCCCTCTGTAACCTCCTCCTCCAACCCTATCGACCTTCAAGAACCTTGCAATCTTCCACTGTGCATATCCCCCAGTCCCTTCACCCCACCATCAAATGCTGTGCCTTTAACTATCTAGGTCCCATTACCTGGAATTCCCACCTGAAACCCACCTGTAGTTCCCTTTACATTTACATTTTTATTTATTTATTAGTGTCAAGTAGTATTTATTAGACCAAGTAGTCTTGCATTAACACTGCAATGAAATTACTGTGAAAATCTCCTAGTTGCCACACTCCGGCGCCTATTCAGGTACACTGAGGGAGAATTTAGCAAGGGCAATGCACCTAACCAGCACATCTTTCAGACAGTGAGAGGATTCTGGAGCACATGGAGGAAACCCATGCAGACACGGGGAGAATGTGCAGACTCCACACAGACGGTGATCCAAATCGAGAATCGAATCCGGGTCCCTGGTGCTGTGAGGCAGCAGTGCTACTGTGCTGACGGCCTTAAAACTTAACTCTTTGCTTGAGCTTTTAGTCACCTGTCCGAATAATTCTTACTTTGGTTTCATGTCAAAGGTTTGTCTGATTACGCTCTGACAAAGGGCCACGGGCCATTTGCCTACATTTAAAGATGCTATATAAATGCAAGTTGTTGTCTGCTGCATATCAAAATGAAGATTGAAATTCTGAAGTCATTCAAGAAGCAGTTAGATCCTTGAGTAGTTGTGGAGTTGTAGGGAAGAGTGGGTTAAATAACCTTCCATGTTTTTAGGAAGATGTTAAGTTTGAAGTAGTGAAGCACTGTTAGTTTTCCAACTTCTCGAGCACTAATGTGAAATGTTTTGTTATTTCAACAGTGCTATCCAAGATTAGTGAAGTTGTCAGCTTTCTTTATAACTTTTCCAAGTGGCAGCAGGTTCCTGATGCCTGGATCACGTCCCATTTGCTCATTTCCTCTCTCTACTGTCAGTGAAATCTTCAAGTTGACGTCTTGTGCTGCAGTGAGGTAGATTGCCAGAAAACACCAATACTGACAAAAACAAGGCCATACAAAATATTTCATGCGTTAACAATCCCTCTCTGACAAATACAAACAGGGGAGAAAATGAGTCTCCACTCTTGAGCTCCCCAGTTGTGCCTGGAAAAGGGATAGGGAATAGGTGCAATGTGATGGAGAAAAATATTATTTAGATACTCTTAATGTTGTATTTGCTTTGATTGTAAAACATTTGACATGTATAACCTAAACATATGGCGTGAATCATAGAATAGTATCATAAAATCCCTACAGTGCAGAAAGAAGCCATTCGGCCCATCGAGTCTGCACCGACCACAATCCCACCCAGGCCCTATTCCCGTAACCTCTCATATTTACCCTGCTAACCCCCTGACACTAGGGTTAATTTAGCATGGCCAATCAACCTAACTCACACACCTTTTGGACTGTGGGAGGAAAGCGGAGTATCCGGAGGAAACCCACGCAGATACAGAGAGAACGTGCAAGCTCCAGACAGACAGTGACCCAAGCCGGGAATCTAACCCAGGTCCCTGGTGCTGTGAGGCAGCAGTGGTAACTACTGTGCCACCGTGCCGCCCAAGAATGTTCATGAGTAGTTTGTCTGGAACATATGCAAGGAACTCCATAACAATTGCTGGTAATTATATGGTGCCTTTACCATAGGAAAATATCCCAAGTACTTCACATGTACATTATCAAACAAAGTTTGATAATTAGCTGTGCTTACATATATTGACGTGAAAGAGGCAGGTTTCAAGGAGTGACCAAACGAACTGTAGGCAAGATGACTCATGATTTCTTGGTCCTTTGAAGCTTTTGAACACCTACCTTGGACCCCGTCACATGAAACCATTTTCCAGTCCCATTCACTGCGGACACCAATTCTGTTACGGCCATAATGGGATCTGTGCCAGGGTGATCTCAGAATGGGATCTTCCCTGTGTCCTCCCACTTCCCTGCTGGGGTTGGGGGGGCGCTGGCCTAGTGGTATTATTGCTAGATTATTAATCCAGAACATCAGCTAATGTTTGGGACCAGGGTTCGAATCCCGCCACTGCAGATGGTGGAATTTGAATTTGGTAAAAAATATTTGGAATTAAGAATCTACCGATGACCATGAAACTGTTGTCAATTGTCAGAAAAACCCATCTGGTTCACTAATGTCCTTTAGGGAAGGAAATCTGCCAACCTTACCTGGTCTGGCCTACATGTGACTGCACAGCCACAGTAATGTGATTTATTCTCAATTGCCCTCGAAGGGCAACTCGGGCTGGGCAATAAATGCTGGCCAGCCAGCGACGCCCATGTCCCACAAATGAACAAACAAATATATAATTAGTGTATTCATTCTGACAGTGCAGCACTCCCTCAGCACTGACCCTCTGACAGTGTGGCACTCCCTCAGTACTGACCCTCTGACAGTGCAGCACTCCCTCAGCACTGACCCTCTGACCGTGCGGCACTCCCTCAGTACTGACCTTCTAATAGTGCGGCACTTCCTCAGTACTGACCCTCTGACAGTGCGGCACTCCCTCAGCACTGACCCTCTGACAGTGCGGTACTCCCTCAGCACTGACCCTCTGACAGTGCAGCACTCCCTCAGCATTGACCCTCTGACAGTGCAGCACTCCCTCAGCATTGACCCTCTGACAGTGCAGCACTCCCTCAGTACTGACCCTCTGACAGTGCGGTACTCCCTCAGCACTGACCCTCTGACAGTGCAGCACTCCCTCAGTACTGACCCTCTGACAGTGCAGTACTCCCTCAGCACTAGCCCTCTGACACTGCAGCACTCCCTCAGCACTGACCCTCTGACAGTGCAGCACTCCCTCAGTACTGACCCTCTGACAGTGCAGTACTCCCTCAGCACTAGCCCTCTGACACTGCAGCACTCCCTCAGCACTGACCCTCTGACAGTGCAGCATTCCCTCAGTACTGACCCGCTGACAGTGCAGCACTCCCTCAGTACTGAGCCTCTGACAGTGCGGCACTCCCTCAGCACTGACCCTCTGACAGTGCAGCACTCCCTCAGCACTGACCCTCTGACAGTGCAGCACTCCCTCAGCACTGACCCTCTGACAGTGCAGCACTCCCTCAGTACTGACCCGCTGACAGTGCAGCACTCCCTCAGTACTGAGCCTCTGACAGTGCGGCACTCCCTCAGCACTGACCCTCTGACAGTGCAGCACTCCCTCAGCACTGACCCTCTGACAGTGCAGCACTCCCTCAGTACTGACCCTCTGACAGTGCAGCACTCTCTCAGTACTGACCCTCTGACAGTGCGGCACTCCCTCAGTACTGACCCTCTGACAGTGCGGCACTCCCTCAGTACTGACCCTCTGACAGTGCGGCACTCCCTCAGTACTGACCCTCTGACAGTGCGGCACTCCCTCAGTACTGACCCTCTGACAGTGCGGCACTCTCTCAGTACTGACCCTCTGACAGTGCGGCACTCCCTCAGTACTGACCCTCTGACAGTGCGGCACTCCCTCAGTACTGACCCTCTGACAGTGCGGCACTCCCTCAGTACTGACCCTCTGACAGTGCGGCACTCCCTCAGTACTGACCCTCTGACAGTGCGGCACTCCCTCAGTCCCCGCATAATGTGGGGTTTGAATCCATGCTCAGCTGAAGCATGTTTCTGGAACAGCGATTCTGACACTGGGTGCCTCAAAAACTTTGATGATTTCACATTTTAATATTTGAAATCCGTTGTTCATGTTTAGATTTACTTAAATTGTCTACATAGAAATGTGATTTAATTCTGCAAGAAATGATGTCATATACTCTTGTTAATGGATGATTTTAATTGCCATGAAACATAGATGTGAATCTGTGACTTGAGTGGTTAGCACACAGTGGCAAACCTGCAGTTACCTCCATTCATTCGGCTCCTGTAGAAATGCTGCAAGACCTTCGAAAAGCATGCATTATTAATGTTTTCTCCTTCCAGTAATCTGTGAGCGTAAGTGAGGGATCCATCCTCCACACGCTGATAATCAGTGTTCGGTATTGATTACCCTGAATATTTCAGGGCATGATTTAGATTTCTCTGATACTCTCTGACATCGTTCTCTTTCGCATTTCTGTACAACCACCTTCTCCAGCTATCGGAACCTGCAAAACATTTTCTCACCAAACCCTGATTCTGAGACACTGAAATCCCAACTCAGATCAACCTGGCGATGAGGAAAAACCTCAAGCCCACCTTCCAAGCAGTTTTGGGGAGTCAAACTCAGCATTAGATCAGTGAAATGTTATTCAGCTGAGTGTTCCTCAGTAACAATGAGCGAAGGATTATTGGGAAGATGCTAAATCTTGAATTAGTTAAAAGCAAGAACGAAATGCATAACAGTAAATCTGGGGAAACACTGGAGCGGTTTGGTAAGCTGAAGGAGGTAGAATTACTCAGAAAAATGGGCAGAGAAAAATCAGAGGCCCTGGAGATGCTGGGCTGATGATTTAATCTTGGGAGGTGGGGGAGTGGGGGGGTGGTGACAGTAAAGTAGCCCCTCACCTGTCTGGGCTGGCGGCCTCCTGTGCCTATTTTGAATGAAGTCACACTGACTGTGGGGCTGAACATGTTGGGAAGACAACATGCATGCACTGAACCGGGCCAACCCATCCCATCAACCAACATTTTAGTGGCTCATCTGCCTTTCTACCTTGGGCAGAAAACTGGTTGGCAGAGAGGAAACAAAGAGTATGAATTAATGGGTGCTTTTCAAATTGGCAGGCAGTAACTAGTGCGGTGCCACAGGGATCGGTGCTGGGACCCCAGCTATTCACAATATATATTAATGATTTGGATGAGGGAACAAAATGTAACATCTCAAAGTTTGCAGACGATACCAAGTTGGGTGGGAGGGTGAACTGTGATGAGGCTGCAGAGATCCTCCAGAATGATCTGGACAGGTTGAGTGAGTGGTCAAATCAATGGCAGATGCAGTATAATTTAGTTAAGTGTGAGGTTATTCACTTTGGAAGCAAAAACAAGAAGACAGATTACTACTTGAATGGCTGTAAATTGGGAGAGGGGAGTGTGCAGCGGGACCTGGGTGTCTTGTGCACAGTTGCTGAAGGTAAGCATGCAGGTGCACCAGGCGGTAAGGAAGGCAAATGGTATGTTGGCCTTCAATGCGAGAGGTTTTGAGTACAGGAGCAGGGATGTGTTGTTGCAATTATACAGGGCGTTGGTGAGGCCACACCTAGAGTACTGTGAGCAGTTTTGGTCTCCTTTTCTGAGGAAGGATGTTCTTGCTCTCGAGGGAGTGCAGCGAAGGTTTACCAGGCTGATTCCGGGGATGGCAGGACTGATGTATGAGGAGTGATTGACTAGGTTAGGATTGTTTTCACTGGAGTTCAGACGAATGAGGGGGGATCTCACAGAGACTTATAAAATTCTAACAAGTCTAGACAGGATAAGTGCAGGGAGGATATTCCCAATGGTGGGGGAGTCCAGAACCAGGGGTCACAGTCTGAGGATTCAGGGTAGACCATTTAGTCAGAGGTGAGGAGACATTTCTTCACCCAAAGTGTGGTGAGCCTGTGGAATTCATTACCACAGGAAGTAGTTGATGCCAAAACATTGAATGTATTCAAGAGGCGGCTGGATATAGCACTTGGGGCGAATGGGATCAAAGGTTATGGGGAGAAAGCAGGATTAGGCTATTGAGTTGGATGATCAGCCATGATCATAATGAATGGCGGAGCAGGCTCGATGGGCCAAATGGCCTCCTCCTGCTCTTATCTTCTATCTATAATCAGCTTTACACCCTGATTCCATCAATGTAAATATATTTAAATATGCAGAAATGCTTCTGGGTTTCCCATATGTCCATAGCGTACTCCAGCCGGTGTGATGGAATCACTACTGACTTCCAAACATGGAAACCAGTCATGATGACCATGCCTGAGGCTCAAAGGTCAGTTTAGCCCCCGGGTGGTGAGGGAAACAGCGAGGCACTGCCCCCTGGCACTCTGAGGGGTGTGGCCAGGTGTGAGGCCTCTAGGTTACCCATTGTGGTTTTCCCATTATGGGGGGGAGGGGGTGGAGAGATGCCAACGTTGGGGGTGGGGGGCAATGCCCCGATGCTGGTGACGATGGGGAATGGCACCTTTAATTTAATTTTGGACACCCTCCGGCATCTTTAGGCCCCATCCCTCAGGAATGACAGCACAAAATATGCTTGATTCCACCACAGCAGGTAGTGGAATTTGAATTCAATAAAAAATATCTGGAATTAGGAATCTAATGATGACCAAGAAACCATTGTCAATTGTCAGAAAAACCCATCTGGTTCACTGATGTCATTTAGGGAAGGAAATCTGCCGTCCTTACCTGGTCTGGCCTACTTGTGACTCCAGAGCCACAGCAATGTGGTTGACTCTCAATTGCTCTCGGGCAACTAGGGATGGGCAATAAATGCTGGCCAGCCAGCGACGCCCATGTCCCATGAATGAATGACAAAAATATGCGTGCGTGTCCCTTCTCCACAATTGTGCCACAACCGTTTGTTCAGATAGGAAGGAACAGAAGATTTTAATATGAATTGTTCTCTGTTGCTGGATTTTGCACTTGACCCTCTGTTCCAGGTGGCCTGCTGTTGGTACGAAACAAATAGATGCTGTTGCTGTTTTGCGAAGATGCCGCAAATGCACGTGGGAACAGATTATGTAAAAGCAGCACTTGTTTATCTCAGTAGGTTTCATTTTCAAATGGTGCATAGCATGCAAATTAAAATGTAAATAGATGATTACTGAACCGTTCATGAACTGCTGTCCTACCATGCAGGTATTGGAGCAGTCATCCTAAGCAAATGGCACACACCATAGCACTTTCTAAACCCCTACAAGATAGAAGGTCAAGGGCAGCAATTGTATGGAGAACACCATCACATCACAGCTGTCCTCCCAATTCCACATACAATCCCAACTTAGACATGTATTTCTGAATCTTCAGGTCACTGGGTTATAATCTCAATCCAATAGGGGTGGCACAGTGGTTAGCACTGCTGCCTCACAGCGCCAGGGACCTGGGTTTGATTCCGGCCTCGGGTGACTGTGTGGAGTTTGCACGTCCTCCCCGTGTCTGCATGGGTTTCCTCTGGGTGCTCCTGTTTCCTCCCACACTCCAAAGACTTCACCAAGGCCTTTGACAAGGTATCGGATGGCAGGTTGTTGCATAAGGTTAAATCTCACGGGTGAGGTAGCCAATTTGATACAAAATTGGCTTGATGACAGAAACCAGAGGGTGGTTGTAGAGAGTTGTTTTTCAAACTGGAGGCCTGTGACCAGCGGTGTGCCTCAGGGATTGGTGCTGGGTCCACTGTTATTTGTCATTGATATTAATGATTTGGATGAGGATTTAGGAGGCATGGTTACTAAGTTTGTAGATGATACCGAGATTGGTGGCATAGTGACAATGAAAAAGGTTATCTAGGATTGCAACGGGATCTTGATCAATTGGGCCAGTGGGTTGATGAATGGCAGATGGAGTTCAATTTAGATAAATGCAAGGTGATGCATTTTGGTAGATCGAACCAGGGCAGGACTTAGTCAATTAATGGTAGGGCATTGTGGAGAGTTATAGAACAAAGCAATCTAGGGGTACAGTTTCATAGCTCCTTGAAAGTGGAGTCACAGGTGGACAGGATGGTGAAGGAGGCATTCGGCATACTTGGTTTCTTGGTCAGAACATTGAATACAGGAGTTGGTATGTCTTATTGAATTTGTACAAGACATTTAAGGCCGCATTTGGAATACTGTGTACAGTTCAGGTTACTCTATTATAGAAAGGATATTATTAAACTAGAAAGAGTGCAGAAAAGATTTACCAGGATGCTACTGGGACTTGATGGTTTGAATTATAAGTAGAGGCTGGATAGACTGGGACATTTATCCCTGGAACGTAGGAGGCTTAGGGATGATCTAATAGTGGTCTATAAAATAATGAGGTGCATAGATAAGGTAAATAGACAACATCTTTTCCCAAAGATAGGGGAGCCTAAAACTAGAAGTCATAGGTTTAAGGTGAGAGGGGAGCGATGCAAAAGGGTCCAGAGGGGCAATTCTTCCACACAGACGGTTATGAGTGTCTGGAATGAGCTGCCAGAGTTGGTAGTAGAGGTGGGTACAATTTTGTCTTTTAAAAAACATTTAGACAGTTACAGGGCTAAGATTGGTATAGAGGGATATGGGCCAAACGCGGGCAATTGGGACTAGCTTAATGATTGAAAACTGGGTGGCATGGACAAGTTGGGCCAAAGGGCCTGTTTCCATGCTGTAAACCTCTATGATTTTATGTGCAGTTTGGGTGGATTGGCCATGATAAAATGCTCTGTGATCCGAGATGTGTAGGTAAGGGGTGTTAGTGGAGAAAAAAATGTGGGGTTACGGGAATAGGTTGGAAA
Source organism: Mustelus asterias (assembly GCF_964213995.1). Lineage (NCBI taxonomy): Eukaryota > Metazoa > Chordata > Chondrichthyes > Carcharhiniformes > Triakidae > Mustelus > Mustelus asterias. The sequence goes on from NC_135802.1 coordinate 138,433,046, forward strand.
GTTGGCCTGATGTGCCGAATGGCAGCCTCCTGCACTGTAGGGATTCTATGGTTTTATGATTCAGTAGCGCAGTGGGTGAATTTTCACCTCATAGACTAGCAGTTCTAGAAAAAGGCTGGACTCTATCTTTTTGAGGGGAACTAGGGGAATGCTGGCCTCGACCGTTTTAAGGGCAACTAGGCATAGGGCAATAAATCTTGATCTTGACAATGATGCCCAGGTATTGCGAAGGAATAAAGAATAAAATAAATTATTAGAAAACACAAAATTAAATGCTTTGTCTAGACTTGAGGCAAGGTGCAAACAGCTGATTATATTTGTTTGAAGATCTAACTTTGTCTGAAATTAGCCGAGTCATGCATGGGGGCAGCAAGGTGGCACAGTGGTTAACACTTCTGCCTCATAGCCCCAGAGACCTGGGTTCGATTCCCAGCTTGGGTTATTGTCTGGGCGGAGTCTGCACGTTCTCCCCGTGTCTGCGTGAGTTTCCTCCGGGTGCTCCGGTTTCCTCCCTCAGTCCAAAGATGTGCGGGTTAGGTTGATTGGCCATACTAAATTGTCCCTTAGTGTCCCAGGATGCGTTGGTTAGCGGGATACATATATGGGGTTACCGGGATAGGGCCTGGGTGTGATTGTTGTCACTGCAGACTCGATGGGCTGAATGGCCTCCTTCTGCACTGTAGGGATTCTATAATCTTTCAAATGAGTAAGTATGAAGTAAGAACTGATGGAACGGCGCTAAACGGTGAGCAGGCTCAGTACTCTAGAAACTTCGCCATTGCATTTGTCTGTGGTAATGAAAAGTGGTTTGCACCATTTGCCCAATAAAGGTAAATAAATGCCTGTGCCCAACATGGGCAGTGTAAATGGTGGGGACTTTTTCTGTGGTGTCAAATCTGAGTGCATAGATCTATATTCATTTCTTCAAATTAAGATAGGAGCTTCTTCAGTTTGTGAAAATAATTCCATAGAAACAAAGGCTTGTGGGTTGCTGTAAAATGAGACTCCATCATCAATCGGAATGAGAGGACAGAGGATGGAGGTATTAAAGAAAAGTATTTGAATGATGTGTTCACCTCTGTGCAATTGCAATTCGGTTATTGTATGTTTTAGACACTTAAGAAGATGAGACATAGAAACTTGCTTCCTCCAAGTAAATCGATGTGTTATTTCAATGCACTGAACTTTCCTTCCCTCTCATGCAGGTATTCGAAGCCCATTGCTTTTAAAGTTTATTTATTAGTGTTCTAAGTAGGCTTACATTGACACTGCAATGAAATCCCCTAGTCGCCATACTCTGGCGCCTGTTCGGGTACACTGAGGGGGAATTTAGCATGGCCAGTGCATCTAAATTGGGCTTGTGCCAGAAGAAAGCTTTTTCCGTTCACACCCTACAGCTCCCATCTAGGTGCCAGGTTTTGAGGGTTCATGGCTGATGAATCCCATTTTTAGAATTGGATCTTTGTATTATCAGTTGTGGATTTGTTCTGGTTTCCCTCTAGTTGGTCAGTTTGTTCTTTTACTGTTGGCTAGGTGGCGGTGCTTTTCATATTTTGGGAAGGAGGGGGGTCTGGAGGAAGTAAAGAGAGGAAAGAGGTTTAGGTCCATTAAATACAGTAAGTAACTCCACTCTGGGACAGAGTGAACATGTCCCCACCTGACATCACCCAGAAATAATAGAAAGGAAGCATTTCATTTATATCATACCTTTAAAGAACAAAGAACAAAGAACAATACAGCACAGGAACAGGCCCTTCGGCCCTCCAAGCCCGTGCCGCTCCCTGGTCCAAACTAGACCATTCTTTTGTATCCCTCCATTCCCACTCCGTTCATATGGCTATCTAGATAAGTCTTAAACGTTCCCAGTGTGTCCGCCTCCACCACCTTGCCTGGCAGCGCATTCCAGCCCCACCACCCTCTGTGCAAAATACGTCCTTCTGATATCTGTGTTAAACCTCCTCCCCTTCACCTTGAACCTATGACCCCTCGTGAACGTCACCACCGACCTGGGGAAAAGTTTCCCACCGTTCACCCTATCTATGCCTTTCATAATTTTATACACCTCTATTAAGTCTCCCCTCATCCTCCGTCTTTCCAGTGAGAACAACCCCAGTTTACCCAATCTCTCCTCATAACTAAGCCCCTCCATACCAGGCAACATCCTGGTAAACCACCTCTGTACTCTCTCCAAAGCCTCCACGTCCTTCTGGTAGTGTGGCGACCAGAACTGGACGCAGTATTCCAAATGCGGCCAAACCAACGTTCTATACATCTGCAACATCAGACCCCAACTTTTATACTCTATGCCCCGTCCTATAAAGGCAAGCATACCATATGCCTTCTTCACCACCTTCTCCACCTGTGACGTCACCTTCAAGGATCTGTGGACTTGCACACCCAGGTCCCTCTGCATATCTACACCCTTTATGGTTCTGCCATTTATCGTATAGCTCCTCCCTACATTATTTCTACCAAAATGCATCACTTCGCATTTATCAGGATTGAACTCCATCTGCCATTTCTTTGCCCAAATATGTTTGCCCACATTGTTTCCAAATTTAACAATCACATGGCATCCCAAAGTGCTTTATAACCAATGAAGTGCTTTGGTACCGTGGTTACTTGTACTTGAGACATATGGCAGCCCAGTTGCCTTCATCAAGTTCTACAAACAGTAGTGAGCTATGTGACCGGATCCTCTGTTTTTGGTGTTGGTTGGGTGATAAATGTTGATAAAAGGCCATAGAGAGAACTCTGACGAAGGGTCATCTAGACTTGAAATGTTACCTCTATTCTCTCCCCACAGATGCTGCCAGACCTGCTGAGATTTTTCAGCATTTTCTGATTTTGTTGCAAAGAGAGAACTCCCTTGCCCTTTGCCAAAGCTGTGACATGGGATCTTTTACACTCACTTGGGCCCTCGGGTGAACATCTCATCTGAATGATAGTGCCTCTGAGTGTGCAGCACTCTCCTGGTACTGCATTGGGTTAGTCTCCCCTGGCTGTGCCTTCTAGTCTGTTGGAGTGGGGCTTGAATCCATGACCGTCTGACTCTGAGGCAAGCATGTAATGACTGAACCTTGGTTTAATACCTCAAGACTGGATCCAATATTTTCAAACTGTATCGAGTGAAGGCAGAGAATTTCCCTCTGCAGATCTAGGTAGAGATGGAAATTGAGACAAAATGGCAAGTTGCGACCAAGTATGAGGAAGAACTGAATCACATACTATTTCCATTTAGTTCGCAGCAACTAACGACAAACATTGTTGCACAATTTTTGAACATTATTTCAAAATTATATTTGCAGTGATGAGAGGAGTTTGAAATAATTATTTACTCTGTTAAATAGAACAAAGAACTCAGTATGGGCAGTAGCTCAGGCCAGGAGCCTAATGTGTGTGGCATTGATTATCTGGATGACCCTGAGTTTATGTCCCAGATCCAGCCACTTTAGCTCGGTTGACAGAGGAAACTAAACAAGATGTGTGGATTAGCTGGGTAAATGCGTGGGGTTATGGGGGTGGGCCTGGGTAAAATGCTCTGTCGAAGAGCTGGGACTCAGTGGGCTGACTGGCCTCCATCTGCACTGTAGGGATTCTATGAAATGTTAAATTTGTGGAAAAGACCAAGGTTGACAATTCAGATGTGAAATCTAACCAAACATTGAAGTTACTGTCACAACCCAAAATGCAGCAAATCTAACTTGTGCACCCAACCGCTCTGCAAAATCATAGAATCCCTACAGTGCAGAAAGAGGCCATTTGGCCCATCGAGTCTGCACTGACAACAATCCCACCCAAGCCCTATTCTCGTAACCTCACGTATTCTGCTAGTCCCCTGATACTAACAGGCAATTTGGCATGGCCAACCAACCTAATCTGCACATCTTTGGACTGAGAGGAAACCAGAGCCCCCAGAAGAAACCCATGCAGACACGGGGAGAATGTGTAAACTCCACGGAGACAGTCACCCGAGGCCAGAATTGAACCTGAGTCCCTGGCGCTGTGAGGTAGCAGTGCTGGCCACTGTACCGCCTCCCCCACTTCCTCTTCACTTAATGCCTTATTTCAAATGTGGTAGGTAATCCTCTGGTCCGGTACAATTAGAATGAAGGAGAATTGCTACTGGACTGGTAGATGGAGCACCTTCTGATGATCAAGAACTTAACCTTGCAGGGAGCTTATGAAGACATCCTTGACTCAGACCAACCTGTTCACCAAACTAGTTGTGTAGAGCTGGGAGATTGTAAGGAGGAATAAATAAATATAACTAAATAAAGGAAGAGGCACGTGATATTTTGGAACCTGAAAAGGAATAGAGCCAGTAAATAAATTTGTCAGCACTGGCCCATGAGTCGGAGTGTGGGTGGGAGGGCCGGGCAGGCGGTGGTAACTAGGCTCCAGCAGCAGTGAGGATTAAAGCTCGGAAGTATTAGGGAGTGGTTTAAGATCTCAGAAGGATGCCTCACTTTTTGAAGAAAGCTTATTTTTGTATTAATAATGTGGAATCCCCCTGTGTACAGGCAGTTGCAGAGATGCCCCAGGAGGGATGGCACGCGGATGCATCCACAAGCTCAACAGCTCATCTGACAGCTGTACATTGCAATGTGGTTATTTTGCATCGTGGAATTAATCCCAAGAGAAAAATAAATCCGTCTAATAGCTCTAGAAAGCAGATCCATCACGTAATGCATTAGCTTTTCTAGTTTGAAGTCTTAATAGAAATGGCTTTCAGTAATGGAAAATATTGCTGAAGAAAACTGGAGATTTATTTATATTTAACGTGTCTCTAAGTTGGAAGCTACTGGGTGAAAATGACTGCAGTCCATTTAGTTTGCCTCCTGCCAATCTCCTGCTCTTATTTATAACAGTGAAGTTGTTGAATAATCAAATCAGTTGGTCTTTACCAATTAATCTACAACTGGTTGTGTCACTGTGGCTCAGTTGGTGGCACTCGCGCCTCTGAGTTTGAAGGTTGGGGGTTAGAGTCTCCCTCTAGGAACATGAGCACAAAGATACAGGCTGGAATTCTCCGACCTGGCTGGGATTTTCCAAACCCGACACAGCGAATGGGTTTTTGGCTGAGCGCCAAATTCTCCGTTCCCGCTTGCGGCGGTGGCGGGGTGTGCGAGTCCAGAGCCCTGGACTGACATTTCAGTGCAGTACTGAGGGACTGAATGCTGCACTGTCCGAGGTCCCTTCCCAAGGATGAAACATTAAACAGAGACTCCCGGTGGGATTTTCTGCCTGCGTCCGCCTTAAAAAACTGGAAAATCCCGCCTGTGGTCAACGGACCTTTCCATGGTCCACCCCTCACCCACTACAATTCCCGTGGTTGGCGGATGGGACGGGAAAATTCACCCCTCCTCCCCCATCCGTCTGCCCTTGGGTGGATATAAAAGCTCCCATGGCACTATCTTGAAGAAGAATATTATTCCTGGTGTCCAGGTCAGTATTTATCCCTCAATCCATATTGCTAATTCAGATTATTTCATCATTCTCACATTCCCCTTTGGGAGGTAGTTTGCTGCAGGCACATGAACTGCAGCAATTCCTACATTCCATCGGTGCCAACAGATTTGCTTCACTGGCTTTTAGACCTTCTGAGGCCATGGGAGGCGCTATATAAATGTAAGTGCTTTATAAGAGAGACAGTCATGAGGGGAGAGAAACCCCAGTTGTTGAGAGCTTTCAGAACCATATGTCCACTGTTAGGAATGGGCTAACAGACTTTCCAATTCAGTCCTAATTTGATGTCAATTATCCAATAGAAATCACTGATATATAAACGGGTTACAGGTGGCACTGGGGGTTGGGGAGAATTGTATGTCTTAGTATTCTTAGAAACCCTACAGTACAGAAAGAGGCCAATCGGCCCATCGAGTCTGCACCGACCACAATCCCACCCAGGCCCTACCCCCATATCCCTACATATTTTACCCGCTAATCCCTCTAATCTACGCATCCCAGGACACGAAGGGGCAATTTTAGCATGGCCAATCAACCTAACCCGCACATCTTTGGACTGTGGGAGGAAACCGGAGCACCCGGAGGAAACCCACGCAGACACGAGGAGAATGTGCAAACTCCACACAGACAGTGACCCAAGCCGGGAATCGAACCCAGGTCCCTGGAGCTGTGAAGCAGCAGTGCTAACCACTGTGCTAGCGTGCCGCCCATGTGGAGTTGGATCAAAGAAATAAAGGGGGTTTATGAAGAAGCTGAACTCGCGTCTCCTTTACTGAACTGCAACCGAGAGGCTCAAACATCCAAAGTCAGTTGTTCTTCCCAAGCATGCCACACTTGAGAGATCCCATATTACTCATACTGTATCTCAAAAAGATATTCTCTGAAAATCTGTCCACTTTGAATGAAACAGCATTAACTGCTCCCGCTGTCTCCCTTGGGAGTTTGAACTATGGACTGACCACTCACTCACTGAAATAATAGGCCGTAACTTTGGTGCTACCCAGTGTCCCTCACATCCTCTGACCTCCCAGGGAACTCTACAAATACTCTTTCCCCTCCCCCCCCACACCCTATATTAACCACACACCATGGTATTCCCCCTGACTCCCCATGGGATTCCCCTGTCCAGACAAGACCCCTTCCGCCACAGGCTCATCCCCCTCCCAACCCAATCCACCCTCACCCACACGAGATCCAACCAACCCCCAACCTCTGACTCCCTGCCAACCACAGACCTGCCGTGAGGTCCAACACCGCCCCACCCTCTGAACTCCGACCCACACCTAAGCTCACAGCACCCCTCCCAGAGGTCTGATCCCCCTCCCCCCCCATTGTTCCTCAACCTCTGACCACTTGCTTCCTCCCCAAAGCTCTTCCGCCCCTGAAGTCTGACCCCCTCCCCCGCTATTCCGAGGCCCCACCCCTCCAACCCATTTTTGTTGCTGTCCTTGAGGCAAATATTTCTTAATTTATAGTTTCATTTTTGGTGAGTAAATAACATTGCCCTCTGTGTTTTCTTTTACCAATACGCCAGTGGAATTTCGTAAGGACTTCCTGTTACCGTAGGTTGTAGTTTATAAGTCGACCTTTTGAAGCCTCGAGAAATCCTTCCTAAAGATGGGGTTTGACTTGCTGCCCAATAAAAACTGTGAACCACCGCTGTTCAGTGGTCACCATGTGAAAATAAACACCGATAATTCATGTTAAAATAAAATGGCACAAGGTTTATTAAGTGAATGAATTACACAAAGATACCTTTAACCCAATCAAAGTGTTTTAAAACCCATCAAATTAAATGGTGCAGAACCTCTGATCTCTGGATGGTTGTGCCCATCCTGGAGGTGCCCACCCCGCCTCCAAGATGTGCGGGGTCTCTCCTCTGAAGTCCCAACCCACTGTGCAAAAATTGGGCTGAATATTTGCACTTTCGATGGCTAATTCTTCTGTGTTTGGAACCCTTTGCAGCTCAGAGTTAGAGTTGGAGATTTCAGATAGTTTCGACTCACTTACCAAAATAGTTGCCCAGGAAACGTTAGAAGGACTAAAACCAGTTCCAACTCCTGGCTAACTGCGCTACTGACCCCCCAACTCCCCACTGGACTTCCTGACTATCTTCCTGAACACCTGATCTCCACCCCCGCACCCCCCCCCCATGTCCCAACTATTCCCACTGGACACCCCCCACCCCCCCAACTACCCTCCCGAACACCCGACGACAACCCCGCCCCACCACCACCCCCGAACATCCGGCTTCCCTCTCAACCACGCCACTACACTCAAGATCACCCATCCCTCACTTCCTCCCCGGCTCAGTCTGTCCCCTCACCCACCCATCCACCTGCCATCCAACTAACTCACCCATTTACCTGCCACACTACCCCCCCAGACTTCATCCCCACCCACACATATGCTACCCTACCTGCTTCACTCGCCTCAAGTACAAGTAACCACTGTGTATTTTTAGCAGCTAATCTGCTTCAATTATATGCAAGTGGCTGATCTTAATATTTTCCAACAAAATATTACCAAGTTAACAAGCAGTATTGACTGGCAAAAGTATTTGAAATGGAGCTTGGTATTAGCTTTAATTCTTTTGATGTTTTAAAAGTCAACCTCGCAAACAAATCATACCTCAGTTTAACTTCATGTCTTGTTGTAACAATCAAACAGTTTGTCTGGAAACCAGCTGGTTAAATCTATTTGGTCCGAGTCACATTTTTGTAGGTATATAGAAACCACACCACTTCCATCGTCTCTAACTGACAGATGCTTATATCGGGCAAATGGGGATGTCTGTTTAAAGTTTAGATATTTATTATAACTATTATTTATTAGTGTCACAAGTAGGCTTACATTAACACTGCAATGAAGTTACTGTGAAAATCCCCTAGTCGCCACATTCTGGCGCCTATTCAGGTACACTGAGGGAGAATCTAGCATGGCCAATGCACCTAACCAGCACATCTTTTGGACTGTGGGAGGAAACCCACACAGACACAGGGAGAACAGAACGTGCAAACTCCACATAGACAGTGACCCAAGCCGGGAATCGAGCCCGGGTTCCTGGTGCTGTGAGGCAGCAGTGCGAATCACTGTGCTACCGTGCCACCCCAATGCCATAGGTGTCAGTTGCAAAGGCAAAGCTTAAACAGTGTTAATCATGGTGGCACATTTGGACTGTTGAAGCATCTTGTTAAGGTGCAGTTACCTGCCTTTAAGACCCCCGTTTTATTCAATCAACTGCCCCTTCCCCACCACTACATCTCCTGCAATAGCTGCTTGGAAACCTGTGACAAAGAGGAGAATGCAACCTCTGCCTGTTTAACTCTATCTCTTACAGACAGTTTGCATTGTCCCAGTTACAGTCCATTGTGAAGATTAACTAAGCTTAACTCCTGTAAAAATATGTGTTGTGCTACTGCTGCTGTTGTAGTTTAATTAATTTGCTGAGTAGCTAAAGCCCATGTTCATGTTCATGTTTGGTATGAAGGCAAAGAGCACAAGATCGCGTGTGGGAGATGGAACGGTCTCGGAAATGGGCCTTGCTCGCTACATACGCTTACTATGAATTTTACTGAGATTTCAGAGCAGGAGGTAACACTCTCTTGGAAACTGTTGCTCACCTCCAAGAGTAATTTGAAACATTGAAAGCAAAAATATCCAGACCAAAGAGTGCAAAAAGGAATCCCAAAAATGTGGCTGAATTTGACTAGTTAACATCTTGCAGTGTTATCACTGTAACTTGGGCTGGAACTTACTGGCTGTTCACGCCCGCCAACAGCGCATTGCCTCCCACTGCGAGAAAGACACCGCAGGGAGATCAGAGCATCTTACCTTTGATAATTTCACAATTTTCTTATTTAACATTTTATTAACACTGACTTCTGTTATCTTGGGTATGGAATCATAGAATAGAATCATAGAATCCCTACAGTGCAGTAGGAGGCCGTTCAGCCCATCGGGTCTGCCCCAACTCTCTGACAGATCATCCCACCCAGGCCCTATCCCCGTAACCCCACACATTTACCCCACTAATCCCCCTAACTTACACATCTAGGGACACTAAGGGGCAATTGAACATGGCCAATCCACCTAACCCGCACACCTTTGGAATGTGGGAGGAAACCTGAGCATCCGGAGGAAAACCACTCAGACACGGGGAGAACGTGCAAACTCCACACAGACAGTCACCCAAGGCCAGAATCAAACCCGGGTCACTGGCACTGAGGCAGCAGTGCCACCCATTGTGCCACCGTGCTGCCCATATAGGCATGGTACAGTGTGAAATTTTGGGCCATTGGGTGTATGTCCCAAGAGTAAACCACTAACAGGTGTGAATAAGCAAGTATGGACGGCACGGTGGCACAATGAGCGGCATGGTGCACAGTGATTAGCACTGCTGCCTCACAGTGCCAGGGTCGATTCCCGGCTTGGGTCACTGTCTGTGTGGAGTTTGCACATTCTCTCCGTGTCTGCGTGGGTTTCCTCCGGGTGCTCCGGTTTCCTCCCACAGTCCAAAGATGTGCGGGTTCGGTAGATTGGCCGTGCTAAAATTGCCCCTTATTGTCAGGGTGATTAGCAGGGTAAAATGTGGGGTTATGGGGAAGGGTGGGATTGTTGTTGGTGCAGGCTCGATGGGCCTAATGGCCGCCTCCTGTACTGTAGTGATTCTATGATTCTAAAGATGTCTGCTGCCGAATCTAATAGATATGAATATGAAATATTTCTTTATGTTAGTTTCTACCTTTACTGAAGACTCTAAGCTCAGTGGAGCTAAGTAGGTTAAAGTGCTGTATCTGGAGTAGTTCCCACAGGATCCATGCATAGTCAAATGCAAAGTCAGCTTCATTTGAATGATCAATGCTGGGAAGATGTGGTTGGAAATGTTGTCTTCAGAACCTCCGATAGCAATACAGCTTGTCTTTGATGCAGAAATATTTATTTGATAAATCATAGATGGATTTTTTTTCTTTTGGGCTTAAAAGCCAGTGTCGTTCGGTGACGCAGACAAGTAAAAGACTGGAGGTTTTAGGCACGGTTGATGGAATTGAAAAGATTGCGTTGTATGCTGCTAGTCAGTGCAAGGATGGTATTAAATTTTATAAAATGGTGGAAATACTCTGCAGGTCAGGCAGCATCCGTGGAGAGAGGAACAGAGTCAACGTTTGAGGTCAATGACCTGTCATCAGAATACGTGAAAGATTCCTGCTCAACTTCTCTTCAGTTGTACATTATAGAAGGAAGGATCGCATTTCTGTAGTGCATTTCAGGACCTCAGGATCTGAGAGCATTTTGCAGCCATTGAAAAGTAAAGTTTATTTATTAGCGTCACAAGTTGGCTTACATTAACTCTGCAATGAAGTGACTGTGAAAATCCCCTAGTCGCCACACTCCGGTGCCTGTTCAGATACATTGAGGGAGAATTTAGCACGGCCAGTGCACCTAACCAGCACGTCTTTTGGACTGTGGGAGGAAATCGAAGCACCCGGAGGAAACCCCCGCAGACACGGGGAGAATGTGCAGACTCCGCACAGGCAATGACCCAAGCCGGGAATCGAACCCGGGTCCCTGGCGCTGTGAAGCAGCAGTGCTAACCACGCATTGTTTTGAAATGTAGGCACTGTGTAATGTAGGAAATGCAGCAAGCAATTTGTCCAAGGCCAAGGTCCCACCAGCAGCGATGGTATAATTGACAGATAATTGCTTTATTATATTCCATACATGCTCACAAACAGCACACAGTCAGCCAAACAAGACACACCACAAAACACAAGTCTTTTGCATTTGTTAAGCTTTTGAGGATCATCAGCTGAGTTGACGGCATGTGACTCATGGTGGATTGCAATGTTTTTTTTCTGTTAGTGGTTGTGCAGACTTTCACAGAACTGGAACTACAGTGGTTATCCCAGGCAAACTGAGCCATGCATGCGGTTTGTGATCTCAGCATCATGTAGGAAACAGGAAGCAGCACTCAAACCTTCAGAGGTTTCGGGAATCTTCTGGCACACACGTCAATATTCCAATACTTTGCAGGGCGCAAATCATCACTGAATGTTTCCAAAAGTGTTTGCTTGATACTTAATACTAGCCAAATGATCCCTGGTGCTATTGGTCAGATAAGAGGATAGATCGGTATATTTTGTAACCTATTCTTTCCTGGGAAGTGAGCTTTGCTGACGAGACCAGTATTTGTTGCCCAAACTGCCCTTGAACCAAGTGGCCATTTCAGAGGGCAGTTAACTCAACCACATTGCTGTGGGTCCGAGTCAATGTAGGCCAGACTGAGTAAGGGAGGCAGATTTCCTTCCCTCATAGATATTAGTGAACCAATTAGGTTTTTACAACATACGGTGATAGTTTCATGTAGGAGACCATTACTGAGACTATCTTTCAATTCCAAACTTTATTAATTGCATTTAAACTCCATCAGCTGCCATGCTGGGATCTGAACACATTCCCAGAGAGTAAGTTTGGGTATCTGGATTACTGGACCAGTGACGGTCGGACTATGCCACTATTTTCCCCATACAATCATAGAATCCTTACAGTGCAGAAGAAAGCTATTCAGCCCATTGAGCCTGCACTGACAACAATCCCACCAAGGCCCTATCCACGTAACCCCACGTATTTGCCCTGACACTAAGGGGCAATTTATCATGGCCAATCAACCTAACCCGCACATCTTTGGACTGTGGGAGGAAACCGGAGCACCCGGAGGAAACCCACGCAGACACGGGGAGAATGTTCAGACTCCACACAGACAGTGACCCAAGCCAGGAATCAAACCCGGGTCCCTGGCGCTGTGAGGCAGCAGTGCTAACCATTGAGCCACCCCATAGTCTTGCACGGGGCGCAATATGATTCCGTGTTAAAGCAGCTTGTTTTCTCCTAGTTGCACAGTGCGTGGACTTTATCTCTGTAATATATATTCCCAAGTTCATACATCTCACACACCTCTTTTTGAATTTTTATTCACATTTCTAAAAAATTCATTTTCAGGATGTGGGTGTCACCGGCAAGGCTGATATTTATTGTTTAACTTTAATTGCTCTTGAGAAGGTTGTGTTGGGATATCTTCTTGAACTGCTGCAGTTTGTGAGGGAAAGGGACTCTAACAATGCTGTTAAGCAGGGAATTAAATGAAGGAACATGGATATATGGCCATGTCAGGATATATATATTCAAGTTGTGAACTTGGTGATGCTATTGCCAAGCATCTACTGTCTTTGTCCTTTTAAGTGGCAATTAAAGTGCTGTCAAAAAAGAGATTCTGCAGCGCATCTTGTAGATGGTACACTGTGGCCACGTTATAGCCAATGGCAAAGGAGAGTAGGCCTCCTTCCTTTTTGGGAGACGGTGCACTGTGTCTGGAGTGTAAGCCACTTCTGGCTTGAACATTGTCTGTTGTGGCTGTGGAGGCCGTATCATGACTGGTAGTCCCCTCCACAGCTGACACAGATAAATAGTGTTGGCCCTAGATAAACTGGTGCTTTTTCCTTCCACCTGCCTTTTTCTCTCTACCACCTGCCTTTTGTTCTCTGCTCATTCCAAGCCCTTCCTGACATCTTGTCTCCAGACATTCCGGTCAGCAGCAAGGACTTCCCACGCATTGACTTCGATCCCGATCAACTTGAAGTCTCACATGTAGACATCCTTGTATCACAGACATGGGTGGCTTTTCACCCTTATGCTGCCAGCAAACTCACCACAGGGTATATCTTGGGGAATGTGGCTAACACTCATTTGGCACATATGGCCCAGCCAATGGAGCCATCACTGACTCGAGAGGTCCAACATCTTGGGAATCCCAGCGCGCCGGTGTACTTTTGTACTTGGCACACTGTCCCGCCAGGAGATGCCCAATATTCATCTGTGGCAGTGGAGATGGAAGCTGTTTGGCCACTTTTCCTGACTTGTGTAAGTTGTTTATGCTTTGCTATTGTAAAATATGGTACTGAGAATACAAGTCAGGCAACACAGTGGCACAGTGTTTAGCCACTGGGTGGAGATGTTGTCAGTGCAGGCTCGATGGGCTGAACGGTCGTCTTCTTCACTGCAGGGATTCTATGATGTTGAGTATATGCAGACGTTTGTATTTTTGGGCAGTTTGCTGTTGGCCTACTCTTGCCTTCTCAGCTTTGACTTGCTGCGGCCTTTGCAACTCTGGTGCTGCTCTCTGCATGAAGGGGCAGGTCACTGGTGGTCCATTGATCCATTGTCGGTGAAGCTGTTGACGACCTCCTGACTGAGGTTTGTCAATGTTAATGAAAGGTGGAGTCAGTAGATGGCACATGCTGGCCACATTGCAAACATTGGTGAGGAGAGTGAGTGCACCTTTAAGCGACCTGAAGAATACTGAGAGCATTACAGCTTTGAACCACTGCTCGAGTTCTTCAGGGTGGTGTTCGGCACGTCTGAAGTTGTAATAATTACGGTCTGAGCATTCATTTTGCCCTGATGCCACTTGGCCATAGTAGAAGACAACTCCTTCTGCTGAATCTTTCATTGATGTTTCATTCAAAAGTGACATGAAGAACTTCAATCACCAGCACCCTCCTACTCTTCAGTATTCCCCTCATTTGCTCTCTTCCTCTGTCTCCCCCACCCCCAACTCTCCCCTGGAAATTTTGTGTCATCAGCTTTTGGGAGCCTTTTGTTTCATTTAGTTTTGATGGTTGCCATGGCATTTCCTTCCGTTGCACCAACAAATCCTAACTCAACGGTCCAAACATTGATAGAGGTGGAAATGAAAGTAATTTTGTCTTTGGCCAAAGCAGTTTAAAGAAAACTTCAACATTATTGGCCACCAGCCCTAAACCTTGAGGCTTTTACCCACAGACGCAAATGTGGCTTGTTTCAAATAAACTGTGGGGATAGGGTGGGGAAAGAGACAGAAGGGAACTGTATTCTGTTGATTGGGCTTCTGCATGTACAAGAAAACTGCTTCCTTTTTTAAAATTCTGATTAATTGACTGCCGATGCAACTCTGTCAACAACCAAAGTTCTGGAACATTCTGCTGTTCGCAATTTTAATTAGAATTTAAAAAGGAAGAGGATTCCTAGTTGGTTCCTCGCCCAAAGGAGAATACACAATATTCTAGCAATCCGAGTTGAAATCTCAGTGAAGCCTTGCTTTATGGGCGGCACGGTGGCACAGTGGTGAAAACTGTTGCCTCACAGCGCCAGGGACCCAGGTTTGATTCCCGGCTCGGGTCACTGTCTGTGTGGAGTCTGCACATTCTTCCTGTGTCTGCGTGGGTTTCCTCTGGGTGCTCTGGTTTCCTCCCTCAGTAAGAAGTTTAACAACACCAGGTTAAAGTCCAACAGGTTTATTTGGTAGCAAAAGCCTTTTGCTACCAAATAAACCTGTTGGACTTTAACCTGGTGTTGTTAAACTTCTTACTGTGTTTACCCCAGTCCAACGCCGGCATCTCCACATCATTCCTCCCACAGTCCAAAGATGTGCGGGTTAGGTGCATTGGCCCCTTAGTGTCCCGGGATGCGTAGGTTAGAGGGATTAGCAGGGTATATATGTGGGATTACAGGGATAAGGCCTGGGTGGGACTGTTGTCGGTGCGTACTGGATGGGCCGAGTGGCCTCTTCCTGCACTGTAGAGATCCTATGAATATTCTATCTGAGTGTGAGTGAAGGAACTGGTGAAAGTACTGTTAAAGCAACGAGAGAGCTCAGAATTACCAATGGACAATCTAACCTCCTCTACTCAAGTGCTTCCTATAATTCTGGCTGAACTTTGCAATTTAGAAATTATTCTCCTCCCCTCCCCCCGTCATTAATGGACAATTTGTTCAATGTCTTCGAAGTTATTTGAAGCTCCCTTGATAAAAGGCAACAGAAAAAATTTACCATGTACTTTATCTGAAGGCATTTGTTTAAATAAATCATCTTCAGATTTACTGGTTTTATTCACAAGTCTATGTTGCTAAGAAGCTGTAGGCTTCTTTTAAATTTTATGTGGTTGTCAAGCCAATGTTTATCTCCAAAGTATTATACCTTTGGCTTGATAGCCTTAGTATCATATATGAAGCATACAAGCTGGGAACATTTAATAGCCGAATTTGAGCACGAATTAGTTTATACTTCCCCCAAATTAGCGTAAATATTTGAGACTTCCTCAAATTGCTGGAGTGAACTATGTGCAAAAAAACCGAGTTGAACTCTTGCCAGCTGGCAGTGTCAAGTGAACTAAATGTGATCATCTTCTGGGACAAAGGGAAATCTGCCTTTGTGTTGATTACTGGAGAGCTTCAATCTTGAGGCCAGTAAATCAGAAGCAGAACATAGTCAGCGTCCATTGAGGCAGAACTTTGAAAGAAGACAGTGGTGTTCATTCGAGGCAGCAGAAATAAAGCCAGCCTTGCCAAGTTCCTTGGTTCAGTACACAGTCTGTCTGAGGTACTTGGGCTGTGAAATTCAGCTCCATAGCCCCCAGTTCCTCCACACCACGAATGTCATTTTGTCTCCCAAGGTGATGTCCACAGTGGCATGCACATCTCTGCTGCCAGCGGCGCCAGATGCTATTTTGTTCAGGGCACAGGGAGCATCCATCAGGAGTAGGCAGATCACAATGTCAATCAGCGTGCAATGTCACTGCTGCCATTTTGGAACTCAGTGCTCCACTAGGAAGGCACAGTGGTTAGCACTGCTGCCTCACAGCGCTAGGGACTGGGTTCAATTCCCAGTTTGGGTCACTGTCTGTGCGGAGTTTGCACGTTTTCCCTATGTCTGCGTGGGTTTCCTCCGGGTGCTCCGGTTTCCTCCCACAGTCCAAAGATGTGCAGGTTAGGTGAATTGGCCGTGCGAAATTCTCCCTCAGTGTACCCGAACAGGCACCGGAGTGTGGCGGCTCGGGGATTTTCACAGTAACTTCATTGCAGAGTGAATGTAAGCCTACTTGTGACACTAATAAATAAACTTCAACTTTACTTTTCTTAACTTTACATAGCTGAACATACAATTAGCAGCTGGATAAACTCCCCGCTGTCATTTAAAGGCGCCATCGACTATCTTCAGGTTTTCTTTTATTCACTCATGGGATGTGGACCTCGTTGGCTAGGCCAGCGTTTATTACCCATCGCCAATTGCACTTGAGAAGTTAGTGGTGAGCTCCCTTCTTGAAACGCTGCAGTCCATGTAGTGTAGGTACACCCACAGGGCTGTTAGGGAGGGAGTTCCAGGATTTTGACACATTGTCAGTGAAAGAACAGCGATATATTTCCAAGTCAGTATGGTGAGTGGTTTGGAGAGAAACTTACAGGCGGTGGTTTTCCATGTATCAGTTGCCCATGTCCTGGTCATGGGGTTGTACTCATTGGAGTTTTGAAGAATGAGAGGGGGCCTGACTGAGAGGTATAGGATTCACAGGAGAATTGTTTCCCCTTGTGGGAGAGTATAGGACCAGAGGGCATAATCTCCGAGTAAGGATCATCCATTTAAGACAGAGATGAGGAGGAATTTCTTCTCCCAGTGAAGCTGTGGAACTCTTTACTGCAGAGGGCTATACAGGCTGGGTTGTTAAGTATGTTCAGGGCTGAGATAGACAGATTTTTAATCAGAAAGGGAATCAAGGGTCATGGGGGTAAACTGGGAAAGTGGAATTGAGGATTATCACATCAGATCAGGCACAATCTCATTGAATGGCAGAGCAGACTCAATGGGCTGAATGGTCTATGTCTACTTCTATGTCTTGTGGTTGGAAGGTGCTGTTAAAGGATCATTGGTGAGTATCTGCAGTGTGTCTGGTAGATAGTAGACACTGCTACTGCTGTCTGTTGTTGGTGGAAGGAGTGAATTCTTGTATATGGGGTGCCAATCGAGCGGGGTGCTTTGTTCTAGATGGCGCCAAGATTCTTCAGTGTTGTTGGAGCTGCATTCATCCAGACAAATGGAAAGTATTCCAACACACGCAACTGAATTATGACTTACAGATGGTGGACAAGATTTGGGAGTCAGGAGATGAGTTACTCGCCACAGGATTCCAAGCCTCTGATGTGCTCTTGTAGCCACAGAATTTATATGGCTAGTCCAGTTTAGTTTGAGATCAGCCTGTATTCCTGCTATCGACTCACTGTTGGTAATGGACATTGAATTCACCTACCCAGAGTACGTTTTGCAACCTTACCACCTTGTAAAACTTGGAGGAGTACTGATTCATCAGCGTTACATGGTGATCAGCAAGAGGTTGCCTTGCCCATGTTTGTCAAGATGCTATGAGACTTCATGGGGTCCGGAGTCTATGTTGAGGATTCCCAGAGCAACTCCACTGTGTTGCCACCTCTGCTGGGTCTGTCCCGGTGGCGAGACAGGGCATGGATGGTGATGGTGGTGTCTAAGACATTATTCCATGGGTGTGACTATGTCAGGCTGTTGCTTGAGACAGATCTCTCCTAATTTTGGCACACGCCCCCAGATGTTAGGAAGGAAGACTTTGCAGGGTCAACAGGACTGGGTTTGCCATTGTCATTTCTGGTTCCTAGGTGGATGCTGGATGGTCCGTTCAATTTCATTTCTTTTAGGATTTTAGTGGTTCGATACAACAGGGTGGCTTGTTAGGCCATTTCACAGGGCAGACCAGGCAGATTTTATAGTGAACCAAATGGGTGTTTTTTATGACAATGGTTTCATGGTCATCATTGGACTTTAAATTCCAGATTCTTGTTGAATTCAAATTCCACTATCTGGGATAGATGTGGGATTCGAACCCAGCCTTATCCTTGGGTGTCTGGACTACTAGTACAGTGACAATACCACTATACGACCACTTCCCACCAGAGCTGCTGATAGATTTCTAATGGCTGGGTTGCTGTGATTGTTGAAATATTTGGTGGTTTTCACAGTTGTTTCAAGTTGTTAAAGCTACAGGGAGTCATGTGGCACATACTTATAGGACTTTGTTCGGACATCAAGGATTCTGCTCACAGACGTGGGTGCAGTGGTATGCATGACCTTGGAGAATGAGCAGAGGCAACACAGAGCAAGACAAGAGGCAGGAAAAGGACTTGGAGAAGGGCTCACAGCAGGAGGTCATTGCCACCCAGGATGTTCAGAAAGTTGAGTGAGTGTCAAACATCCCCACTTCACCAAGGACCTCCACAGCCAGAACTGCAGCCTCAGAGCAAGGGCAGCAGTACCAGTGGTTGTGGACTTGTCTACTCCAGTTTGTGGCCATAGTCAATACTCGCAACATCTCTGTTTGTGCCATCCACTGTTACACAAGGTAGAGATCACTGAAGCTCTGGGTTCGAGAGAGCTGAATACATTTCATTCCAGCTTGACAGAGGGAAGGTGGCAGAGTAATCCTGTGGCTTCATGAGGATTATAGGCTCCTTCATGGTGCAGAGTGCCACTGTATGGACTTTGTTTTGCAGGCACCACATGTCAACTCGTGAGATGCACTGCAAACAAAAGGGACTCCACTCCCTCAATACCCAAGTGGTGAGTGACTGTACGCAATGTATCATGAAGGTCAATGCCTGCAATCCTGATAGCATTCGAAATGCATTCATTCTGCATCAGCTTGCTCTGCGTTTGAGAAATCACAGCACATCAGAGAGTGGCTATTAGGTGACAAGGGCTGTCCTTTGTATCAAGACTCCAATGTGCAGCCCATGCTCACATAGGGAGTCTGCATATAGTGAAAGTGATGTTGCCACATGGAATGACGTTGCGTGGTTAATTAATGCTTCCATTGCCCTGGACCATTCTGAAGGAGCCTTCTGAAGTCAGCAGAGTGGGTGTCAAGGTTTGTGATGGTCTGCTGCTCGCTGCACAAGCTGACCATTGTGAGGTCACAGCCCTCACCACCAGTTGAACATCAACAAGTTGAAGGGGAGGAGGAATGGATAAGAAATGCAATACAACCCCTCACTAGCCGGGCTGTCCACGATTGATTTGTCTGTGGTACCTGTAACTGCAAACCCAATTCCCCGGTCGCCCGCAGTCCCACGCCTTATCTTTGCCCGAGGGACTAGCAGAGATTCCACTGAGCACAGGCTTGCTGTCCGCAATTTTGGGTGACAGGATTTGTCCTCCCACTATTGCCATTGGCCAGTACCCTCGCTCTTTCCCATCAGTCAGACTGCTGAGCATCACAGTGTCTGATTCCCCACAATGCAACGGTAAAGGCTGCTGTGAAATGCACATTCCAAATCACATTTATCAATCAAACCATGCCGTATTGCGTAGAAAAGTAACAAAGGCGGCAGGGTAGCACAGTGGTTAGCACTGCTGCCTCACAGCTCCAGGGTTCAATTCTGGCCTCAGGTCACTGTCTGTGTAGTGTTTGCACATTCTCTCCGTGTCTGTGTGGGTTTCCTCCGGGTGCTCAGGTTTCCTCCCACACTCCAAACATGTGCAGGTGAGGTTGATTGGCCGTGCTAAATTGCCCCTAGTGTCAGAGGGATTAGCAGGTTAAATGTGTGGGGTTACGGGAATAGGGCCTGGCTGAGATTGTGGTCGGTACAGACTCGGTGGGCCAAATGGCCTCCTTCTGTTCTGTAGGGATTCTGTGATAATGATCTTGTGCATTCCCTCAGTGCCTGTCTTTGTCTGACCGAGTGCTCTTACTCCTGCAGCCTGGTCTGTGCTAAAGTACTGATTGAGTGGAGAAGACTGCAGATGGCCTTGGTGGACGACCCCAAGCATCCCCAGATCCAGAAGGGTCCGGCTTTGGACTGCACCATCTTGGCATGGGTGGCAGCAGCCTGACTGATGGGAAAGGGCAAGGGCACTGGTTGAGGGGCAGTGCTGGGAGGACAAATGCTGCAATCCTGAGAGAGGACAGCAAGCTTGTGCTCCATGGGATCCCTGCTAGTCCCACGGGCAGTTCTAGTAATGTGTTGGAAGGCAGATTGCTGGACTGCTATGACATGCTGCAAGCTCCTTTGAATACTCATATGACAGCAATGAAGACAGCACCGAGCTTGCTGAGTGCAGTCTGAGCTTCCACTGCAGCCCCCAGACACTGGGCAGCTTCTATACCAAAGGTTGGGCCAGTGAACCATTGAGTTGAAACCATATTATCAACGAAAGGGTGAATTAAGTTGTGAAGGTGGCATCATACTTTGGGGAGCCAGAGTAATCATCCCTGGGCAAGGAAAGGTGTTGCACAGTGCCCATCTGGGTATATCGCAGATGAAGATGCTCATCAGGAGTTATATATGGTGGCCTGGTATCGATGTTGACATTGAGAGTCACTGTGAACAGTACCAATTGCAAGAACCGCTACAGCCGCACTGCACCTGTGGGAATGGCCGGGCTGCCATGGGTACAAGTTCATGTTGATTATCTAGGGCCATGCTTGGACACACTGTTTTTGTTCCTTGTTGATGGCTATTCAAAGTGGCTGGAAGAGTTTGAAATGAAATCTATGACGTTGCACGCTACAATTGAGAAGTTGCATCAGTGTTTTGCAACCAACGGGATACCTGAGGTGATAGGTGGGAATTTACGGCCTTGCTTGAGTGAGACCGGAAAATCCCACCCGAGGTCAACTTACATTTCCATTGTCCGCCCGCTCCAGCTCCATGGCAGTTGGGGGGGTAGAATTCAGGTTATAGTTTTGGTTAATGGAACAGCCTTTCCAAGTACTGAGTTTTTAAAATTCACCTCCTTTAAATGGTATCAAACACATCAGGACTGTACTTTAGCACCCAGCATCCAACAGACTGGCTGAACGAGCAGTTCAAACCTTCAAGGCTGGCATTAAGAAGCAGTCAGGGTGACCCCAGAGATCAGAATCTCACGATTCCTTCTGGGGGCGGCACAGTGGTTAGCACTGCTGCCTCACAGCGCCAGGGACCCGGGTTCGATTCCCGGCTTGGCTCTGTGTGAGTTTGCACATTCTCCCCGTGTCTGTGTGGGTTCCCTCCAGGTGCTCCGGTTTCCTCCTACAGTCCAAAGATGTGCGGTTACAAGTGGTGTACCTCAGGGATCTGTTTTGGGGCCACTGCTGTTTGTAATATTTATTAATGATCTGGATGAGGGTATAGTTGGGTGGATTAGCAAATTTGCTGATGACACCAAAGTCGGTGGTGTGGTAGACAGTGAGGAAGGGTGTCGTAGTTTGCAGGAAGACTTAGACAGGTTGCAAAGTTGGGCCGAGAGGTGGCGGATGGAGTTTAATGCGGAGAAGTGTGAGGTAATTCACTTTGGTAGGAATAACAGATGTGTTGAGTATAGGGCTAACGGGAGGACTTTGAATAGTGTGGAGGAGCAGAGGGATCTAGGTGTATGTGTGCATAGATCCCTGAAAGTTGGGAATCAAGTAGATAAGGTTGTTAAGAAGGCATATGGTGTCTTGGCGTTTATTGGTAGGGAGCTTGAATTTAGGAGTCGTAGCGTTATGTTGCAACTGTACACAACTCTGGTGCGGCCGCACTTGGAGTACTGTGTGCAGTTCTGGTCCCCACATTACAGGAAGGATGTGGAGGCTTTGGAGAGGGTGCAGAGGAGGTTTACCAGGATGTTGCCTGGTATGGAGGGGAGATCCTATGAGGAGAGGCTGAGGGATTTGGGATTGTTTTCGCTGGAAAGGCGGCGGCTAAGAGGGGATCTTATTGAAACATATAAGATGATTAGAGGTTTAGATAGGGTGGATAGTGATAGCCTTTTTCCTCTGATGGAGAAATCCAGCACGAGGGGGCATGGCTTTAAATTGAGGGGGGGTAGTTATAGAACCGATGTCAGGGGTAGGTTCTTTACCCAGAGGGTGGTGAGGGATTGGAATGCCCTGCCAGCATCAGTAGTAAATGCGCCTAGTTTGGGGGCGTTTAAGAGATCCGTAGATAGGTTCATGGACGAAAAGAAATTGGTTTAGGTTGGAGGGTCAAAGTTTTTTTTTAACTGGTCGGTGCAACATCGTGGGCCGAAGGGCCTGTTCTGCGCTGTAATGTTCTATGTTCTATGTTCTAGTTAAGTGGATTGGCCATGCTAAATTTCCCCTTTGTGTCAGGGGGACTAGCTATGGTAAATGCAATGGGGTTATGGGGATAGGGCCTGGGTGAGATTGTGGTCGGGGCAGATTCAATGGGCCGAATGGCCTCCTTCTGCACTGTACGATTCTACGACTATAGAATACTCCGCACTCTACAACGGGAGTGGTGCCAGCAGAGCTGTTAATGTCTCAGGACCAGACTAAGCCTGGTGTTTCCGAATTTGCCGGGGAGAGTCGAGGTCAGTCAATGTAGTCAGAAGAGCAGTCATGATTCAGGCAGATCAGTAAGGTCACTTTCATTGGAAGAAACTGAGTATGTCAGAAATTTTGCATGTGGCTCGAGTTGGGTCCCAAGAGTTGCTGTATCAAAAACAGGATCTTTGCGTTATGAAGTGGATATACAAGGAAGAATTGTCTGGAAGCATGTGGACCATTCACGAGGATGAGAGTTGTCCCAGCAGCCAGTACGGCCATCTGAAAGCATGTTGCCAGCGGGAAGTGTTGTCTGTCCAATGTGTCATGGAAATGAATGAAGCTGAGGTACCAGTACCTGAGGCAGTGCCGGGTATAGTGGTTTCTGCAGAAAGCACCCCAGTGGAAACACAGAGGAGTTATGCTGCTCCCCTAGAAATCAGAAACCACCAAAAGATTCAACTTATGATGAATAGATTGCATATGTTTAATGTTCTCATTATTGGGGACTGAGTCATTATTATCAATGTATAAAAGAACTCGGGGGAGGGATGTGGTGTTTGTCCCCTTTAAGGGGCAAATCGACTGAGAGGGTCACGTGACCCAGGTAACCAATCAAGGACCAGGGTGGGGTATCCACCCTAGCAAGTGCAGGCTTTTGTATCAATTTGATCCTAGAAGCTAACCTGCAGCTGTGAAGCTACAAGCCTCTATTATAGTTATCTTTAAATAAATGTTGCAGTTCTTATTTACCTCACTGGTGAACAGGGATTATTGCATGGATACTGTTATCTTCAATTATTTCAGCCCCGCCACTTGGCACTTGTCTCAATTATGGCCACTTCAATGAAGGTGATCGGTGTCTCTTGTATTGGGGTTTGAGCCTGTAGTTGTAACTGTCCTCTGCTGGTTATGTGCCCACCCCGTCCCCCTAGAGGGAACAAAATGTAATTGAGTGTGGTGCAGTATGTTTAGTGTTGAGGCTGTCCTGGTTGAATAGCTGGCAGTGTGTGCAAGCTGAGGTATGGTTGTGTGCTAAGCTTGCAAAGGTGAGGTGAAGTAAAAGCCATTAGCTAAGAATCCTGCCGAATTGTTAGTAGGTGAGTGATGGGGGTTGTGACGCATTGAGCAGGGTGGGAAGCAAGTGGATATGGTATTTGAAGATTCATTCGCTTTTCTTGGCTGCTTGTGAGGTCATTGAACTTCTTGCAACACTGCCTCGAGGTCCTAGGGCCTAGCTGGGTGGCATTGACATCCACGGCCATGTGGTCTCACTGTCTTTGCAAAGTTTGTCTCAAGGGTCTCCTGCCCCCCTGTTGATGGATGACATCTCTCCAACCTTCTCCACCAAGGCCTCTAGTGCAACGCCAGAGAATCTTGGAGTCCACTTCCTGCCTCATTGCACCATTCTTTCTCCAATGCAGAATGATTTCCACGTCCTGCTCCAGCGAGAATAAACTTCCCCTTTAAGAGGTGCAGACTGGCTTTGAGCCATGCAGACTAGCTTTCATTTGTGCCAGTCTCTCATGATTTTACATCTCCTCCTCAGGCATATAGCCATTCAACAGCTTGCTCAGTGCTGGCTACACTCTGTGATCATTTAAATTAGCATGCAGCACAAACTTTGCATGCAGTCTGCATCAGAAACAACAAACAAGGAGTACCATTTGCACTCATTTCAGTTTTGCGGCCTTGGTCTCTATGGCAATGTGTAGCTGAGACCTGTGGATGGAGTAAAGGTCTCTGCACTTGTCTTAACCTGGGACAAATATGTGACCACTGGCCTCAGCACCCAGATGTGGAGATGCCGGCGTTGGACTGGGGTAAACACGGTCTAACAACACCAGGTTGAAGTCCAACAGGTTTATTTGGTAGCAAAAGCCACTAGCTTTCGGAACAGGCTGTCCCATTGTCAGGTGGGTGGGAGTTCTGATCACAAACAGGGCACAAAGACACAAACTCAATTTACATGAATAATGATTGGAATGTGAGTCTTTACAGCTAATCAAGTCTTAAAGGTACAGACAATGTGAGTGGAGGGAGCATTAAGCACAGGTTAAAGAGATGTGTATTGTCTCCAGACAGGACAGCTAGTGAGATTTTGCACATCCAGGCAGGTTGTGGGGGTAACAGATAGTGTGACATGAACCCAATATCCCGGTTGCGGCCGTCCTCAGCACCCAGAGTCAGGGGAAAAATTGCCAGGGTTCCCACTGCTGACTTGTTATCCAAAAGCCCTTCCTGGAAGTGTGGATGTTGGTTTTTCTGCAATTTTAAGTGCTTTTACACCATGCGACCACAGCTGACATGACAGCGCAACGGATAAAAATTTGTGTAATTTTCCTCATTCCATCTGGAATGTAACCTTCGGTATCTAATTGTCTGGGTTTTACATCATCTGCTGTTTAAAATACACTTTAGGTGCAGCTGACAAAAGCAAAATACTCTGGATGCTGGGAATCTGAAATCAAGGTAAAAAATACTGAAAATACTTAGCAGGTCAGGTAGTGTCATTGGAGAGAGGAATATGGACTGTTTCAGGTTGTAGCGGAAGCGGTGGCGTAGTGGTATTGTCGCTGGACTAATAATTCAGAGACCCAGAGTAATGCTCTGGGGACCCGGGTTTGAATCCCACAATGGCAGATGTTAAAATTTGAATTCAATAAAAAAGCTGGAATTAAGAATCTGATCATGAAACCGTTGTCGATTGTCGCAAAAACCTGTCTGTTTCACTAATGTCCTTTAAGGAAGAAATTCTGCCGTCCTTACCTGGTCTGGCCTACATAGAACCATAGAATCCTACAGTGCAGAAGGAGGCCATTTGGCCTATCGGGTCTGCACCAACCACAAGCCCACCCAAGCCCTATCCCCATAACTCCATGCATTTACACTAGCTAGTCCCTCTGGCCCTGAAGGGGTAATGTAGCATGGCCAATCCACCAAACCCGCACATGTTTGGACAGTGGGAAGGAACTGGAGCACCCGGTGGAAACCCATGCAGACACGGAGAATGTGCAAACTCCACTCGGGCAGTGACCCAAGTCGGGGATCAAACCCGGGTCCCTGGTGCTGTGAGGCAGTAGTGCTAACCACTGTGCCACCGTGCCGCCCCTACATGTGACTCCAGACCCACAGCAATGTGGTTGACTTTCAAATTCCCTCAAGGATGGGCAATAAATGTTGGTCCAGCCAGCAATGCCAACATCCCATGAATGAATATATTAAAAAAATGGTTTACCAACCCTGACAACTTCATCAAGAATGAAATAATCTTGTACTTTCTGTGGGGTAAAATTTAGTAGCAATGCTTTTGCCCCTGATTTTTGTTACAATTTTTCCTACAATGGGACATGTTCGTAGCTTCACCTTTTCAAAAAAAAAGCAGCCTGGATGGTCCCTTGGGGAATATTTCCACTACCTTCTTTTCCATGAATTTTATGACAGGGTGGCCTGATGGACCTAGGAAGCCCCAAAGATGCCTTAATAAATGTCTTAAATATGCAAATATTATGCTGGATGAGAGAACTTAATTTACTGAAGTGTTGCCTTTCCTATTTTCCAGCATCAAGTTATTGGCGGTGCAAGACATTATTGACCGGGAAGCTCTAGAAAAGGTAAAGGTTTATACAGAAAAAAGCTGTCGCCTTTGAACATTGTATAATCTTAAGGAGTGGGTCAATAATTGTGTGTGACAGATAGTGGATGACTGGACTTCTGTGGAGAACCATTAACTCCTTTGCCATTTCAGGTAATGTCACAGACAACGAGAGTAAAGCTAAAATGGTTTATGTCTACCAGCTGAACCCCCTGGGATATGCCATGGATTGCGGCAGTGGGGTTGGGGCAGTGTCCTCTTATGAATGTAATGCCCAGGTCGGGGTACATACATGTTGATTTACACTGCTCCTTTTTGGAGATGATTCAGGGGAAGCCACAGTGGTAATAATAACCTCTTTCTCTGTGGTGCAGAGCACAACTTATAGGAAGATAAAAATGAACGACTTGCATCTATAGATTGCCTTTTACAAGCTCAGGACATCCTAAAGTGTTTTACAGCCAGTGGAGCCTGTTCTGAGATGGGTCATTTTGTCTTGGACTCTCGGGGGCAGGATTTTTCAGTCACCCTCGTCCTGAGACCGGAAATTCCCACTTGAGGTCAATAAACCTTTAAATGGTCCATCCCACCAGTGAAGATTCCCATGATGGGCAGGACTGGAAAATTTACCACTGGGAATGGAACTTGGTTCTCAGACAGACTGGAGACATACTCTGGTATCTGCTTATTAGTGCTATATCTAAACAGGTTACAGAGTAGGCATGAAAGAGAGAGTCTAACATCTGACTGACTAGTGTCAGTGGTACATCGTCCATGTCATATCTTAACATATCCACCTGTTAACCCTTTATACTACAGAGCCAACACATAGTAAGCTTTGGCCATGAGAGCAGTAATTGCACCTAGAGTCACAGCCTGAACAGGAAAGCCCAGATTCACCTTGCATGTAATGGTTACTATTACATATTCTGTTTAATAAAAGTTGAAGATTTTTATGTGTTTTGCCGATGACCATAAGACTAAAGACCTGAGTACAGAGTGTCATGATACTGCTATTTCGGTTCATTGACAGTTTTATAGTTCACTCCAACATTCAGTGATATATATAACAGTGCCGTTTGGGCAGTGCGTCAGTGTATTTACAAACTTGGCAGGTATAAACTGTATGTGGCACAAATTCAATGCAGTTTGGGTTTCATATTTAGTTATGAGTAAAGGATTATGGAATACAGAAATTGTTGTATGGTATCCTAGGCACGATAAAAAGTACTCTAATTTCCTCTGGGCTATAGGTTCATTAACCAGAGAAACTGGATTCTGTGTACAGGGGTTTGAACATTTGCTTCCAATTTTCTCAATGCATTGAGAGCTCCGATTCTTTCTTTGGCCTTAATTTGGAATTACATTTTATCAACAGTACTACATCTTTGCTCTGAAACATGTTTCTGTTCCCAGGCAGGAAAGAGGAGGAACTCGCCACTGGACAGTTTCCACCACCCAAATGTGGATCCTTTTATTTCTTGGAGCTTATGGGTTTTCCAACAATGGTAGAAGTACACATCATGCTGCTTTCAGTTCAGAGTGGTCCTTTAAGTTGAAGCATTGTTTGATTTGAAACCAGTTTAGCTTCCCAGCGGCAGTACTAAGGGATCCTCACCCACTGATTTGTAATGAGTGGGGGAGTGGGGGTGACTGGTTGTGTGGTGTTTTGTGGGGAGGAAGCCATTGGCCTTAAATTGTGAGCTTGCCTGCCTGCCTGCTCCTGTGAAGTGGCTCGGCATTGAAGCAGACGCTTCAGACTACTGAAGCTGAAAGGATGAAAACTGTTTAAGATGCATAGGAAACATGTCATTCCCAGCTACTGTGCAAAAGCAAACTGTGCATCTACACCCACATCCAGTAAACCTCAGTGACCTAATTAAAACTAATGGACCTCTACATAATCAGCATCGCATTTTATACCATTAGCAGGCATTTACTTTGTTGTTCTCTTACAAAGTACAAGGTTTAGGAGTAATGTAGATTCATCATAAACTATAACACAGGTATGCCCAGGTTCCTCACTCCTTGATATGACCTTGTCCTGCAGTGCTGATGTGAGGCATCCCTTGAACCTCAGTTAATATTTCACTCATTGACTTGAATAAATTTGTAATTCATGGTAGGAAACATGTTAGGGACTTGCAGCTTTTTTTAATGCAGGAATCCAATGAATGAAAAGGAGGAATCCGCTTTGCAGTTAATTATTTAATCTTCTAAATTCATCATTCAACAGGATCAGATCAGCATTTTGATGCTGCTTTTATTGTGTGTATGCTAGGTAGTTAACCGTTTTAAAAGCAAAATATTGAAGGTGTGACACAATCAATTATAGTCATCAGCATATCTTTATATATGTGTATATATATATATATATATAAATGATTTAGTATTTAATACATTCCCCATTAGAAATGGACATAGCAAGTTATCCTGAGGATCAGCGCACCATATGTGATGGCATTAAGTTGCACAGTACCAGAAGATTCCTGACCTGATCTCTGCTCTGATTTATCTGTTGTTAGCCCGGACGTTAGCCGTAGTGGGAATGCTATAATTGACCTCAACATCCTTAGGCAAGGGAGGGAAAATCTCTGTCAAGGTTCTGGCTCCTCATCGCTAATGAATTACTCCTGTTGACAAGTGTGGATGCGTTTAGTTTGCCTGTCTGGGTCTTGAGAGAGTAGGATTAGGCTTAGCTGTAATGCCTCCAAAACAACATCTACACTTGAATAGCCTCTTTCAACTTACTGTCTGTACTGCCTGTGTGTAAATAAAGTGACGTTTGGTTAAGGTAGAGGTGGACTGCTGATTTTTTGTGTAGTACTACCACAACATGGTCCGGAGCCCTCGGGCTAAAGGAAATGTTCATAGCAGGAGTTGGCGACAAGTATGATTTTTCATGGTGGTACTTTTTGACAATGCAACAACGTGCAATCACAGTGTGGTTAAAAGCAGACTGAGGCACATCACAGGAGCATAATCAGAAAAAAAATTCAGGGTGAGCCAAAGACATTGGGAGAGATGATTTGAAAGCTTGGTCAAAGAGACATTTTATTGAGGGTTTTGAAAGGGGCAGAGATTTAGGGAGGATATCCAGAGTGTAAGCCTGGATGGATGGAGGCCCAGCTGCTTGTGGACCATAGGAATGCAGGTTATGCAAAAGGCACAAAAGGAGCGGGGAGTGAGGCCATGGAGCAATTGGAATACAAGAATTAGAAATTTAAAATTTGAGTCATGATTGGACGGGGTTTCCAATATAGAATCATCAAATAGAATTATAGAATCCCTACAGTGCAGAAGGAGGCCATTTGGCCCATCGGGTCTGCGCCGACTCTCTGGCATAGTATCTTACCCAGGTGCTCTTCCCCACCCTATCCCTCTAACCCCGCACGTTCACCATGGCTAATCCATCTAACCTAAACATCGTTGGACTGCGGGAGGAAACTGGAGCACCCGGAGGAAGCCCACGCAGACACGGGGAAAATGTGCAAAGTCCACACAGACAGTCACTCTAAGCCATAATTAAACCCGAGTCCCTGGTGCTGTGAAGCAGCAGTGCTAACCACGGTGCCATCATGCCACCCCTTATCATAGAATCATAGAATCCCTACAGTGCAGAAGGAGGCCATTCGACCCATCGAGTCTGCACCGACCACAATCCCACCCAACCCCTATCCCCGTTACCCCATGCATTTACCCTCGCTAGGTCCCCCTTATCTTATAGTTAAGATTTTATGTACAGGACAGCTGCTTGTCTCTGTCAACTTCTTTCCTCTCAATCTTCTGATCTGAGAGAAACCAGTTTAAAGACCTGCAGCTGATAAAAGAAACAGCAATGTTGTATACGGTTCAAGTAAGTTTCAAATTGCCAGCTGAAAATAAGGAAACATAAAATTGAAAGAAGGCTTCAATGCAAAGTGAGATAATCTCTGAGTTGAGTTACTACTTCTTGGCCGTGTCCGAGAATTTGTTTTTAAAAAAAGGCAGCGTTTAAGGCACGCAATATCATTAATGTGTGAAAGATTCAGAAATTAGTAACAAGGTCAGAGGTTACCTTGAGAGCATTGATCTGTCATGAATAAATGGATATCGTGTATTTATTGGAAATCCAAATATGGAAGTTAGAAACATAGAAAAACTCCAGCACAAACAGGCCCTTCGGCCCCACAAGTTGTGCCGAACATATCCCTACCTTTTAGGCCTACCTATAGCCCTCCATCCTATTAAGTCCCATGTACTCATCCAGGAGTCTCTTAAAAGTCCCTATTGAGTTTGCCTCCACCACCACTGACGGCAGCCAATTCCACTCGCCCACCACCAAGTTGTTGTCCTTTGTTGCACTGGAGCAATGTAAATTAAAATAGATGAAAAGGGAGGTGAAGGGGGAAGGCGGGATTTGTAAAGTTCACAAGTATAAAGGAGGTAGCAGTGACTGGCCGAGTGCAAGAAAATCAGATGAGGGGATTCAGAATGTGGAGAGTTAGCTGGAATGGAATACAGCAGAAGACTCTGATTTTGAGATGACTAATTCTGGGTACCAGAAGAGGAAGCGTGTTTCATTTTGCCTAGCGTTATTGAGTGCATATTAACTTTGTGGTTGTAAACTGCGATAGGGATTTGTGTGACCTATGGACAGAGATAACTCACATGAAGAAGGGGCTTAAGGCTCCGAAAGCTTGTGTGGCTTTTGCTACCAAATAAACCTGTTGGACTTTAACCTGGTGTTGTTAAACTTCTTATAGAGATATTTGTGCAGACTGTCATTTGCATAATTGACTCCAAGATTATTCCAGTCATTTCTTTGAACTATCCTGTATTTAGCAACTTGCTGTTCTCAGCCTCTGTCTCTATTTCACTGGCACTAAAATCGAAATGTGCTTTAGAGTCAGGACACTGGTAAGGAAATCTGTCATTCTACCCAGATTGCACTGAAGCTAGCGTGGGCTAAATGTGATAGAATATTTTTAGAATTAAACAGCAGCGTCAGAGAGATAGAAGTGCAAAGTACATTTGTGATAAATTATGGAAATGCACACACTGACAAAAGGCAAATTTAGGATTGATGTCATGAAGGTCTTCAGTCGAACAGTGATAATACTTGTAATGGATTTCTAGATAGTATATTGCAAGCAAAGCTCTGGAGTTGTTTAAAAAGACTGTATGCTGTGGTGGAGAGGTTTACAGAATTTTCTTTTCATAGAATCCCTGCAGTGCAGAAGGAGGCCATTCGGCCCATCGAGTCTGTACCAATCCCGCCCAGGCCCTATCCCTGTAACCCATGTATTTACCCTTCTAATCCCCTGACACTAAGGGACAATTTACCATGGCCAATCCACCTAACCTGCACATCTTTGGACTGTGGGAGGAAACGGAGCACCTGGAGGAAACCCACGCAGACATGGGGAGAACGTGTAAACTGCACACAGACAGTCACCCAAGGTCGGAATTGAACCCGGGTCCCTGGCGCTGTGAGGCAGCAGTGCTAACCACTGTGCCGCCCTCAACACCGTGCTGTGTTGTTGTTGAAACTCCAGTGATGACGTTAAGAATATATTAACAGTATCGAGACCATCATGATCACAATTCTTTTATTTGACTACTGTTTACACTCATTGTTTAACTTCTTAGGAATCGAGTCCCAGAGGTGGAACAG
Source organism: Mustelus asterias (assembly GCF_964213995.1). Classification (NCBI taxonomy): domain Eukaryota; kingdom Metazoa; phylum Chordata; class Chondrichthyes; order Carcharhiniformes; family Triakidae; genus Mustelus; species Mustelus asterias. The sequence goes on from NC_135802.1 coordinate 138,464,910, forward strand.
GTGGAGAATAGTGGGGAGGGTGAATGCTTCTTTCAGGCTTCACTTCACCACTGTTAGTGAGTCACTATTTTTCAAATTGGGAGCTTTTGCTCTATTACCATTTTGTGGCTCACTACACATCTCGGTTATCTGTGCCCTACAGTACTTGAAAGATGCAACAGCTTGCATTTCTCTGGCATTGCCTCAAAGTACAAGGCGACATTTCTTCAGCTACCTTCAGGGCATCTTGTGTGTGAACTGCTTCATAGAGGTTCCCTGAGCAGAACAAGTTGTACAAGGTCCGAAATGTCATCTTTGTTCCGCCAATTTGGATTGGACATTAAGCAGATTTAAGATGATTGGCAAAAGAAGAAGGGAGATGAGGCAAAACCTTGTTCTGCAAGATGCTGTTATGGCGTGAAATACACTTCCTGAAAGAGTGGAGAAAGCAGATTCAATAGTAACTTCCAAAAATAAATTAGATATATACTTGAAAAATTGTGGAATCATGCTGGAAGTCCCGGTCCTCTGTTCTGACCTCTTTCAAATAGTTTTAAAAATATTTTTATCCAATCAAAGACCAAATTGGTCCAATCAAAGTCCCTATAAGAAAGACATTGCAGATCCAAGCTGACAAGACAGGCCCCATTCTTCCTGTCTTGGGCTCAATCAACAAAATCCAAGCTGATAGGAGCAGGCATTGGCACCCCCTCCGGTGTTTGATCTGAGCTTCATCTTAGCCAAAAGGCCGAGATGGTGTTTTAAAAAATTGCTTCATCTGAGCTCTTTCAAATAGTTGGCACAAACACATGGGCTGATTGGCCATTTCCTGTGTTGTATAATATAATTGTAGTGCAACCAAGGTCAAGCAGTCCCACTCTCAGTAAAAAAGTAAAGTTTATTTATTAGCCACAAGTAGGCTTACATTAACAGTGCAATGAAGTTACTGTGAAATTCCCCCAGTCGCCACACTCCGGTGCCTGTTCAATGCGCCTAACCAGCATGTCTTTCAGATTGTGGGAGGAAGCCAGAGCACCCGGAGGGAACCCACGCAGACACGGGGAGAACGTGCAGACTCCGCACTGAGTAAAATGGCTCAGTGGAGAATTTCTGCACGTGCATATCAAAACTTTCTTTTTCCATAAACTCACTTTATTTTCTGATTCAACTCCACAAACACATCCAACACCCAGTGTCACCTGTGACCCCTTTATATATCCCGGTGAGTATGATTAAACAATTAGCATACCAATTAGGCGTGAAGTGGAAGGTAGTAGTTAACCCATTCCAAACAACGCACTCCACATCCCTGGTTGATGACCATTTTCTTCAGGCCAAATTGCTTTGTTTGCAGTTTTAAAAGAACCCCGGGCTTTCACAAAGTACACTCTATAATACATCATTTTGCTCTACTTTCAAATGTGTTGACTTCTCAAAGAGGGTCCATGCTATTCCGGCTTTTCTCAAGGAGTAAGATTATTGGCAGAATAATTTGGGGTATTACATTGTTTTTGAAAGAAAGATTGCCGCACCAATATGTTACCGCATTCTGTTGCCGGATTGGTGCACCAAATCAAATTCCAACTGTCGTATGTAAGTCATTTTTAATAAAACTAAAAATATGAGTCTACAGGGGAGGGGAGGAGGAAACCTGTTTATTACAAGTCACGGGAATATGAGCTCATCTGGCACAATGTTGTTTAGCTTCTTGCTTAAGGATGCCCAAGCTATTTTCATGATGTGGAGATGCCGGCGTTGGACTGGGGTGGGCACAGTAAGAGGCCTCACAACAGCAGGTTAAAGTCCAACAGGTTTATTTGGAATCACGAGCTTTCGGAGCACTGCTCTTTCTTCAGACGAGTGGCTTTTGCTTTAAAGCAATGCAGATGTCAATGTACTAATGTCAGTTTTTGTCTTCTGAGCCACTCACCTGATGAAGGAGCAGTGCTCCGAAAGTTCATGATTCCAAATAAACCTGTTGGACTTTAACCTGGTGTTGTGAGACTTCTTACCAAGCTATTTTCACCTATCTTTGGCCTTTTATGCTGAGCCTGCCCTAATGTATTTCATCTTGGGCATTGCAACCAAAGTTTATTTTAAGTGGGTGCTGATGCATATTTATGCTAGTGATTCCTCAGTGACAGGTCTCCCAAAATCGGCCACAATCCCAAAATAATTCCTGCTAGATTCCAGTCTTTAAGCCCGATAAATTAAAAAAACAGGTTTTTAATCCAACGTCTTATTGTCTGTAGTTGTTTTTGCTGTATTGAACCCTTCATCGCTGGGTATATCCTGTGGATCTGCATACTTTTGAGCAAAAGGCCTTTGTCATTCACTGCAATGGTTCCTGTCATGAGATTATAATTGAGATTCTGAAACTGCACTTCTCAAACCGCATCCCAATGCTCAAAGTGCCTGTGCTGCTAACATATTGCTACAAGTTAATTAATCGTGATCTGATATGATTGGCACTGCTGCTGACGCGCTATAGTCAATAGTGTGTCTCTTGTCAGATACCGCAGTCACTTAGTTATCAACGCCGTCACCATGTCATTCCCGTCCGCCTGATCTGATTCATTAAACCCTGGACACGGTTGTGATGTGGAGTCTTTCTGTTCTGGTGATGGTTGAAGGTCAGTGGTACAGAGCATGTACCACTGGGAGACTGGAGCAGCCCTTACCATTGACGCCATTCCCCATCGCTCGAAGGAACAGCTAATTTACAGTTTGATTCTGGTCTGAATGAGAAGCAGGTCGAGTGGGAGAAGCGGAGGGTAAAGAGTGGGTGGAGAGTCGAGGAGCATCAACATGATAGAGGGGGCAGTGTCACTAACTGAAATGGAGGAGTCCCACTGGGCATACCCTTGCAGGTTTCCCATCTTATTGGGTACCAATAGAAAACATATATTTATATAGCACTTTAGGATGTCCCAAAGAGCTTTACAGCCAATTAACTACTCCTAAAATCTAGTCACTGCTGTAATGTAGCAAATGTGGTAACCTATTTGCACACAGAAAACTCCCCAGGAAAGCAGTGAGATGATGACTAGACAATCTGTTTTAGGGCTGTTGGCTGATAAATCTTGATCAGGACATTGGGGAGAAGTCACCTACAGTTGTTCAAAACAGTGCTACAGAATCACTTTTTTGATTTGATTTATTATTGTCACATGTATTGGGATACAGTGAAAAGTATTGTTTCTTGCACGCTATACAGACAAAACATACTGTTCATAGAATACATAGGGGAGAGGGAAAGAATAGGGTGCAGAACTGGGTTAGAGGAGAAGGAGCAGTGATGGGAGCAATCATAGAATCCCTACAGTGCAGAAGGAGGCTATTCAGCCCATTGAGTCTGCACTGATTCTCCGGCAGAGCATCTTAGCCAGGCCCACCCTATCCTCTTAACCCCACATATTTACCCTCCTAATCCCCCTAACCTACACATCTTGAGACACTAAGGGTCAATTTACCATGGCCAGTCCACGTAACCTGCACATCTTTGGACTGTGGGAGGAAACTGGAGCACCCGAGGAAACCCACGCAGACACGGGGAGAACGTGCAAACTCCATACAGACAGTCACCCAAGGCCGGAATCGAACCCGGGCCCCTGGCGTTGTGAGGCAGCAGTGCTAACCACTGTGCCGCCCCACAAAGCAGGCGCTGCTGCAGAGAGATCAGATAGAAAAGGCTATGTTTGCAGGAAAGCACACCCTCCCAGATTGACCCAACACAGTATACCTGTCGCTCCTTGAGAAGCGGTTCATAAGGAGGCTAGGACTGAACTGCATCACCTTCTGCAACATAACCTGAAATCCACTGCTAGAGTTTGCTCAGTCAAGGTCACTACACTCTCGATTTCTTTCCCTGCCTTCCAGCTCCTTCCAGCCTGATACAAGGAAGTCGATAACATCAGCCCGTGTGCAGTTCATGCTGTCAGTAGGCAAATGACTGATGCTACTAGGAGAGATTTTTAAAAAATTTGGTTTATAATTATACACTTAGATAAGTAACTGCAGGTAGACTGTCACATCCTTAAAAAATAAAATTAACATTCCAAAAATAGCCCAATCACTCTGTATCAAAAATAAAACGATATGTATTGTTTTATATATATCGTTTGAGTCAGCATAAGAAATGGAATTTAAATGTTGCTTTTTCTTAAATTAAGATGTAAATAGGTAGAATCCCAGCAATGCAGAAGGAGGCCGTTCGGCCTCTGCACTGACCACGAACCCACCCAGGCCCTATTCCAGTAACCCCACATATTTACCCTGCTAATCCCCTGACACTAAGTGTTAGTTTAGCACGGCCAATCAACCTAACCCGCACATCTAAGCTATAAATTGTTTAATGAAATTGGCAACATTGAGGAAAAAAAGGTTTTCTTTTTTGTACATTCAGGGGTTGTGGACATCGCTGGCAAGGCCAGCATTTATAATCCATCCCTTAAAAAAGAGTGGTGGTGAGCCACCATGAACTGCTGCTGCCGGTATGGAGTCACCATCGATCAGAAACTTAACGGGAATAGGAGTGTAATAATCCACTTATTGAATGTAGTCAAGCAGTGAAAAGAACATGACATGCTATTTACACTATCATACCAATTTATATTTATGAAATGCCTTTATCACAGCAAAAATTCCTGAAATAGCCTGCTCTGATCCTGCCCTCTTGTTAACTCCAAATAATAATCGCTCTGTAATTGGTAGCTGTGTCTTCATTTCCCTAGGCAACACGCTCCAGAATTGCCTCCTTGCTACTTTGCTTTCCTGCTCAAAACCTATTTGACAAAGCGTTCGGTAATCTGTCAGAATATCACCTTAAGTGGCTTTGTGTTATACACTGTGTTATAATACTCCATGAAGCGCCTTGGGATGCTTCACAGAATCTCAGAATTTTTACAGTGCCCAAGGAGGCCATTCAGCCCATCGAGTCTGCACAGGCTCTGAAAGAACATTTGACCAAGACCCACTTTGCTGCCCTATCCCCATAACCTTGCACATTCTTTCTTTTCAGATCGCAATCCAATTCCCTTTTGAACACTCATATCGAACCAGCCTGCAACACCCTCTCAGGAAATTCATCCCAAACGCCAACCACCCTTTGGGTGAAAAGCTTTTCCCTCGCATCACTTTTATTATGTTAAAGGTGCTATTTAAATGCATGTTGTTGCTGTTGTTGGAAAACTTCAGAGGCTTAAGTGGGGAGTAATAGATGTTGAGGCAACTCCAAATAAGGAGTTAGCAGGTTGGGTTTTAAGGAGTGTCTTCCACAGAAACCATAGAATCTCTGCAGTGCAGAAGGAGGCCATTTGGCCATCGAGTCTGCACCTACCCTCTGACTGAGTATCTTACCTAGGCGCTCTTTCTCTGTCCTATCCTCATAACCCCACACATTTACCATGGCTAATCCATCTAACCTATACATCTCGGGACACTAAGGAGCAATTTAGCATGGCCAATCTACCTAAGCTGCACATCTTTGGACTGTGGGAGGAAACAGGAGCACCCGGAGGAAACCCACACAGCCATGGGGAGAACGTGCAAACTCCACACAGTCACCCAAGGCCGGAATTAAACCTGGGTCCGTGGTGCTGTGAGGCAGCAGTGTTAACCACTGTGTCATCATGCTACCAGAGAGAAGGACTTGGGGCAGGAATTGTGGAGTTTGGGGTCTAGGGAATTGATGGCACAGCTGTCAGTTCCGCAGGATGTGGAAAACATGCACAAGGTCATCCGAGAAAGAAAGAGATTGGAAATGAGGGCTTCAGAAGGCTAGAGCAGGAGAGGTGACAGCATTTGGGGTTTAAGCACAAAGATGGGAATTTTAAAAGAGATCTTGGAGGACCTGGAGCAATGTAGATAAACGAGGCCAAAGAGGAGTGGAACTTTGTGGATGGTAAGTGAGGAGCAGCAGAGCTTTGGAGGAGAGAAGAGCTGAGGTTTGAAGACTGTCACGAGGGCACTGGAATAATTGGGTTCAAGACTGGATGAGAGTTTGGGAAGGAGACGGGCTCTGGTGGAGCTGGACAGTGCTACAGAGGTGGAAGTAGGTGCTCTGCATGTTGGATGCCTAGGATTGGAAATTCAGCTTGTAGTAAACAGGACACCAAGGTTGTGAATGGTCGACTTCAGCTTGAGACGGTGGTCAAGGAGGGGAATGCAATTGGTAAGGCTTTGCTGATGGGGTCAAAGACAATTTGCAATGACCTTCCCAGTGTTTAGCTAAAGAAAATTAAACCTCACCTAAATTTGGATGCCCGATAAGCACAGACGTTGTGGTAGGGTCAAGAGAGCTGATTGAGAGGCAGAGCTGGGTAGCCGATCTAATTGCCGATCCAGCCCCGCCCACAATGGGAATATTTGTGGAAAAATTGACAGACCAGCCAAAGGCCGGTTGGCCAGGGTGGGGGCACTTCTGATCCTGTCTGAATGTAACTGACATGACATTAACAAATGTTAACAATGTAATTGCCAATATATTAACACAGACATGAAGTGAGGAAACCTCCAACAAGGGAAAGCTGTGGGAACTGTAGGTCCAACGTTCCTGCCAAGCACGCCACACCTAAAACATGCAACACTCCTTCACAAACTTGGAATTGTCTCTGGTACTCGGTGTTCCTTTCCCAGCCTGCACCTGTCAGTCTGCCAAAAGAAAAGCAGAATTTTGAGGTGCACCTTAACCACTATCCTCAGGTACCACACCCAAGCATCCGTTATTCATGTGGGAGGTGTGATGGCAAAGATCCATGATCTTCTACCTTGGGGGTTGCCAGGCCAAAACCAATCTCGTCCTCACCTGGCGTCCATGCAAGGCTGCTGAGATTGGCAAGATGGGGCGGGAATTTATGGCCTTGCTCGGGCGAGACCGGAAATTCCTGCCCGCGGTCAACGGAGATTTCCGTGGTCGGACCCTCGCCTGCTCCGATTCTGGACGGGCGGGGTGGCAGAGTTCCAGCCCACAGATCAGATTTGGAAGCTGGAACAATCCTGGCCTCATTGGTTTAATGGTTTTCTGTATAAAACCCATTGAGGCACTGGAGAAAATTGCACTCTCTCCTCGTATGACTTTCATTTTAAAAATAAGAGTGCTAAAAATTGCAAAATTGGGAAAATTATGTACGTGGGAAAAAGCAGTTATAAGAATGTTAACTGCTAAGTGTACAAACCTGCTTTTATAAGATCAACAAGAGTTTTAGGTTTAGCAGTGGAGAATAGAGGTTTTGGTTTTGCAGTTAGCCTAAATCAGATGTCACAAATCAAACTGACCTTTCAGACAAATGCAGAGAGATTTCCCCCTGCCAGGAGATCTTGCTGTCCATTCCTTTGCCTTTTGTCAGATTGAACTGTGAATCTGGAGCCAGTCTGCGATTACATTCCCAAACAGCAGCATCACTGAGAAGGTGATGTTCTGCAAACATTACAATTGCAGCGTAAACTCATCGTTAGATGTTCTTGCCGCTCTCCCATTATCTTTGCAGACAGTATCTCACCCTTTGTACATTAATGGCTCATTAAACTTGCCACAAAGTTATGTCTAATAATGAAGAGTGCAAGTACCCTTTTAATTATGTGGTAAATCATGAATGATCATGATAATCAGCCTCTCATGCCCAGAAAATTCACAATTTGAAGTGTGGGGTCACCATCTTCTGATTGTGAATTAATAATGGCAATTTTTAATTTTCTCCCTTAATCCAAATTTTCTAATTGTTTCTGTTCCTGGTTTTGATGGTGGATCTGCCCACTCTAATTCACCCTCCTTCTCAGTGCTCTATTTATTTCTCAATCCTTAAATCTCATTGGTTAAGGCAGTGAAATGTTTGTCCTGTTGTTCAGAAAGATCCCAGATATTCTGTTGCCTTTGCCACGACATTGTCAGCTCGCATATCCAACAGTTTGGAGGATAACGTTTTAAAAACCTAAATATGCACCAATGAACCGACCATTGAAAAATGGAAAATAGGCGCTGGCGGAGGCTATCTGGCCCTTCGAGCCTGCTCCGTCATTCATTCTGATCATGGCTGATCATCCATCTCAATAGCCTGATCCCACCTTCCCCCCATCTCCTTTGATCCCCTTCACCCCACCTCCTTTGGTCCCCTTCACCTCACATGCTATATCTAACTGCTTCTTGAAAACTTACAATGTTTTGTCCTCAACTACTTACTGTGGTAGCAAATTCCACAGGCTGACCACTCTCTGGCTGAAGATATTTCTCCTCATCTCTGTCCTAAGTGGTCTATTCTGTATCCTCAGACTGTGACCCTTGGTTTTGGACACCCCCACCATCGGGAACATCCTTCTTGCACCAATCCCGCCTAGTCCTGTTAGAATTTTATAAGTTTCTATACGATTCCCCCCTCATTCTTCTGGACTCCAGCGAATACAATCCTAACAGACTCAATCTCTCCTCATACGTTAGTCCTGCCCTTCCAGGAATCAGTCTGTTAAACCTTCTCTGCATTCCCTCTAGAGCAAGAACATCTCGAGCAAGAACTGATGGGACATATCGTGGGATTCCCTGCTGCAGCAATATCTTCTGGTTTTGCAGTGATTTTGAGGGCAGTTCTACTGTTCATAACCTCTCTTGTGCTGGAGAATTGTAGGGTGACCAATCCCGCACTGCTCAGTACCTCGAATACCATTTGGTGGTTGGATGCTACTAGAATCCTGCCTCTTGATTTCCAACCACTCTTTTATCTTCTGGGGTTGCATTGATCTCATATTGTTATCATTTCAAGTTTAGCTTGTTCCAAGATTGGAAATTTGTAGTCACAGGTAGAAGACTGCCAAAGGATGAAGTGAGATGGATGCCAGGAATCTATAGAGGAATTGCAATTTTGCTGCCTCTTTTGCCCTCTGCTTAACTGCTTGCATTTATTTATTAGCCCTCGTGATTTTTTAAAAATTCGTTTGTGGGGCATGAGTGTCACTGGCTGGCCAGCATTTATTGATGTGGAGATGCCGGCGTTGGACTGGGGTAAACACAGTAAGAAGTCTCACAACACCAGGTTAAAGTCCAACAGGTTTATTTGGTAGCAAAAGCCACTAGCTTTCGGAGCACTGCTCCTTCATCAGGTGAGTGGGAGTTCTGTTCACAAACAGGGCATATAAAGACACAAACTCAGTTTACAAAATAATGGTTGGAATGCGAGTCTTTACAGGTAATCAAGTCTTAAAGGTACAGACAATGTGAGTGGAGAGAGCGTTAAGCACAGGTTAAAGAGATGTGTATTGTCTCCAGACAGGACAGTTAGTGAGATTTTGCAAGCCCAGGCAAGTTGTGGAGGTTACAGATAGTGTGACAAGAACCCAAGATAGCCAAGTTCCGCACACATGAGGACAGCCTCAACCGGGATCTTGGGTTCATGTCACACTATCTGTAACCCCCACGACTTGCCTGGGCTTGCAAAATCTCACTAACTGTCCTGTCTGGAGACATTACATGTCTCTTTAACCTGTGCTTAACGCTCTCTCCACTCGCATTGTCTGTACCTTTAAGACTTGATTACCTGTAAAGACTCGCATTCCAACCATTATTTTGTAAATTGAGTTTGTGTCTTTATATGCCCTGTTTGTGAACAGAACTCCCACTTACCTAATGAAGGGGCAGCGCTCCGAAAGCTAATGGCTTTTGCTACCAAATAAACCTGTTGGACTTTAACCTGGTGTTGTGAGATGACTTACAGCATTTATTGCCCATCCCTAGTTGCCTGAGAGCAGTTGAGAGTCAACCACATTGATGTGGCTCTGGAGTCACATATAGGCCAGACCCCAAGTAAGGACGGCAGATTTCCTTCCCCAAAGGACATTAGTGAATCAGATGGGTTTTTTTCCGACAATCGACAATGGTCATCAGTAGATTCTTAATTCCAGATTTTTTTCATTCAATTCAAATTCTGCCATCTGCCGTGGAGGGATTCAAACCCAGGTCCCCATTAGCAGGAGTTGCTGGATTAATAGTCTAGCGACAATACCACGAGGCCATCACCTCCCCATTACCTGTAAAGACTTGTTATTCAGCCTGCCTACACTGCACTACATTGTCTGTACTTATCCTTTGACACTCTTGTTTACCTGTGAATGTCAGGCTATCGTCACTCCGCCTATATATCCTGTGCCCGCGCCTCTCTCCACTTCACCTGATGAATGATCAGCACTCTCAAAGCTTGTGATTTCAAATGAACCTGTTGGATTACAAACTGGTGTCATGTGACCTCTCATCTTTTGCACTCAGGCCTTCCAACCAAAGACATGGGTGGCACGGTGGCACATCTGATTTGATTTATTATTGTCACATGTATTAACATACAGTGAAAAGTATTGTTTCTTGCACACTATACAGACAAAACATACCGTTCATAGAGAAGGAAACAAGACAGTGCAGAATGTAGTGTTACAGTCATAACTAGGGTGTAGAGAAAGATCAACTTAACGCAAGGTAAGTCCATTCAAAAGTCTGACGGCAGCAGGGAAGAAGCTTGAGTCAGTTGGTATTAGACTTTTGTACTTTTGTATCTTTTTCCCGACGGAAGAAGGTGGAAGAGAGAATGTCCGGGATGCGTGGGGTCCTTAATTATGCTGGCTGCTTTGCTGAGGCAGCGGGAAGTGTAGACAGAGTCAATGAATGGGAGGCTGGTTTGCGTGATGGATTGGGCTACATTCACGACCTTTTGTAGTTCCTTGCGGTCTTGGTTAGCACTGCTGCCTCACAGCGCCAGGGATCGGGGTTCTGTTCCCGGCTTGGGTTACTGTCTGTGTGAAGTCTGCACGTTCTCCCCGTGTCTGCGTGGGTTTCCACGGGGTGTTTTGGTTTCCTCCCACTGTCTGAAAGACGTGCTGATTAGGTCCATTGGCCGTGCTAAATTCTCCCTCAGTGTACCCGAACAGGCGCCGGAGTGTGGTGGCTAGGGGATTTTCACAGTAAGTTCATTGGAGTATTAATGTAAGCCTACTTTGTGACACTAATAAATAAGCTTAAACTTTAAACCCTTCAGGGACCTTAGTTGCAGCTTTGTTCTGGTACCTAGTTGCAAATTCATTGTTTAGCTTGTTTTCTTCAAAGCCACTGCTCTAGAATATTCTGTAATGTGATGCAGCTCTTTTTATGGGATTGCTCCAAGAATCCTGAGTTCTTGTGATATAATTCCCAAATGATTTTAGGTTTTCTGTCAACCAATGAAGAGGGTGAGCACATAAAAAGTTCTTGTATTTTTAATGATCTATTCTGCTTTGTTAAAAGGAGTTATTTTATTGATAAGTGTCTTCCCTCTTCCTAGCTGTGTTCCTCTGATGGTTTGGTTGCAAAAAGGGAAGATCCATTAAGAGAAATCTTCCTACAGATTCCTTGAATCCAACTTGTGGCAGTCTTGACTCACTGGTAATAATTCTGTCTCTGTGTCAGAGTTTATGGGTTTAAGCTCGATGCCAGAGACGTGAATGCAAAGTCAAAGCTGAGGCTTCACTGCAGTGCTGAGGGAATGTTGCATTTTCAGTTTGTACATGAAAGACCTCATGGCACTGATCAAAGACAGACGGGGGAAACAGGCCAACATTTATTCTTTACGACCAGCACAACAAAACACAGATTATCTGGTCATTTATTTTATTGCCATTTATGAGACTTTGCGGTGTACAAATTTGTATCTGTATTTCCTACATTAAAACAGTGCCAATATTTAATTACTCCATTGACTGTGAAGCTCCTTGGGATATACTGATTTCATGAAAGGTGCTATATAAATGCAAGTTATATATCTTTAACTTTGGCAATTTAGGTCAAGTCACCACCATTTGCATGTTGAAATAAAGAGAACTACTTCATCAGTGGACAATCCTGCCTTAAAAGAAAAGAAAATCTTGCATATATATCACCTTTCACAATCCCTGAACATCTCAAAGTGCCAATGAAGTATCTCTGAAATGTAGGCACCGTTGTAACATTGGAAACACAGCAGCTAATGTGATGCACCGCAAACTTCCTTAGATAATTCTGTGACAAAGGGAGATGTTGATCGAGAGATAAACATTGGCTTAGACACCAGAGATAACTCTGGTACTTTCCTTTGAAATAACGCTGTTGGATCTCTTACACCCAAGCACGCAGAAGGGGTTTTGATTCGGTGTCTCATCTGAAAGATGGTATCTCTGACAGTGCAGCACACCCTCAGTACTGCACTGGAGTGTCAGCCTTGAATTTTGTACCCAAGCTACAGAGCAGGCGGCACAGTGATTAGCACTGCTGCCTCACCGCGCCAGGGACCCAGGTTCAATTCTCGGCTTGGGTCACTGTCTATGTAAAGTTCGCACATTCTCCCTGTGTCTGCGTGGGTTTCCTCCGGGTGCTCCTGTTTCCTCCCACAGTCCAAAGATGTGCAGGTTAGGTGAATTGGCCATGCCAAATTCTCCCTCAATGTACCTGAACAGGCACCGGAGTGTGGCAACTAGGAGAGTTTCACAGTAACTTCATTGCAGTGTTAATGTAAGACTACTTGTGACTAATAAATAAATAAACTTTAGGACTTAAACCCATAACTTTCTGACTCAGAATTGAGCGGTTCCCAACTGAGCCATGGCTGACACATGCAGTTTAGAAAGCAGAGAATTTAAACTCCTAGTGCTTTATGCTTGGGTAGGGAGAAATTACATTTTTAAAATTAAAATATGCAATGTAATCCTTCCTCTTCTGTTCCAGAGATCTACTGATAGGCCTGAGTCAAAACCTAATGTGGAGATTGGCTTTCTCAGTGAAATGCCCTGTACTGGGTGGCAGCTGCAGGATAGCACCCTGAATAGACCAGCTAGTAGAGGGTTGTTGAGAAACTGACATTTTGGTTTTAGCAAATGCTTAAGTAAAACATTTAAAAATCAATAATTAAGTTTAATTGGCTCTGGTGAAAGTTGAAAACAAGATTTGGATCAATTTGAGTTCAGTGAGCTTGATTTAATTTGTTTTCGTTCTAAATTCCTGCTTAATTCAAATTCATAATTGTACAGTTCACATTTCTTCAAACAACAATATTTGTAGGGGGCGGCACGGTGGCACAGTGGGTAGCACTGCTGCCTCACAGCGCCAGGGACTCTGGTTCAATTCCCAGCTTGGGTGACTGTCGGGTGGAGTTTCCACGTTCTTCCTGTGTCTGCATGGGTTTCCTCCGGGTGCTCCGGTTTCCTCCCACAATCCAAAGATGTGTGAGTTAGATTGATTGGCCATGCTAAATTGCTCCTCAGTGTTAGGGGGATGTCAAGGAGATTAGTAGGGTAAATAGGATTACGGGGATAGGGCCTGGGTGGGATTGTTGTTGGTGCAGACTCGATAGGCTGAATGGCCTCTTTCTGCACTGTAGGCATTCTATGATTTCTTTGAATTATTGAAACAAGGCAATAATTACATTTGAAAGAAGTCCATTCCGTGAAATGAGACTTCTGTTATACTCTGCTTCCACTGAAAGCTCGCTTGCCTACTGTCTAGCATGATTGGGTAGGAAGCCATCAGGTATTCATATAACAGATCATGTAATCTGATACTCTGTCTTCTTTCAAGATTAAATGAAAAGCTTTGATGTTTAATGGTCCATGGCGGTGTTATCAGCATTTACACTAAGATAGATTTTGGATATGTTATGTAACAGAGGCTTTTAAAAAAAAAAGTTTTTAACTCCATCCTTAAAGTTACAAAGCCAATGCTCAGAATGGAGCGGGCAAACCCATTCCATGCTTGCTCTAAACACCAAATTCAAAATTTAATTGAATCCAATCCATGGTCCCCATAAAAAGGACAAACAAGATCCATTCTGACAAGATGAGGCATTGCCTCATCTTAGGCTTGATCTGATGTTTGATCTTAGCCAAAAAAAGCCAGGAAGCAATCTGCTGTGTAACAGGCACTACTTCATCAAGTATCTGTAGCTGCAGTCAAAATCCGTCAATGTTCAGCTTGCTGACAAGTTCCAAAAGCCCATTTGAACCTCCGGTACAGTTGTGGGATCTCACTAATGGTTAAATGTGAAACGCGGCATGTAGAATATGCAAGAACCTCGGTGCAGCTGATCTGATTTTAATTTGGATGCACTTGTTGTAATTAAGTGATGCCCTTTGGTTTCAATTAAGACTCGCTTCCACCACCATGGCAGCATTGGATCATTCCTCGTTCTTTCGATTTATGCGCATGAGACAAAGTGTTGTTGCGAAACTCGAGCTTGTCATGGGTTTTCTTGGAGAGGTTTGCATGGTTCGCAGATGTGCAGACTTTGAGTTGATAAACTTTCTCCAGCGGAAGCACATTAAAAATGTACGTGATTGTTAATTAATCTAGAAGCTGCCTGTCACTGGTTTAAAAGCCACATTCATGTGGCAAAATAAAACAGGTTATTACATGGCACGATGGCACAGTGGTTAGCACTGCTGCCTCACAGTGCCAGGGACCCAGGTTTGATTCCGGCCTTGGTCACTGTCTGTGTGGAGTCTGCACTTTCTCCCCGTGACTGCGTGGGTTTCTTCCGGGTGCTCCAGTTTCCTCCCACAGTCCTCAAAGATGTGCGGGTTAGGTTGATTGGCCATGCTAAAATTGACTCTAGTATCAGGGGGACTAGCAGGGTAAATGTGTGGGGTTACGGGAGTGGGCCTGGGTGGGATTGTTATCAGTACAGACTTGATGGGTCAAATGGCGTCCTTCTATGATTCTATGTCATTACGTGACATTTGTTGGCCTGGAATTTCCTGAGGATGTAGAAGGAACAAATTCTGTTGCTCACCTTTGCATGTAGTTGCCCAGGGCTTTGTCAATAGAAATTTCTAGTAATCGAGCGTCTGACCCGGTGTGGGATGTTCCACAGGAGGAGCTGGAATAAGAACAGAAAATTCTGGAAAAATGCAGCACGTCTGGAACCATCTATACAGAGAGAAGTAGACTTAACCTTTTGAGTCCACTGTAACTCTGCTTTGGAACTGAAGAGAGATGTGATGGGTTTTGTGCTGTTGAATAAAGAGGAAGGGTCAGGTGAAACAAAAGGGAAGGTCAGGGATAGGTTAGAGAAAGGGGGAGGTAAAATATCACATATATCCTGCAACAAAAGGCAACCGAGTGGTAATGGTTGCTGTAAAGAAACAAAGCATAGGTCCCATGTAGATGTTCATAACAGAATAAAGGTCAACTCGGACTGAAAATAAAAACAAGTTACAGACTCGCACTTTGGCAAAAAAAATAATCAAAATCGAGGACAGAATTCATGGTCTGAAATGGCTGTGGAAGAGGACCTATATTGTCTGTGGGTAGAGCATGCTGTGGACTGAAGAGAAGGGGCTTGGAGCTCCGAAAGCTTGTGTGGCTTTTGCTACCAAATAAACCTGTTGGACTTTAGCCTAGTGTTGTTAAACTTCTTACTGTAGAGCATGCAGCAGAGAGCTCCTTCAACCAATTAGATTTTGTGATGAGACATTGGCATTCCAAGGCAGGAGTTAAAACATACAAAAGAGGGACTATAAATTACATGTTATTTTATTTCGCGAATGCAAACACCCGAAACCAAACGATAGTCTCCTCATTTGCTGAGAATTCACCACTTAGTCTGTAGAGGGGACACTCCTCAATAATGTGCACCATTGTTGGTGTATTTTCAGTAAGTGCATAGGGCTTTGTACTGAGGCCCCACCATTGGCTGCACTAAGGTCCTGACCCGTCTTGAACCTATTCAGCAAGGACCATTGTGGTTCAAAGGCTGCCATTCGACAGATGGGATTTGTCACAAGGGACATGTCCATGATCCTCCTGTTTCCCATTTCTTGATCCAAAGGCTGCTGGTAGACCTTGTTCAGGAAGGATGTGCTGTATGGGGTGCTGAGATCGAAGCTGGGCAGTAGGTGGGTTAAACAGGTCAGCTTGGAGTGATAAGTGCGATGCAGTATGAATGGTTTCAACCAGCCTGTGGGTTTCCTTCAGTTGGTGGATGTTGTTGCATTCAATTAAGCACAAGTTGTGTGTGATGACCTTTGCCAGACAAATGCTCACTACTTCATTGCAGAGTGTGATAGGGCAATTGCTGAGGTCCAGAGTGTTGTGGCAACAGCACCCCAGGTAGATCCAGCAAGTTTGATTAGTCAGTTGCTTCTGACATTTGCTGCTGTTTCCTTCAAATGTTCCCAGAAAGACAGAGAGTCCTACCTAGAGTCACTCCCAGTATTTTTTTTAATTCATTCATGGGACATGGGCATTGCTGGCTGGCCAGCATTTACTGTCCATCCCTGGTTACCCTTGGGGGGGGGGGGGGGGGGGGGCAGTTGAGAGTCAACCACATTGTTGTGGAGCTGGAGTCACATGTAGGCTAGACCAGGTAAGGATGGCAGATATCCTTCCCTAAAGGACCATTAGTGAACCAGATGGGTTTTTTCAACAATGGTTTCATTGTCATCAGTAGATTCTTAATTCCAGATTTTGTTTATTGAATTCAAATTCCAGTATCTGCCGTGGTAGGATTGGAACCTGGGGTCGCCAGAATATTAGCTGAGCAGATGTCATCAGCATAGATGAACTTGTAGGATGTGGTTGTTGACAGGTTATTCGTATAGACATTGAAGAGGATTGGGGCTAACTCTGAACCCTGTTGTAGTCCATTGGCCTATCTTCCCTTTGCAGCTCTCCTTTGGCCAAGGTGGACTCTGAATTGCCTGTTGTGAAGAAATGTTTCAACAACGGTACCAATCCAGCTTGGAAGCATCCTGAACAGCTTTATGAGCAGGCTAATGTGCTGCACTGTAGCTGGGCTGTTGTGAAGTCCAGCAGCATTATGCCTGTCTTCAGGTTCCTTTGGAAGTCAATAACCATGTAGATGGTCATTTCCAGAACTTGAACATACATGCTTATGGAAAACAGCTTGATTAATATTAAGAATTAAAAAAAAGATAATTCAATGCAGGCTTCCCTGGCTAAGCCAGCATCCATTGCTCATCCCTAAGTCCCCTATAGAAGATAGTAGTGAGTGCCTTCTTGAACCGCTGCAGTGCGTGTGGAGTAAGTACACCCGCAGTGGTTAGGGAGGGTGTTCCAGGATTTTTACCCAGTTACAGTGAAGGAATGGCGATTATATTTCCTAGTCAGGACGGTGAGTGGCTTCCAGGTGGTGGTGTTCCCATGCATCTGCTGTCCTTGTCCTTCTAAATAGTAGTGGTTGTCAGTTTGGAAGGTGCTCTCTAAGAAGCCTTGGTGAGTTGCTGCAGTGCATCTTATAGATAGTACACACTGCTGCCACTATGCATCGGTGGTGGAGGGAGTGAATGTTTGTGGATGTGGTGCCAATCAAGTGGCTGCTTTGTCCTGGACGGTGTCGAGCTTCTTGAGTGTTGTTGGAGCTGCACCCATCCAGGCAAGTGGGGAGTATTCCATCACACTCCTGACTTGTGTCTTGTAGATGGTGAGGAGACAGGAGGTGAGTTATTTGCTGCAATGTTTCTGGCATCTGACCTGCTCTTGTAGCCACAGTATTTATATGGCGAGTCCAGGTCAGCTTCTGGTCAATCGCCCTTCCAGCGATTTCTGTGCAACATTAGTTTGTATTTGACCCTGTTTAAATAAGATTAGCAATCTCTGTACAACTTTTATAACCATCACTTTTATATGGAGGATATTTCCTGGTTTAAGACTGATCTAGATTATCTCTGACTGAGCATTTCAGATGCTACGTCACAGCTAATTTTTGCAGTATGTGACCTGAAAACATATTTGTCCTAAACCCGGGGAAGCAACAGAGCTGGTATCTGCAGTTAAGTCTGAGTGTTCTCTTTCAGGGAGAGTGAGCTACTGTGCATCCAAGCCCTTGGTTCATATTGATACCAGCAATGTCTCAGTTGTTGTATTCTTGCTCTGAGTTAGAAAATCATGGGTTCAATCCCAGTGGGTGGCACAGTGGTTAGCACTGCTGCCTCACAGCACCAGGGATCCGGGTTCAATTCCGGCCTCGGGTCACTGTCTGTGTGGAGTTTGCACGTTCTCCCCGTGTCTGCATGGGTTTCCTCCGGGTGCTCTGGTTTCCTCCCACAGTCCAAAGATGTGCGGGTTAGGTTGATTGGCCATGATAAATTGCCCCTTAGTGTCAGGGGATTAGCAGGATAAATATGTGGGGTTACGGGGATAGGGCCTGGGTGGGAATGTGGTCTTTGCAGACTTGATGGGCCAAATGGCCTCCTTCTGCACTGTAAGGATTCTATGATTCAAAGATACTCCAGCCACTTGAACACAATATCTATAGGCTGGCGCTCCAGTGCAGTGTGCTGCATTTGCTCTAACAGATGTCGGGTATGATTCTCTCGATTTTTGTTCTCAGTACTACTGCCAGCGGGAAGGCTGGAATGGTTCCCGCTGGCACTGGCAGCACTGCTGAGGTGGGATTCCACCAACTTTGACATAGAAAAATGTACAAGAAATAAAACACGCCGACCAGCCCGGCTTCACAGAGATCATGGGTGCTCCGATGTCAGCTTTCAGAGATCCTGTCTCCCCACCCCCCCCCTGCCCGCCCCCCAGCCCCCAATGACAGACATGGCGACCCCCCCGCTGACAAGGGGAATATCCCCAACGCCTCAGCACAGAGGGGCATCCAACTCCTGCCACACACTCCAGTAATGAGGGTGACCCAAGCCCCCCGCCCCGCAATCCAGACAGAGGCTTCACCCCTCCCCGCCCCACAAGAGAGAGACGCTCCAATAAGGGGTCCCCTCAGGCCTCCCCCCCCGCCCCCCCTTTCAGGCTCCAGCCTTTGGCAGTGCCAACCTTGTGTTGCCCCCTCCCCCGACACACTGGCAATGACAACCCACCTTGGACTCCAAGTGGGGCAAGAAGGTATGTCCTGTGCCCATGTTCCCCTCTGCTGGTGCTAAGCTGCAGAGGGGGGGTCCAGCAAGCGATCTGGGATTTGGGTGGATCTGGACTGCGGGAGAAGTGGTTGACTTCGGGGCTCTCACCTGGGATCTCGTGGCGGAGTGCTCCTTCTTGCCCTGGGAAAAGTGGAGATCACTCTTGGGATGGTGATCTCAGGCAGTTTTCTGTTCAAAATCTCCATTCTTGTCTGTGTGCTGTGAAACCTTTGAAGTGGTCTGGTCACCTTAATATCCATGCCAGCTGGACATCTGGAAGCCATCATAATCACAGCAGCACACCATTCTGCAGAAGGGATTCCTTTGCGCTCTCTCAGAAGCCCCAGATGTGAATAGACCCTTTTGAAGTGCTTTGACTGACAGGAGATGTCAATTTCACTAGTCGGATTCCCTTGCTCTCTCTCAGAAGCACCAAGTGTAAGGAGACCTCTTTGAAGTGCTTTGAGTGACAGGAGATGTCAGTTTTTACTCTGGGGGAATTCCCTTTTTTTGCCTGAATGAGAAGCAAATTCAGCCGGCCACTTTGGACTGCTCTGATTGACAACTCCAGAGCAGATCAAACAGTTTATTGGTGATACAATCCAATAAAATTCAAGAACTTCCTTTTCTCTGCACACCTGCTCACTCAACCCATTCATTTAATACTGCTTTTTAAGTCTCTGAGCCCTCCAAGAAAGCTCAAATGCTTTGAAATTCCATTTAAAGTTCCAGTATCTTTAACTAACCTCTTGATTGGCAGCTTGAGGCCATTATACACAAAGCAGCAACTTTGTTTGTGTTTGGTTCCCTTCATATTTGAATGCATCTCATGTACTTGCTTTTGTTCTTAACTGCAATGTTTATAAACAGGCTTGTTCTGGTTGACAGGTCAAGGCTATTAAACAATAGGCAAGAGATTTCACTTCCTCTTTTCTAACTGCAATGATTATAAACCGATTTGTCCTTTGATCTTTTGATCTGAATACCATGGCTGACTGTTTTTCTTCCATGGTGAGATTTCTTCAAACACTCATGCTGGAATCGCATACCTGCGTTGGAGGTGGCTTTCAGTCATAGAAGAGGCTAGCACCACTCCCCTGTTACCCTGGCTGTCACACTGTGGCACTGACACCCTGGCAGGGACACCCTGGCTATGATGCCCTGGCTCTGTGGCGGTGACATGCCAGCCCGATAACAACATTTAAATTGCCAATTATGATTATTCAGTGGGTTCCCGCCCACACTGGCTGGGAACCTGATCAGGGCCAGTGCAATGGGTCTGGAGGCTTGAAACAGATTTGACCCCACAGTAAGAATCCCATATTTTGCCCAAGGCCCAATTCAACGAGTCATGACTATTCCTGTCAGGGCTAGTGGCCCCAGAGAATCGCCCCCATCATCTTTTGGATCAGAGGTTAAATCAAGGTCCTGTCGATTCTCTCACCCCCGAGGTGGATGTTAAGTAGCCCATGCCACAATTTGGAAGGGAATTCTCTCTGATGTCCTGGACAATATTTATCCCTCAACCACCGTTACTGAAGCATTATCCGGTCATTTTCTCATGGTAGGAATTTGCAGTGCACAGTTTGATTACCACAATTTCTGCTTTGCAACACTTAACACAGCAAACTGCATTGGCATGTCCTGAGATTGTGGAAAGGCATTATACAATAAGTCTTTTTCATTTTACATATTCATCCATTTGATGAGGTTTATTTGGGATGAATGAAACATTTCTCCAGGAAATCATTAGAGTTATTTGTAGAGCAGCAGCTTGTGGGCAAAATAAAGCCAACCGCTCTTAGCTCAATCTCTTGTATAATGGTACTGCAATTATAGGTCAGTACCTAGGGCAATTGCAGTTCATTGAACACCAATCTCCACTGGTTTATGTAACATGGAGCAGTATTAGCTCTTCTGCGGCAATTTTAATGAACACTTGGAGGACCTCAACATGAAATGAGGAAGCTCTGATATTTCACAGGTTTTACGAAACTGTTGAAAAATAGTTGCAGTTTTAATGACAGACAAGTCTTTGTGACCCAATCAAAAATTTTGTTTTGCAGTTTTGTGCAGAGTTGAATCAACCAATGCTGCCAAACGTTCGCAAATGGAAAGGCCCCAGAGGATGTTGGAAGTGTGCTGTCTCTGAGAAACCATCAGTACAGATGCACAAGGTACGCTCTCTGCAAGCAAATGGAAACGTTGGCTTAAATATAAACTATCGACCAGGCAAAATGCATAATATTTTATTGAAACACCCAGTCTTGAATGGGTTGAAAAACAGGCAATCTCACTTGAATATGTAACATTGTTTTCAATCTATAATTTAGCCATGAGAGCAAATTGGCTAAATCAAGGGTCATTTCTGGTGTGGTTGTGCCAGTGATTGACCTAAGCTATCACTTTAGTTCTGATTCATGTTTCATTGAAGTTCCATAGAATCCCTACAGTGCAGAAGGAGGCCATTCGGCCCATTGAGCCTGCACTGACAACAATCCCACCCAGGCTCTATCCCCATAACGCCATGTATTTACCCTGCTAATCCACCGACACTAATGGACAATTTGCCACGGCCTATCAGCCTAACCCGCACATCTTTGGAGTGTGGGAAGAATCCGGAGCACCCGGAGGAAACCCACACAGACACAGGGAGAATGTGCAAACTCCACACAGACAGTGACCCAAGGCTGGAATCAAGCCTGGTGCCGTGGGGCAGCAGTGCTAACTACTGTGCCACCGTGCCGCCCCGTTTATACAGCACTTACTTCTGACTGGCATTGTCTGTGCAGCTGTAGCAAAGTCTTCTACTGATGTTCATCTTATTGGCCCCCATTTTATAGCTGAAGTAAGGTTTTATTTTCAACGTTAAGGTATGAAAAACATATGGTATGTTTATTTCTGTGCAAGAACATCTCACAAGATGATGGATGACCGTGATCCGCTATGGTATTTGGTTTTTTTTCTCTTCCCTTCCCCACTCTAGCCATTTTCTGTTTGACGAGCATTCGTTCAATACGAATAAGGGAAAAACCATTGGTGCTTCCAATCTGGCCAAAGAACCTGCCAAATAGTGGCACTTTGCATAAATAACTTACATTTATATAGCGTCATTTACATCCTCAGTACAGCCCAAACTACTTTATTGCCAATTAATCATTTTCAAGTGCAGTCACTTCTCCTGTAGGCAAAAGTGTCAGTCAATTGGGCGGCACGGTTGCACAGTGGTTAGCACTGCTGCTTCACAGCTCCAGGGTCCCAGGTTCGATTCCCGGCTCGGGTCACTGTCTGTGTGGAGTTTGCACATTCTCCTCGTGTCTGCATGGGTTTCCTCCGGGTGCTCCGGTTTCCTCCCACAGTCCAAAGATGTGCGGGTTAGGTTGATTGGCCAGGTTAAAAATTGCCCCTTAGAGTCCTGGGACGCGTGGATTAGTGGGTAAATATGTGGGGGTAGGGCCTGGGTGGGATTGTGGTCGGTGCAGACTCGATGGGCCGAATGGCCTCCTTCTGCACTGTAGGGTTTCTATGATTCTATGAATTTGTACACACACAAATGGTTGAAGGATAAGCAGCATCATGAGATATTATGTGTGCACCCTAGAAACAAGCAGGGCCTCAGTCGAATATCTCACCTAATAGATGGCTTCTCCAACACTCAAGCTCTCCTTCTGCACTGTACTGATATAGAAGCCCCCCAGTACAGCAGTTCAGTCCCTCTGTGTCATAGAAATCATAGAAACCCTACAGTACAGAAAGAGGCCATTCAGCCCATCGAGTCTGCACCGACCACAATCCCACCCAGGCCCTACCCCCATATCCCTACACATTATACCCACTAATCCCTCTAATCTCCGCATCCCAGGACACTAAGGGGCAATTTTAGCATGGCCAATCAACCTAACCCACACATCTTTGGACTTTGGGAGGAAACCGGAGCACCCGGAGGAAACCCACGCAGACACGAGGAGAATGTGCAAACTCCACACAGACAGTGACCCAAGCCAGGAATCGAACCCAGGTCCCTGGAGCTGTGAAGCAGCAGTGCTAACCACTGTGCTACCGTGCCACCCTACCGTGCTACCGTGTCTCTCTCAGTCTTCTCCAAAGGACTCATCAAAGCATTTGACACTGGCTCATTACGAGCAGCAACTCCCAATTTTCTCATTCCACTTTCTCATTGACTTTCCCTGCTAGGGCCTGATCTAACCAAACGCCTTTCGATTCGACTCAGCCCTCCCACTGCTTGCTCTCTATATTCTGCCAGTAAAGTCAATTCTCACTGCACCTCTACACATCTCCCTCCAGAATGTCCATTTACTTCTGAGCAAGAATCTTACCACTCATGAACGTTTTGTGAATGATGGCACCAACACCATGAACTTAATGGAAACCTGGCTGAGGGTGATGACCCTTTGCATCTTAATGGTGACGGTGTGGTACTTATCATCTGATCACACTTTGGACTGACTCCTTACGCCTCTGGGATTCTCTCCTCCTCTTGAGTATCTCACCTTGTTCACTTTTCTCATTCAAAATCATTGCTTTCTCCCACCCTCCCAAGTGCAAGAAAATATTTTCTGAGATATCGTTACTCAGAGATTTTGATCTCCATCTCAACTCGTAATGCTCTTTAACTCCCCCTGAGTTCACTTCCCTCTTAGTTAAATCTCTCCTTCAATGTAAATTCCGCAACCCATGTTCATAGCCAGCACTTTAATCTTGCCATTTCATGTGGTTTTGCTAATCCCAGCATATCAGCTCAAAGCCCTCTCTGATAACTTCCTTGTATCACTCACTAACCACATTCTCTTTCCATCCCCCCAATCCTACCTCCTTCTGTGTCAGTTCCTGGAAAGGCGTAAACTTCCAGAATTCCGAGAGGCCTAGATAGAGTGGACGTGGAGATGATGTTTCCATTAGTGGGAGAGACTAGAGGGCACAACCCCAGAGTGAAGGGACCCTCCTTTAAAACTGAGATAAGGAATTTCTTCAGCCAGAGGGTGGTGAATCTGTGGAACTCATTGCCACAGGGCTGTGGAGGCCGGGTCATTGAATGTATTTAAGACAGAGATAGATAGGTTCTTGATCAATAAGTGGATCAAGGGTTACAGGGAGAAGGCAGGAGAATGGGGATGAGAATCATATCAGCCATGATTGAATTGTGGAACAGACTCGATGGGCCAAATGGCCTAATTCTGCTCCTATATCTTATGGTCTTATGGTATCCTTTAATTTACTTAGAACTGCACTTTGAAAATTGTAACTGTCTAGCCTTTGGTCCTCCATTCTCCACTGCATTACTACAGCTTCAGATTTGCTCAGATCACCACCACCTTTGATGTCCTAGTCCCCATTAAAACTATTAACCTCTTTCACCCTGGCCATTTTGGTGGTAAGTTCCAAAGGATGCAGACTTTAAAGGACATGGTGGACTACTGATTTAGCCTTCCATTGGCACACACGTCTGGGACAAATAAAGCACTATCGGCTCCTGCTCTCGTCTGCTAGAATTGTTCATATTGGATCATCCTGGAATACAAAGGTAACCACTGGCTTCTTTTCTCTGCTACAGGCTGTCTTCTTAAACCTTTCTGCTTTGTCTCTTCCACCTTCACATCCAACAATCATTGCGAGGAGTTCACGACAATCCAATCAGCTGCCTCCATCACATCCTCCAAAGTTTCCTGTTGCCCTACCGTGTACGCAACTTTCTCTAATTTCTCTCCCAGCTCCCCTCCTGCCCTCTCCAAGATCAACTTGTTCCTGAGGCCCACCTGCACCATTGGCCCTATGCCCACTGAAATGCTGAACACCCAGTTTCTCCTTCTGGTCCTCATGGTAGCTGATATTATTAACAGTTCTTTCTCTCCTTGTCCCTCTCTCCTTTATCTTCCATCATTACCCCTCTCCTCAAAAAAAAAATCAAACTTTGACCTCACCCTCTCAGCACACTGAGAGTCAGTCCCTTTCTAACCTCTTGACCATTCCTGATTTTAATCACTCCACCCTTGATAGACATCAGTTGCTTAGACTGCAAGCTCTAATAAAACCTTCGCAGACCTCTTCACCTTGCTTTCCTTTGAGACACTCCTTAAACCTCCTTCTTTGACCAAGCTTTTGGTCATCTGATCTAATACCTCCTCACCCTCCCCTCTTGAGGTTAATTGCAGGAAAATTGGTCAATTCATAACTTCAGTGAGTGGGGATTGTACGGTTGGTAGTGATTGTTTTTAAGAATAGAAGAACTAGGAGCAGGAGTCGGCCATCTGGCCCCTCGAGCCTGCTCCGCCATTCAATAAGATCATGGCTGATCTTTTTGTGCACTCAGCTCCACCTACCCGCCCGCTCACCGTAACTCTTTTAATTCCTTTACTGTTCAAAAATCTATCTTTCCTTGCTTTTTTCCAAATTGGCAGCCCCTTGTAAATTCCAGGCCTGTCCAAAGTCAGGTGAAGCAAACACAAAATGACTGATTCACCCCCCCCCCCCCCCCATAAAAGGAAAATATGCTAAATGCTGAAAATATATTTGCTGTCAGACAATACTCCAGCTGATTTCCATTTAATTAAGGATAGTTTTTTGTATGCAGTTAGATTTTTGCTGAACCATAGTCTGCGACCTTACTTTTGATTTGATTTATTATTGTCACATGTATTGGGATACAACGAAAAGTATTGTTTCTTGCACGCTATACAAAGCATGCCATTCATAGAGTACATAGGGGAAAAGGAAAGGAAAGGAGAGGGTGCAGAATGTTAGTGGTACAGTCATAACTAGGATGTAGGGAGAATCAGCTTAATATAAGGTTCAGAAATTTGACGGCAGCAGGGAAGAAGCTGTTCTTGAGTCAGTTGGTGCATGATCTCACACTTCTGTATCTTTTTCCTGACGGAAGAAAGTGGAAGAGAGTATGTCGGGGTGCGTGGGGTCCTTGATAATGCTGGCTGCTTTTCTGAGGCAATGGGAAGTGTAGATGGAGTCAATGGATGGGAGGCTGGTTTGCGTGATGGACTGGGCTACGTTCACAACTCTTTGTTGTTTCTTGCGATCCTGGTCAGAGCAGGAGCTGTACCAAGTGATATATCTGGAAAGGATGCTTCCTGTGGTGCATCTGTAAAAGTTGGTGAGAGTCGTACTTAATTTGCTAAGTGATCATCCTTTCTTCATCTGTGAACCAGGGGGCAGGCTCTTCACATCAAAGCCTAGGGGTCAGTTGCGTCTTCCTTATCATTGCCTGGTTTGAATCCAACCAAATTCATTGGTCTGAAATGGCAGCTTCTTTCAGTCTGCTTGGTCGTAAGTTCTTGCTGTTTGTTGGGTTGAGATCTGCTTTGTCTCACTGTGCTTAGGGAAACCTTAGTGTTGTTGACCCAGAGTCCTGCTGCCAGGATGTTGTGTGAATGTTTTGACTAGCTTCCCCTGGGCACAGCAGGGAACGTGCAGTGATACATATTTCAGG
The DNA here is from genome assembly GCF_964213995.1 of Mustelus asterias. Taxonomy (NCBI): domain Eukaryota; kingdom Metazoa; phylum Chordata; class Chondrichthyes; order Carcharhiniformes; family Triakidae; genus Mustelus; species Mustelus asterias. Next base: position 138,491,200 of record NC_135802.1, read on the forward strand.
GATTGTTCTCTGTGGTGGCAACTTTTTACATTTGGCAGTGACTGTTGTAATTTCATGATACTTGTAGTAGCGCTGGCCATTTCTGTGCTTTCACTGCTGGTGAATCATAACATTTGGTAATTGGTTTCAGTAATCAGAATTTTGTCAAATCATTTTTTATAGAGTATTGGGAGTGTGCTGAGGCAGTAATTCCTATCCTGGGCATCACTTAACTTTTATTCAGAAGCTTATCCTTAGACCTTTTTAATTAAAAAATAACTTTTGGGAAATCAATGTTCACCGTGTATTGTTCATTCCTAGTTACCCTGAGAAAGTGTTTGTGAGCTGTTTTTTTCCAGAACTCCTGCAGTTTGTTTGGATAACGTGCTCCCACAATGGTGTTAGGCAAGGAGTTCCAAGACTCTGACAACCCCCCCACCCAGACAATGAAGGAACAGCGAGTGACGTGGGTCCGAGTCACAATGGTGTTTGACCCACAGAATGTGGAGGGGATGGTGTTCACCTACCCCATTCCCTACTATTTGGCCGTGGTGGTCATGAGTTTAGGAAACTCTATCAAAGGAGCCTTCACAAATTTCTGCAGTGCACTGTGTACAGAGTGTGTTCCGTAACAATGATACACCGTGGTTGTATGATTCGAAATCGGATGAGTAAATGGACTACCCTATTCAGTAATGCAGACCAGAAGGTTCTTGTTCAATATCTGATCCATGCTGAGTTAACTGACCTTGGACCTTGCCGTGTAGGGGTATCGACATTTGACCGAGAGAAAGAGAAGAAATCAGCCTGTTTTTCCACTCCTGATTGATTTTCTAGGAAGCAATAGCAGATAGAGCTATTGTGTTAAGGGCAGGATCTTACTTGGCTGTGAAGCATCTTCCCTCTCTAGCTTGTATGCCGACACACTGCCCTAGCTGTCCTCTCAATTTGATATGAAAGGTCCAATACCACTATTTAAACAAAATGGTAAGGGAGTTTCTTTGGTGTTCTGGCCAATGTTTATCCTTCAACTATCATTGCGGAAAGAGATTACGCAGTCATTATTTAATTTTGCTTGTGAGAGCATGCTGTGTGCAAATTGGCTGCTGCGTTTCCCACATTGCAACAGCACTGAACTACACTTAATTGCTACAAAGCACAATTGGATGTCCGGAGGTAATGAATGCTGCTATATAAGTGCAAATTATTTTCTGGCTTTCTCAGACTCACAATTGAAGAGTCGTCACTTGGATGCGGCAATAGAAACTGCCTGTGGAAATGCATCCCTACACAAGTCAGCAAGTTCAGAGAGCAACAATTAGATTCAAACTGGTCTCTGTCTGTTGAGATGTATGAATGTTTTGTTTTTTCACAGAGTACGGAGTATGCTGGTTATCTGTGGGACAGCAGTGCTGGAGTGGAGCTGAAAACTGCCTACCTTCTGGAGAGTGCGCAAAGCAACGGGAATGGGAAACCCTGCGTTTCCAAACCTTATCTTGCACATTTCAAGGTGAATACCTTTTTATTTGTGCCTGTTCAACACCCCAGCTCTTGTGGCACTCCCAAAGAATTGTGTTGGCTTCTTAAGGAATTGTGAGCAGCTATATGGGTTTCACCAGTTACCTACTTCACCCTGCAAACGAACATTGGACATGGCAGTGCCCGAGGGGGAGGGATCCATTCTAAACTGGGAGCACGTGTTGGCACTAGGGTTTAATTTTCCAACCATTCCGATTAAAGCAGCCCGTGGCTCCAGTGTGCACAATGGCTCTCTGGTTGTGCCAAATCCAAAACTTACACCAACTGGGGAAGGTAACAACAATTGAATCATAGAATTCCCACAGTGCAGAAGGGGGCCATTCAGCCCATCGAGTCTGCACCGACCACAATCCCACCCAGGCCCTATCCTTGTAACCCCACGTAATCCCCCTGACCCGAAGGGGCAATCCCACCCTGATCTGTTCCCCGTAACCCCAAGTATTTACCCCACTAATCCCTCAAACCTACACATCTTGGGACACTAAGGGACCATTTAGCATGGCCAATGCGCCTAACCTGCATATCTTTTGGACTGTGGGAGGAAACCGGAGCACCCGGAAGAAACCCACGCAGACACAGGGAGAATGTGCAAACTCTACACAGACAGTGACCCAAAGGCTGGAATTGAACCCAGGTCCCTGGCACTGTGAGGCAGCAGTGCCAACCACTGTGCCACCCCATTGATACCCATTTCTATTCCGTGTCAAAAAAATCTCTTCAAGTAAGACTTGTTTTTTACAAACAAGTTCCCTTGGAACGATTCAGGTTGTGACGATGGAGGAGATTGTGTATATGCACTGAAGATAGGATTCAAGGCATTTCCTTGTGGTTGAAGAAGTACTTGGAGTGGGAGGGAGAGGACCCCATTGTCATTGTGGTGGTTGGGTGGATTCAGGAAAGCATAAATTCAAAAGCAATGGAACTGTCCAGTCTCGAGGGTGAGGCAGAGAAGTGTTCAAAGTGGTGTCACCAGATCTTCTATATCCAACTGAACAAACATATTGGGCTTTAGTTTAAAATCTCACCCAGAAGGCAACACCTCCCTGTGGGCGGCAGGGTAGCACAGTGGTTAGCACTGTTGCCTCACAGTGCCAGGGACCCGGGTTCGATCCCCAGCTTGGGTCACTGTCTATGTGGAATTTTTATGTTCTCCTCGTGTCTGCCTGGGTTTCCTCCGGGTGCTCCGGTTTCCTCCCACATTCTGAAAGATGTGCTGGTTAGGGTGCATTGACCTGAACAGGTGCCGGACTGTGGCGACTAGGGGAATTTCACAGTAACTTCATTGCAGTGTTAATGTAAGCCTTGTGACTAATAAATAAACTTTAACTTTAGTATAAAGGCAAAATTACTGCGAATGCTGGAATCTGAAACAAAAACAGAAAATGCTGGAGAAACTCAGCAGGTCTGACAGCATCTGTGGCTCCATTCTCTCTCCACAGGTGCTGTCAGACCTGCTGAGTCATGGAATCCCTACAGTGCAGAAAGAAGCCATTCGGCCCATCAAACCTGCACGGACAACAATCCCATCCAAGCGCTATCCCTGTAACCACAAGTATTTACCCTGCTAATCTTCCTGACACTAAGGCACAACTTAGCATGGCGAATCAACCTAACATGCACACCTTTGGGCTGTGGGAGGAAACTGGAGTACCCGGAGGAAACCCACGCAGACACGGGGAGAAAAGTGCAAACTCCACACAGTTACCCGAGGCGCTGTGAGACAGCAGTGTTAACCACTCTGCCACCGTGCCGCTCCTCATGTGGTTCAGTGTCTTGGACCTTTAAACCCTCCCTCAAGCCCGCCTCTTCACTTCTGACCTCCCAACTCACCTATATCTCTGGCACGGGGTGGGGGGAGAGCAAGCCCACATTTTTCTTTCAGCCTCGTGTGAAGAGGCTGCGGGCATTTCCAAGTTCAAAGGGAGCTGGACAACGTGCAGGCTGTTTCTCCAGCATTTTCTGATTTGTCTCCCGTAAGTGCTGTCCTGAAGCATCAGCCTCAATTCTGTGTTCAGATTTCTGGCGTAGGATGTGAACCCTCATCATTCTGACTCAGACTAGAGTATTACCAGCTGAGCTTTTTAAATTGAAAGTTATGAAAAGAGAGATCATGCAAGTCTCCATAAAGTTATTATTCTGTACTTGTACTTAAATTTATTATGTCAATTGCAATAAATTCTTTTGGGATTATGCACTGGATTTGTCTTACTATAATCTCCTTATACAGAAATGTTTATAGAGGTAACCCATTTTCAGTGTCCACCCTCTGCCAGCCATTCAAAGGGTTGACAGCCTGGCTTGGATGTATTTCAGGATCTTTTATCACATGACTTCTCAACTTTCTCTCCCAGTCGCACAGCCTCTAACCGTTTCCAATACTTCCACAGCTAACAAACAAAAGTATTCAAAAAAAACCGAAACGCATCGGGTGGAATTCTCCCTTAATAATTCCAAGCGCCGAATTCACGTAAAAGCTGGAGTAAATTCTGCTGCTTTTTTAGCGGGATTTTAAAAATCTCCCCCACTCTGTGCATCACAGAGTGCCCTAGTGTGATTCACGCTGAAAAGCTGGGACCTATTCCCGCTGGAGAGGCTGGCAGCATAGCGCTGAGCGGGCCACTGCGCATGGGGCGAGATCGGCTGCCCACCGGCAGCCCCGACCCCCCACCCCACAGTCCCAACCCACCCTTGGCAGGCTGATTTCTCCCCCCCCCCCCCCCCCCCCCCACCCCAATGGCCAGCCCCGATTGCTAGCCTCCCTCCCTCTGTCACTCTGCCTGAGTGCAGACTGGCAGCAGAACCCCCCCCACCAATCTCCCTCAGAGGCCCTGCCCCATTAGGCCCCACCCCCTCTAGCCCCACCCCTTCGCACTGCCCAATGCCCGGTGGGCAGTGCCAAGGGGCTAGACTGGCACTGCCAAGCTGCCAATACTCAGGGGGACCCCCTTATCCCCGACCTCCTGGGGGAACCTCCTGGGGAGACGAGACCTTCATGGCCTCCCTTCACTCCAGTGGGGTCAGATTGCCAGCTCCCAGCGGGGGGGGGCTATTGTGAACCCTGCTGGAGTGATAGGCCCCTGGCCGGGGAGGTGGGGTGGGGGGAGGCTAGTGGGCCCAGAGACTTCAGTCCCGGGCCTGCTAATGAAATGCAAATCGCGATTTAAATAATTTATTCAGCTCCGCGCTGATTTCTGGTGCGGAGCTGACGATGCCGGACATCTGGCGGCCGGAGATGCGCGGAGGCAGTGGTGCCCAACGGGAAGCCCGATACACGGCCTACGCGGATGCCTCCCAGCCCACCTCACTGCTAGAGCAGCGCAGGCGGGCTGGGAGAATCACCCCCATCATTTCTTTCATCAAATGCCATCTTTGACTGTTTTCCTTCAGGGATGGCCAGAGCTGTGTCTTGGAGGTTAAGCTCCAGTATGAAGTCGGACGGTTGGCCTTAACTGTCCCATTCTAATACTTGTCTATTTTTCTCTCCAGGTTGGAACAATCAATGTTACCCTGGTAAATATCCATCTGAAAGGAGCGGTCCCTGGGGAAGAGCGATCTCACGCTGAAGGCCATTATGTCTCGCTGTTTACAGACGCTCTTCAGGAAACACTGAAAGGTAAAGCACTGTACTCTTTCCAAAACAAATATCTCCCTCACCTGATCTCTCGGAGTAATTTCTCATGAGGAATCGGGGTTGAGGCGCAGCAGCTGTACAACTGTTATTTTTCTTGAAACTCCCTCCCCTCCTAACCTGAGGACGTTTAGTCATGAAGAGAGACGGTTAGGATTATATCCATTGGTGTTTAGATGAGTGAGAGGAGTTCTCGTAGAAAGGTATAAAATTCTAACAGGACGAATCTAACAGGACGAGACAGGTAGATTCGGAAAGAATGTTCCCGATGGTGGGGGGAGTCCAGACCTAGGGGTCATAGTTTGAGGATAAGGGGTAAACCTTTTAGGACTGAGGTGAGGGGAAATTTCTTCACCTAGAGAGTGGTGAAACTGTGGAATTCACTACCACAGAATGTCGTTGAGGCTAAAACATGTGATTTCAAGAAGAAATTAGATATAGCTCTTGGGGCTAAATGAATTGAGGGATATGGGGGGAAAGCGGAATCAGGATATTGAATTTAATGATCAGCCATGATCAAAATGAACGGCGGAGAAGGTTCGAAGGGCTGAATTGGACTACTTAGGCTTCTGTTTTCTATGTTTGATTTGATTTGATTTATTATTATCACGTATTAACATACAGTGAAAAGTATTGTTTCTTGCGCGCTATACAGACAAAGCATACCGTTCATAGAGAAGGAAACGAGAGAATGCAGAATGTAATGTTACAGTCATAGCTAGGGTTGTAGAGAAAGACCAACTTAATATAAGGCAGCAGGGAAGAAGCTGTTCTTGAGTCGGTTGGTACGTGTCCTCAGACTTTTGTATCTTTTTCCCGATGGAAGAAGATGGACGAGAGAATGTCCGTGGTGCATGGGGTCCTAAATTATGCTGGCTGCTTTGCCGAGGCAGCGGAAAGTGTAGACAGAGTCAATGGATGGGAGGCTGGTTTGCGTGATGGATTGGGCTACATTCACAATCTTTTGTAGTTTCTTGTGGTCTTGATCAAAGCAGGAGCCATACCAAACTGTGATACAACCAGAAAGAATGCTTTCTATGGTGCATCTGTAAAAGTTGGTGAGAGTCATAGCTGACATGCCAAATTTCCTTAGTCTGCTGAGAAAGTAGAGGTGTTGGTGCACTTTCATAACTAACAACCAGGACAGGTTGTTTGCGATCTGGACACCTAAAAATTTGAAGCTCTCGACCCTTTCTACTTCGTCCTTGTAGATGTAGACAGTGGCATGTTCTCCTTTACGCTTCCTGAAGTCGATGACGATCTCTTTCGTTTGGTTGTCATTGAGGGAGAGATTATTGTTGCCGCAGCAGTTCACCAGATTCTCTCTCATTCCTGTACTCTGTCTCTTCATTGTTTGAGATCCGACCCACTACGGTGGTGTCATCAGCAAACTTGAAAATCGAACTGGAGGGGAATTTGGCCACACAGTCATTGGTGTATAAGGAGTATAGTCGGGGGCTGAGAACATAGCCTTGTGGGGCACTGGTGTTGAGGATGATCGTGGAGGAGGTGTTGTTGCCTATCCTTACTGATTGTGGTCTGTGAGTTAGGAAGTTCAGGACCCAGTCTAAATCTACAAGGACGAAGTAGAAAGGGTCGAGAGCCCAGGCTATGGAATTTGTAGATGAATTTTGTGGGACTGATAGTGTTGAAGGCTGAGCTGCAGTCAATAAATAGGAGTCTGGCATAGGTGTCTTTGTTATCTAGGTGTTCCAGGGTTGAGTGCAGGGCCAGGGAGATGTCGTCTGCTGTGGACCTGTTGCAGCGGTAGGCAAACTGTAGTGGATCCAGGTGGTCTGGGAGGTTGGAATTGATGACTAGCCTTTCGAAGCACTTCATAATGATGGATGTCAGAACCACCGGACGATAATCATTGGGGCACGCTGCTTGGTTTTTCTTAGGTACTGGGATGGTGGCCGTCTTCTTAAAGCAGATAGGGACCTCAGATTTTTGTCTCTATGATGCAGGAGTTGGCTCCTATCGATTCCTTTCCACCTTCCTGTACCTCATGTCCATCCTTTATGTTCATGGTGAGGAGGATGAAGACACAAATCTTGCTACAAGGTCACTATGTTACATACAACAAATCTGTTCCTCTATACACGCGGAATATTTCTGTGGTTTTTAGTTAACTTCAACCAGTAGTTAATATTGTATCAACTTTGAAGAATAATGGCAGAATAAGTCCCAGGCCCAGTGTATTGATCCTAATACATTAAAAACAACATTTGCAAAGGTTATTAACTGAATGGCAGCACGATGGCACAGTGGTTAACATTACTGCCTCACAGCGCAAGGGACCCGGGTTCAATTTCAGCCCTAGGTGACTGTCTGTGGGGAGATTGCACGTTCTCCCCATGTCTGCGTGGTTTTCGTCCTCCCACGGTCCAAAGATGTGCAGGTTAGGTTCACTGGCCTTGCTAAATTGCCCCTTAGTGTCCAAAGATGTGTGGGTTAGGGGAATTAGCAGATTAAATGCTTGGGGTACGCAGATCGGGCGATGGGTGGGCCTGGCTAAGATACTCTGTCAGAGAGTCGGTGCAGACTTGATGGTCCGAATGGCCTCCTTCTGCACTGTGGGGATTCCACTCTATGATATACAAAACTGCTGGACAGTGTGGGAGTCCAGCAGTCAATCTCATTTATCATTTAATTATGGCTATTAAAAATTGCTACCTTTAACTTGAAAAACAAGGTGTCCTGCCAATATTTATCCCTCCACCAGCATCACAAAAACAAATGATCTCTTTATTATCACATTGTGTGGCATTGTGGGATCTTGCTGTGTGCATCTCGGTAGCAACCTTTGCTACATTACAACTGTTGTGGGAAATTTACCACCGGAGTCAGACTGGAGGTTCAATAACACAGTTTTATTTTGGATACGAAGCTTCGGGGAGAAAGCACTGGTACTCCGCAGTACTTGGCAGCTACCTTCTCAATTACACAATAGCAGTTGATCATTTTTATACCTTTTAGACAATAGGTAGTACGGACATTAGCCATTTAACACATCGTTATAGTTGAGTGGGCAGATCATGGTGATCGATAGTTAACACATCGTTACAAGCAGACAGGTACAGACATGCGCATTTAACATCGCATTGTTCATAGAATGGATACATTTTCTCTATCAATGACTGGTTTCGATCTATACATTCAGTGGCTGATGTTGTTGCATTTATGTATTTATGTTCCCATCTGTGGCTGATCTTATTATCAGTCTTATTATTCTGGGTCTGCCCTTATCTTAAAGTGCCTCAAGCTCTGACTACCTTCCTGCAGCATTTCGGTTACTGCATGTTTTAACTTTAAGTAACTGTCTGTGCTAAAAGCCAGTGCCTGTTAATGTCCCTTTCCCAGGTAACCATTTTGTGTGCCAAGCAATCATTTTGTGTGCCAGGTAACCATTTCTTTATTTTCCCCACTTCATTCCCCTCTTTTGGTCAGGATTATGATTTTAATAATCCCCAGACCAACAGCTGCATATTCACATGTAGAGGTCGATTTTCATCTTTCCTTCTTTGCTTCTTCTGGTCTCACAGTAAGCAGTTTAACAACACCAGGTTAAAGTCCAACAGGTTTATTTGGTGTGGCTTTTGCTACCAAATAAACCTGTTGGACTTTAACCTGATGTTGTTAGACTTCTTACTGTGTTTACCCCAGTCCAACGCCGGCATCTCCACATCTTCTGGTGTCTTCAGGGGCTTCCATCATGTATTCTTCCTCGATGGTTACACTGGCTCCTGGCACAATTTGTGTTACCATTACTTTACAACAGACATTAAGGCATCCGACAATTAGACAACAGACAATTACAATTGAAATGAGTATGACCAATCCATACAATAGTAAGATCCCCAGGATCCACCCACTAGCCACTCCAGCCAGCTACTTCCTTTCTTGGGTCTCTGTCTGAAGTTATCAAGTTGTTCTCTGATGCTATTAATGACTTGGGTAATGTTATAGGATTCGTCTGTGACATGGGTTATGCATTTATTGCCTATAATTGTACACACTCCCCCTTGTTGTGCTAACTGGTAGTCCACTGCATATCGTGTCTGCTGTGCATATAATCTCAGTTCAGCCATTTCTTGGTTGACAGCCTCCAGTGCTTTTGAAGTGCTGTTTCCCAGGACTGTTAGACCACAAACAATATGATTCCTTTTTTTTTTGCACTAATTACTCCTGCTGCCCCCCCCCCACCCCCCCCCCCCCCCCCCCCCCCCCCACCCCCAGAGATAGAGCTCCAAGGAACCCATATCCCAGTGATGATCCCATTGTGCCCAGGGTTTCCCAATCAGCGCAGAATCTTTTGCTGATAGCCCGGGTTACTATTCTCCTCCGGACATGCCCCTTCTGAGGGCATGGAACAGTGTGTGGTCCTATTGTTCCTACTGCAAAAAGGTTTGGGAGGTTTCGTGTTTCTGTCGTGTAAGTACCACTGAAGAGGAACACATATCCCTTCTTAGCCCGGTAACATTTAGTGTCCCGATTATTAGTTTGTTTATACTGCCAATTGCGCGGTTTACTTGACTCCCCGTTTGATCCCACCACCTGGTAAGTATCAAATGGGTATGTCCATTTGGCTGAGCTTACATGGGTCCCATTACACTGTCCACAAATGAGCTGTCTTCCTGCAGTTACATTCAGGCATTTCTGTTCATCACAAGTGCAAGTAAACTGACCCTTATTAACCCGACAATGTTGACAGATACACTGCATCTGCACGCAGGAATTATTCTTGGGGACGAAGGCATAGGCACATCCCCATCTCTGCCCCGTAAAACAAAGCGAATAGCTTGCAGTATCTGAACAAGCTTTTCCTCCTACCTGTTGGAGCCCCTGCACACAGGATCTGTGGGGTTTACAAGTCCCACACATTTCCCCTGTATACCTCTTTTATATTTGCCAATTTGTCCCTTACAGGGTGTATCTGATGTATCTACTGTATATAAGTCATGAGGGGTCCACCCAGGTGTGGCTACAAATAGGGCTTCTACCGATTGTGCTAACGGGTAACATACAATTCGATTCCCATGTAAGTGTATATGAACCTTGTAAAATAGGTTATCCTCCAGCCCAGACAACGCAAAGTAATACAGTTACATACGCGATTTCATACATATCCGCAACACGCAAGTATCAATCCTAATACTGTAAGTTATACAATTTTCAAAAGTTATACTGTCAACCCGAACGCGCCAATTACTCTTGCTTGCAGTCTTCACTTGTGTTGAGGAAAGCAATCAGGTCACTTCATTCATTCATTCATTTCTTTGTGTAATTTCAGCTTGGTCCAATGTTTCCATACACCTTTCCCTCTTATGTCTATACAGGCACAGGTGTCTCCACTAATTATAAGTTCATATGGCCCATTCCATTTTGGTGCAAACCCTGGTTTGTCAGGTAATGTTTTTACTAGGGCGCGACTTCCCGCTGTTGGGACGTCAGGGAGCATTTACCAATTTGCGCATCCCTTTTAGTTGGGCGCTTAATTCCAAAACATATCTCCTGATTTTATCTTTTAGTGGACCTACATCGGTCCCACCTGTTATGATGCTTTCTGGTAATTGCATCGCCTGTCCTGTCATTAGTTCATAAGGGGTTAATCCAGTTGTCCGGTTTGTGGTAGCTCTGATTAGACCAGAATACGAAGCCTTTTCTCTCTGCCCATTCCTCCTCTATCAAAGTACAAAGCCAGGACAGTATTCAGACATAAGAAGCGGCAAGTCACATTAACCCTTAGAATACTGAATACTGAAGTCAATTCACTTATGCGTCAGTAGTGCAAAATATTTAATTACATATCCCCCTTCCATAGAAAGCTTAGTGTGAATCAAATAACACTTTGCACTGACTTTTTGGCTGCAGCTGGACATCCATTCATTTGTATGTAATCCCATCAAAAGACCATCGCTTTCCCCATTAAAATCACGTGCCATACAGCTCCAATCTTTATATGATGTACTCTTACATTATATCTAATTTGATCACTTGTTTGCATGCAAGCGCCGCATTACAGTACTTCACAAAATGCCACTACCCTACCTACAAAGAAGTGCATTCAAATGCCTAGCACCAACATTTAGCAGCATTGTGCAAGTTATTACAAACTATAGCAAAGAATGGTTAAATGCTTGGAATAAATAGCCTTTTCATTGAGGAAAACAGGAAGCTCCTACAGAATTATGTTTTTATCAATACACAATATATATTATATAAAATTGGTTAAGGCTTTTCAGGATTTGATTTTATTCTCGGGTCTATATGGCAGTGCTATACTCCATAATAAAAATAATCAAGCGGCAGTTGTATCATACCACTTTGCACATCGTAACCGTGATATCCAAACCCTTTTAATTTAAGTTGTTTCTATTTTTAACAATAGATGGCACATGACGACAGCAGTACATAATTTTAACCAGTTACAGAACACTAAACTATCAGACGTTCGTAAATCGCGATATTCTGTGGACCTTAATACTGCATTCTAACTGGGCAATTTGCATTGGTGAGACAATATATTTACCTCATTCTTTTGCCCCTGCTTTTCTACTTTTCCACAGAATTACTTATTTTCTTCTCCTAACTTCTCAACTAACTCTCCCATAATTTCTACTTCGAGACAAAGGAAAGAGCACATGGTTCCCTCCAAGGTTTAAATCTTTTCTTAAATTTCAATTTACTTTCCAATTTTTATTTAAACTCTGTATCAAACCCACTGTTGTAAAATCACAATTAGGGGAAGAACATTAAAACATTAAAGCAAACAACAACAAAAACATCCATGCAACCACTTTGTTAAACACACACAGACACACATGGAAGCTTCCAACATTCATTCCACAGCACTTCCTCTTTCATTCAAACTTAACATTTTGAACTGGGATGAAAGTAAAACATTTAAAGAGAATACAGAACGTTGATTAAGACAGTCGCTTTTATTCTTCTTTCTTCCAAACTGTAATTAAACTCAAAACAGAAGTAAATTCAAGAAATCTTACCACTTTAATCTTTAACAGTTTTAACACTTACCCAGCCCCCCCGAAGTTAAACTAAGGTGCAAAGCACCGCATCCACTGCCTGCAACAAACACTCCACAAGAACAAGCAGGCTTCAACAGCTCCTGCTCTCAATCTAATGCAACAACAACCACCTGCATTCGACAAGCAACCAGACCACACAAACACACTGAAATACAAAAACTAAGATTTCTCCTCTCCGCCTCCAGGTATGCCACTAGCCCATTCTACCAATTCATCGTAATCTTGGGACATAATCACTCCCATTTTTAGGATGGTTTGGTGAGCACTAGAGAGTCCATCCTTAAAAGCCTGGATGAACGCTCGATCCCCACGACCTGGGTTTCCTTGCCCTGAGCACTCTTGATATACTTGGAACAATCGTTCCTTGTACTCAGAAGCTCCTTCCCCTTTTAGCCGCTTTGTTGTGGTAATTCTGCTCCAGTTAGTAGGAGCATTCCCTAATACTCTCTGAATTTCTGCCTTAAACTGGGTGAAAGGTGCCTGTTGGGCATCTATTTCTGATGTTAGGGTAACTACATGTGTCCACCGTCCCCCACTATATTCCTGTGCCGGAGGAGCGGCAGGTCCACCTGCTATCTGCCTTCACTTATCCGCTGGACAGGCTGCCCTGACCAGTTGGTGTACGTCTCTCAGGTGTAATTGGTGTCCTACTCAAATTGTATCTAATTCTTCCCAGAATTTAGTGTTTGCGCTTCTAGGTTGTAATTTACCCAGGGACGCCATTATCTGTTGCCTCTCACCTGGGTTGAAGGGATTATAATTCGCTTTTGGCTGCGCATCTGTTCCCCCTCGGGTTACTGGTGCTAAGTTGTGTGCTAGCACTTCCCACTCCTCTGGAGGAGCGGTTGGTCCCTGTTGTGTGGACTCATAAGGAGGTAGAGGAACAGTTTCCCCTCTCCATTGATTCTCTTCTAACACTTGGTTTCGTTTCTCCAATTCCCTTACTCTGAATGCTAACTCTAATCTTTTCTTTATCTTCACTCCACTTTTTATTAGAGGCGACTACTTGCTCAATTAGTCCAGCTAATTGATGTACTAATAATACCCCTGTCTTCTTTGTCTTGTTTCTCTTTTCTCCATCTATCCACTTTCTCTGCTGCTCTAAGGTCTGAGAAGTATCCCAGCCATCCTTTTGCATCCTCTTTATTAACACTTGCCTGTCTGTCATGTACACTTCAATGAGAGAACCTGCAGGTCCTCTCTTAACTTCTTTATCTGCCATTTCGCAGACTTCACTACCCCCGGTCACTATAGCCACCTTGGCAATGTGCTTTAGGCACCGTACGGCCACGATTACTCTCTAGTAAAGTGTGCTCTCTACCGTAGGGACTTCACTACCCCCGGCCACTGTTACTACTCTAGCACCGTGTTTCACTACCGTCGCAGGGTTTCAATTTATACTCACGGCTCCCACTATTACCGCCTCGGCAATGTGCTTCTCCACCGGAGTCCGGCTCTAGGTCAGAGTTGATCAGCTCCTTTTCTGCACCGCTTTACGACATTGACAGTCCAGTACCCAACTTTACAAACTTTCATGCAAACAGGTGGCAACTCTGCGTTTGTTCGCCACTACAGTGTTCGATGTTAACCGACCTTTGCTACTTGTGCTTCACAATCCTAAGTGCCCTTGGTGCCTCTATGTCCACTTCAGGTTCCTGACCTTCGTGTGGGGGATTTCCCCTCTTAACAGCCGGTCGAAGGCTGCGCGTTTGAGACAGACACTACCTTGTCCTCTAGTCGGTCAGCACAAGTAACAGTTACTTATCACTATCAGCAGTTAATACTTATCACTATACCATATACACTCAATACTTATTACTACAAATACCCCTTAAGTTTAACCCCTTCCAAACTGTATTCTTGCCCTTGTCTGACTCCCACAGATTCAGTGATCTCTACCCCGGCTTTCCGATCGTGGCCAATCGATCGAAACTTACCAGTAATAAGATCCTGCCGACTACGCCAATTGTTGTGGAAATTTACCACTGGAGTCAGACTGGAGGTTCAATAACACAGTTTTATTTCGGACACGAAGCTTCAGGAGAAAGCACTGGTACTCCGCAGTCCTTGGCAGCTACCTTCTCAATCATACAATTGCAGTTGATCATTTTTATATCTTTTAGACAATAGGTAGTATGGATATTAGCCATTTAACACATCGTTATAGGTTGAGTAGGCAGATCATGGTGATCGACAGTTAACACATCATTACAAGCAGACAGGTACAGACATGGGCAGTTAACATAGCATTGTTCATAGAATGGATACATTTCCTCTATCAATGACTGGATTTGATCTATACATTCAGTGGCTGATGTTGTTGCATTTATGTATTTATGTTCCCATCTGTGGCTGATCTTATTATCAGTCTTATTGTTCTGGGTCTGCCCTTATCTTAAAGTGCCTCAAGCTCTGACTACCTTCCTGCAGCATTTCGGTTACTGCACGTTTTAACTTTAAGTAACTGTCTGTGCTAAAAGCTAGTGCCTGTTAATGTCCCTTTCCCAGGTAACCATTTTGTGTGCCAGGTAACCATTTCTTTATTTTCCCCACTTCACAACAGTGACTGCACTATTAAAAATTCTGTTAACAATAAAGTTCTTCAGTGGAGGCTGTGAGGTTGTGAATGGAATGACAGAAATGCAAGTTTTTTTTTGCAGGTTTATGATAAATTTAACAGCCAGTATACCCAACATTACATTATTTACATTGTGCTGAGTGGAGGAGTCTGGTTGGACATGAAAGACTATTTTTCTTGTGGGGATATTGGATGGCCTACAGTCCCAGAAAATTAATATTTAATAGATCATTTGTTGTGTCTTCTAGTATTTTCAATCGGCCATAGTTTAGCCAAAAAACATTTCAGTTGGAAGACTTCAAGTTATTTTAAAAATGAAAAGAAAATATTTGTCAGACTTCATTCATAATGCAGACTCCAGTTGCTGCCACTGGAATTTAATCCCAAAGGCACAATATTGCTTTCTGTTGATTATTTTTCCCAATTTAAATAACACGATCGTTGAAGGATACAGCATGGAAGAAGGCCATTCAACCGCGGCACGGTAGCACAGTGGTTAGCACTGCTGCTTCACAGCTCCAGGGTCCCGGGTTCAATTCCCGGCTCGGGTCACTGTCTGTGTGGAGTTTGCACATTCTCCTCGTGTCTGCGTGGGTTTCCTCCGGGTGCTCCGGTTTCCTCCCACAGTCCAAAGATGTGCGGGTTAGGTTGATTGGCCAGGTTAAAAATTGTCCCTTAGAGTCCTGGGATGCGTAGGTTAGAGGGATTAGCGGGTAAAATATGTGGGGGTGGGGCCTGGGTGGGATTGTGGTCAGTGCAGACTCGATGGGCCGAATGGCCTCCTTCTGCACTGTGGGGTTTCTATGTTAATAGCCATGCTGGCTCAGTGCAGAGACATCCAATTAGCCGGACTTCATTGCCCCTTTCCCATAACACTGCCACTTCAAACATTTATTCAATTCCCTTGATGTGGCAACTGCGTTTGATTCCACTGCTCTTTCAGGAAGACCACAGATCCAGATCCCAACTCACTGCTTTTAAAAACAAAAGTTTCTTTGTGTTGTCTCTGTGTCCTCTGGTTACCGGCATTTCTGCCACGGACACTGTTCCTCCTTAATTACTCTTATCAAGTTGCTCATGATTTTGAACACCTCACCTTAACCACCTCTGCTTTATGTGAACAACCTCAGTTTCTCCAGACCATTGAAATGTCTCATGCCTGGTACCATTCTAGTAATCCACTTCTCTCCCTCTAAGGTTCTGACATTGTTCCCAAAGGATAATGCCCAGAACCGAACGCACTGCTCCAACTGAGCCCTAAGCAGTATAAAGATTTAACATAATTTCTTTGCTTTTGTATTCAATTCCCCTGTAAGCTTACTTGTGACACGAATAAATAAACTTTAAACTTATTTTTAACAGAGACAAGAGGGTTTTAACACTAACTTCCCCAACTCTCCACTCCGCTAAATATTCCACATCCTCTCATAGATGTCCTTGACCCATGTCTTCAGGAAGGCAGGTGGAACTCTTGGGTGGTGGTTACAGGAACATCTGTTTATCCTCTGAGTATCAAATCTCCTCTGACCACAGCATTACTAAGAGGTGGTGTGAAGTTACTTGCCCCATAGTGCCTTGGATGTCCTCCAGACTGCGCTTCTCCAAGATGTTGTCACTCTCACCAGTATTAGCATCAAAAATCAGTTTGAGTGTGGCACACAGCCAGGGGATTCCTGTAAGGCCAACCTCTTCCTACCATGCAGTCTTAGTATCTTCCTGTAGCTGTGGGGTGATTCTAAAAGTGTGTGTGTGTGTGTCTGTCACCAGAATGTGGCGATTAGGGGATTTTCACAATAACTTCATTGCTGTATTACTGTAAGCCTACTTGTGACTAATAAATAAACTTTTACTTTATTTATTAGTGTTACAGATAGGCTTTACATTAGCACTGCCATGAAGTCCCCTAGTCGCCACACTCTGTTGCCTGTTCGGGTACACTGAGGGAGAATTTTAGCATGGCACCTAAACAGCATGTCTTTCGGACTGTGGGAAGAAACTGGAGCACCTGGAAGAAACCCACGCAGACATGGAGAGAACATGCAAACTCCACACAGACAGTGACCCAAGCCGGGAATTGAACCCGGGTCCCTGGCGCTGTGAGGCAGCAGTGCTAACCACTGTGCTGCCTATACTAAGCATGCATGAATATCAGAGTTTCATTTAAGGTAATCCTTTTAATGTTGGTGTCCTCTATTTAGTTAAGTTTGATTTTAACCCTTCAGATATAATGAATGACTTGATTATTTAGAAGTTTTTCTTTGCTGTTACCTTTTGGTTTCAAGTACTTCGGTCTGCCTTGCCCCTTCTGCATCAAATTCCCCAGACCGAAGTACTTGTTTATCCTCTGAATATCAGATGTTCTCTGACCATAGCATTACTGAAAGGTGGTGTGCAGTTACTTACCCCATGGTGCCTTGGATGTCCTCCAGACTGCACTTCTCCGAGATGTTGTCACTCTCACCAGTATTAGCATCAAAAATCAGTTTGAGTATGGCACACAGCCAGGGGATTCCTGTACGGTCAACCTCTTCCTACCATGCAGTCTTAGTATCTTCCTGTAGCTGTGGGGTGATTCTGAAATGGTATGTATGTGCACATTTTTAAAAAAAAGTTTATTTATTAGTGCTGATGCACAGGGCAATGCATAGAGTTGGGTCAATCTGTTATACAGAATGGTAAAGGGAATTTGATGCAGAAGGGGGAAGGCAGACCTAAGTACTTGAAACCAAAAGGTAACAGTAAATGATACACTTTTAAATAATCACATCATTCATTATCTCTGAAGGGTTAAAATCAAACTTAACTAAATAGAGGACACCAACATTAAAAGGATTACCTTAAATGAAATTCTGATATTCATGCATGCATAGTAGGGGCAGCACGGTGGCACAGTGGTTAGCACTGCTGCCGCACAGCACCAGGGACCCGGGTTCAATTCCTGGCTTGGGTCACTGTCTGTGTGGAGTCTGCACGTTCTCCCTGTGGCTGCGTGAGTTTACTCCAAGTGCTCCGGTTTCCTCCCACAGTCCGAAAGATGTGCTGGTTAGGTGCATTGGCCATGCTAAATTCTCCCTCTGTGTACCCGAACAGGCGCCGGAGTGTGGTGACCAGGGGATTTTCACAGTAACTTCATTGCAGTGTTAATGTAAGTCTACTTGTGACACTAATAAATAAACTTTAACTTTAAAAAAACATCTGTGAGCAGAATGCCAGGTAACATTTCAGGTCAATGACATTTCATCAAATCTGGAAAATATCAGAAAGTTGTAAAATAGCCTAATCAAAGGATGAGGTACTGGCTCTCGAGTTTCTGATTAGCTTTGTTGGAAGATTGTAGGGGGTTGAGATCAGAGTGGAAGCAGTGTAGGAAATTAAAACGGCAAGTGACCTCAGGGTCACATTAACATACTGAGTGGATGTGTTCAGCAAAGAGATCGCCCAATCTCCATATGATCATTCCAATTTTAGAGGAGACCGTTTTGTGAGCATTGAACAATATTCTAAACTAAAAGAACAACTAAATCCCCGTTTTACCTGGCAGGAATTGTTAGGGGCTTGGACAGTGAAAGGACAAGTATTACATTTCTAATTTCATGTGATAGTGCTAAATGGGAAGGGAAGTGCACTTTGATAGAGGACTAGAGTTTCCTGGAGGGACAGGTCATTTTGGAATTTGGAAAGAAAGGAGGGGAAGATGAGTTTACTGGTGGAATCCTGGTGGAGAATGGTGAAGGAGGATCCACTGGATGTGAAGGTTAGTTGGGTGGATGTTGAGGACCAGAGGAACCCTATTATGGTTCTGGAAGGGAGGGGAAGGCATAAGAAAAGTGTGAGAAATGGGATAGACACTGCTGAGGGCCCTGTCAACCACCAGTAGAGATTCGGGGGTGGGTGGAGAGGTGGGGGAGTCTTTGGTTGTGGAAAAAGGAAGATATATCAGAAGGACTGGTGTGGATGGTAGTATCATCAGATAGATGTGACAGAGACAGGGAAACTGGAAACAGGGTGGAATGTAGTCAAGGTGTAGCTGTGGAAGTTGGTATGACTATAGTAGAGATTGGTTGACAGATTATCCCCAGGAATGGAGATAGAGAGGCCAAGGAAGGCAAAGAAAGTGTAGAAAGTTGAAGGGATGTAAATGAAATTTCCTAGTTTGACATGAGAACAGGAAGTGGCACTGATACAGTCATCACTGAAGGAGGGGACCAGAGTAAGGCTGGAACACAGAATGTTCTACATATCACAAAAAAGGCAGAACTAACTGGCACTTACACAGGTACCCAGAGTAAAAACCCCTTACTTGGAGGAAGTGAGGGGAGTCAACAAAATTTGGACAATGTAAGAGTAATTTCAGGGCGAGAGAATGGTGGCAGGTGGGATTGGTTCGGTCTTCGTTCAAGGAAGGAACCAAATGTTCAAGCCAGCCTAGTTGGGGACAGAGGTATGGATGGGTCCATGGTGAAAAGGAGATGACTAGAGCCAGGAAACTGTTAAAGGGCAGGTAGTGTTGAAAGAGTCATGGATTTCAGTCGGAAGGGACTGGATATGGGAGAAAGCATAGTCAAGCTAGGAAGAAATGAGATCCATAGGAAAGAAATTATGTTTGTGGATCTTGGAAATGAGGGAGAAGTGGGCAGTGTAGGACTGAGGTCAGAGGCAATGGTGGAGTTAGGGTGCGGGGGTGAAAGGGGATGTTTGGGAAGATCTCCAGAGGAGAAGAAGAGGTCAGTGATGGTCAGGACCCCTCTAATATATATCAGTAAGAAAGTCGCCTGTTCATGTCTTATGTTGCACTGTGTCTTGGTTAGCATCTTTGGAAATATATTTTTGTTGAAGGGGAGAAGATGAGGGTGACATTCCGTCAAGTCAAGATGACTTCATAGATAATCGTAGAATCCTACAGTGCAGAAGGAGGCCATTTGGCCCATCAAGTCAGCATCGACCACAATCCACTCGGGCCCTATCCCCATAATCCAATACATTTACCCTATCTAGTCCCCCTGACACTCAGGGGCAATTCAGCATGGCCAATCTGCCTAACCCGCACATCTTTAGGCTGTGGGAGGAAACCGGAGCAGCTGGAGGAAACCCACGCAGACACGAGGAGAACGTGTAAACTCCGCACAGACAGTGACCCGAGCCGGGAATTGAACCCGGGTCTTTGGCGCTGTGAGGCAGCAGTGCTAACCACTGTGCCAAAGTGCCGACTTAACCAGTTTGTTCCTTCAGAGCAGTAGCAGGGGAAAGTTTGCATCTCTGAAAGCTTCTATTGTGGAAAAAAAACAATACATTGAGTCAAAGCCAGTTTCAGTAGTAGCTCTGGCCTGCTGAAGAGACTGAATTCACTCTCATTCTCAGTGATTCCACCCAGGATGTTCCCTTGTGACTGACTATTAAACTGTTAATGAGCTGGATACAGCTGGTAATGACAGTGTCTCTGAATTTGTTAAAGTGCTTTGTTTCTTTTTCAGGCGAAAAGGACATTGTTATTTTGGGGGACTTCAACCTGTCACCTGATGTGACTGACTTTGACCTTCTACGCAAAGAGAAGTTCCTTCACTGTGTTCCAGCCAATGCCTTCACAAACATTAGCACTAAGAACCCTCAGGGTTCAAAGTCCACAGACAACATCTGGATCAGTCGCTCACTCAAGAAAACGTATTCAGGTATGCATCAGACCTGATGAAGGCAGATTGACAGATACAGGAACAGTACACTTTTTGTTACTTATTTTAAGTAAAACCTCTGCAGATCTTACGAACAACTGGAGATTAAATTAAATTGTTTGAATGTCCTTTTCCAATTAGTTAGTTGTGGTAATTACTAGCATGATGCTATGTAGTCATTTGGTGACTTGGGGCTGGGTTTTACAGCCCGACCCTCCCGACCCATCATAGAACCCCTACAGTACAGAAGGAGGCCATTCGGCCCATCGAGCCTGCACCGACAACAATCCCACCCAGGCCCTATCCCCGCAACCCCACATATTCACGCTGCTAATCCCCCTGACACTAAGGGGCAATTGAGCTTGGCCAATCCACCTAACCCGCACATCTTTGGACTGTGGGAGAAAACCCACACAGATACGGGGAGAATGTGCAAACTCCACACAGGCAGTGACCCGAGGTCGGAAGTGAACCTGGGTCCCTGGCGCTGTGAGGCAGCAGTGCTAACCACTGTGCCATCCATTAGTACTTTCACTGTATCCCAATACACGTGACAATAATAAATCAAATCAGATCAGATCTTTTTGGAAGGCGGGTGGGGGGTGGAGGCTGACATAGTCTTAAAATTAAAGGCTGGACCACTTAAAAGGTAAATTAAGAAACATTTTTCCACACAAAAGGTAGTAGAAATCAGATAGTGAGTGCTGGGACAATTAGAGGTTTCAGGATTCTGATCAGTAGATTTTTGTTAGACAAGGAAATCGAGGGATACGGAGCCAAGGCACGTAAATGGAGCCATGAACGTCAGTGCAGGCTCAGGAGCTGAGTAGCCCACTCCTCTTTCTGTGTTCCACAGAAGTTTCTCAGCTGAACCTGAACTTGTCCTTTCCTAACCTTCAGAGCAGATGCATTTCCCACCAGGGAGGACTGAAAACAATCTGAAAGAATCCAGACGACCATTTATTCACCTTCTCCTCTTGCTAGGAGCAATGGAAGCATCCTCCTCTGTCTCACCACTTCCTGCAAGGGTGATTTTGGTGGCACAGTGGTTAACACTGCTGCCTCACAGAGCCAGGGACCCGAGTTCAATTCCCAGCTTGGATCACTGTCTGTGTGGAGTTTGCACGTTCTCCCCGTGTCTGCGTGGGTTTCCTCCGGGTGCTCTGGTTTCCTCCCACAGTCTGAAGGACGTGCTGGTTAGGTGCATTGGCCATACTAAATTCTCCCTCAGTGTGTCTGAAATCCATCAGGTAAATAAATTTAAGTTTGTTTCAAGTTTATTAACTAGTGTCACAAGTAGGCTGACATTAACATTGCAATGAAGTTACTGTGAAAATCCCCTAGTCGCCACACTCCGGCACCTGTCCCTAATAGTCCCTCTGACACTAAGGGGCAATTTAGCATGGCCAGTCAACCTAACCCGCACATCGTTGGAGATTAAATAATGCAGAAAAATTTCACCTCTCGGTGCTCGCTACTACCTGCGATTTGAATTTGCCTTTGCTGAAGAGTCCAATTTTTTTTCTTTCAATGTTAAAATACAAAGTTTTTTTAAAGTTTATTTATTAGTCACAAGTAGGCTTACATTAACACTGCAATGAACTTACTGTGAAAATCCCCTGGTCGCCCACACTCCGGCTCCTGTTTGAGTACACTGAGGGAGAATTTAGCATGGCCATTGCACCAAACCAGCATGTCTTTTGGACTGTGGGAGGAAACCCATGCAGACACTGGGGGAATGTGCAGACTCCGCACAGACAGTGACCCAAGCCAGGATTTGAACCCATAAGATCATAAGACATAGGAGCAGAATTAGGCCACTCGGCCCATCGAGTCTGCTCCGCCATTCAATCATGGCTGATATTTTTCTCATCCCCATTCTCCTGCCTTTTCCCCATAACCCCGATCCCCTATTAAACAAGAACCTATCTATCTCCGTCTTAAAGACACTCAATGACCTGGCCTCCACAGCCTGCTGCAGCAAAGAGTTCCACAGATTCACCACTCTCTGGCTGAAGAAATTCCTCCTCATCTCTGTTTTAAAGGATGGTCCCTTTAGTCTGAGGTTGTGCCCTCTGGTTCTAGTTTTTCTACTAGTGGAAACATCCTCTCCACGTCCACTCTATCCAGGCCTCGCAGTACCCTATAAGTTTCAATAAGATCCCCCCCCCCCTCATCTTTCTAAACTCCAAATGAGTACAGACCCAGAGTCCTCAACCGTTCCTCATACGACAAGCTCTTCATTCCAGGGATCATTCTAGTGAACCTCCTCTGGACCCTTTCCAAGGCCAGCACATTCTTCCTTGGATATGGGGCCCAAAACTGCTCACAATACTCCAAATGGGGTCTGACCAGAGCCTTATACAGCCTCAGAATTACATCACTGCTCTTGTATTCTAGCCCTCTCGACTTGAATGCTAACATTGCATTTGCCTTCCTAACTGCCAACTGAATCTGCACGTTAACCTTAAGAGAATCTTGAACAATGACTCCCAAGTCCTTTTGTGTTTCTGATTTCCTAAGAATTTTCCCATTTAGAAAATAGTCTATGCCTCCATTCCTCCTTCCAAAGTGCATAACCTCACACTTTTCCACATTGTATTCCATCTGCCACTTCTTTGCCCACTCTCCAAACCTGTCCAAGTCCTTCTGCAGCCCCCCTACTTTCTCAATACTACCTGTCCCTCTACATTTCTTTGTATCTTCTGCAAATTTAGCAACAGCGCCTTCAGTTCCTTCCTCCAAATCGTTAATGTACATTGTGAAAAGTTGTGGTCCCAGCACTGACCCCTGAGGCACACCACTAGTCACCGGCCGCCATCCTGAAAAAGACCCCTTTATCCCCACTCTCTGCCTTCTGCCAGTCAGCCAACCCTCTATCCACGCCAGGATCTTACCCTTAACACTATGGGCACTTATTTAACAGAATCCTATGCGGCTCCTTTTGCTCCTATGCGGCACTGGGTCCCTGGTGCTGTGAGGCAGCAGTGCTAACCACTGTGCCGTCCCGCCACACACGCCAAACACATGCTACTGCATCAGGTCAAGAAGAAAAAGGGGTTTACTTTCCCTCCCTGCAGCTCCTTCATCCTTGCGTGTGCGGTTGGCCCTCCTAAGTATGTTTTGTTTTCCCTCTCGTGCAGGTCATTGGGCCATTGTTAGGGAAGGCCTCACCAACCCCTGGATTCCTGACAGCTGGTCATGGGGCGGAGTCGCATCAGCCCACTGCCCGTTGTGGGCCGAGTTCTACATAGATAAAGACTTTGGTAGGAAAGTGCCGTTTGGAAATGGCAGCGCAGTGACTGTTGAGCAAGCAGATGGGAGCACAAAGGACGAGCGGTGACACACAGCGACCGTGCGCCGCCATGTCACTGGACAGTTATCACAGAACCGCTATTCGTCCATGAAGCGCGTGAGTGACAGAATGTGAAAGGATCTAATCTGCCTCTTAACTATTAACCTTCGGTTGTGATGTGATTCGTTTCTGCTGCAAATAAGTATGTTTTTAAAAAAAAACAAACATAATCACTTGTTTATTTTTGAGGGGTAGCTAGGAAGAGGAGAGATTTTTTTTTTAAGTGGAAGAAAGGATATTTTATGCCAAAGTGGGGATTTAACAGTACGTTATTAATGTACTTGATTTTGAAAAAAAAGAGAGCGTCATTTAGTTCCTTCCTCCTTCCCTACAGCTCAAAAATATTCAAAGTACTGCACTATTTTCATTCAATACCACTGACGTAGCTTGAATTGAGAAGCTAAACACGAGAGAGACAGCTGCTGCCAGCATTTTGTGCATTGGGTAACACAAGTGAACAGGTTGTATTTGTATGTCAACCTTCCCCAAAATAGTTCAACGAAAAAGATTTTATTTTGTGATTATTTTTTTTCCCCTTTTTGCACAGAACTTTAGGATATATTTGTTCCTATTCTGGTATTAGCAATATATTAAAAAAATAAGATAAATAATAGATTCTATTTGTACTGAGTTTGCAATGGTACAGTACTTTCTCAGAGAGTGCGAATGTTTGGTACGCCAAGATTGCGTCTGTTGCACATTAGTAACATACTGCTGGGGTCGGCAAACGTAGCTTTTGCCTGAGCCCAGAGGGTTAAAAGGGAAGGATATGTGCTCTACGGTAAGATGGTGCTAGCACAGTGCAGTCACTTCCACAGTCTGACGTTTGAGTGTCGACTGGCTCATGTTAGCCTGTGACTAGAATGCCAAAACGGTACCATTTATGACTGTTACTATAATTACAACTTGTAATATGAGACTGTATGTTACTCTGAAATTGCACCTTTGATTAAAGAGCTAATAAACTTAACAAATGTGAGCAAATTGTTCATGCCCCCGTCATTGTCAGAGATATAAAGACCATTTAAATATTCGCCGTATGTTGATTACAAAACGCTAGCTTTCAAATGCTGCAGTGAGCTCTGATTTCCTCTGGAGGAAAGGAAATTCCTCTCCTGGTCCTGCGTGTTCTGGCACCAACAACTCTGGTGTAATTTAGTAATGTGCTGGGACCTGCACAGGTTATTGACGTAGCCAAGAAGGAAAAGGCTGGAATATTTTACCACTTGTAGGATGTGAAAATAATGGAGTGGAAAGAAAACAAGGTGTGGAAAATAGGCAGAATAAAATGGGAAAAAGGAAAACATAGAGAGAGAGAGCATTCCCCTCTCCGACCCGTGTTCCCCCTCTGCGACCCGTGTTCCCCCTCTGCGACCCGTGTTCCCCCTCTGCGACCCGTGTTCCACCTCTGCGACCCGTGTTCCCCCTCTGCGACCCGTGTTCCCCCTCTGCGACCCGTGTTCCCCCTCTGCGACCCGTGTTCCCCCTCTGCGACCCGTGTTCCCCCTCTGCGACCCGTGTTCCCCCTCTGCGACCCGTGTTCCCCCTCTGCGACCCGTGTTCCCCCTCTGCGACCCGTGTTCCCCCTCTGCGACCCGTGTTCCCCCTCTGCGACCCGTGTTCCCCCTCTGCGACCCGTGTTCCCCCTCTGCGACCCGTGTTCCCCCTCTGCGACCCGTGTTCCCCCTCTGCGACCCGTGTTCCCCCTCTGCGACCCGTGTTCCCCCTCTGCGACCCGTGTTCCCCCTCTGCGACCCGTGTTCCCCCTCTGCGACCCGTGTTCCCCCTCTGCGACCCGTGTTCCCCCTCTGCGACCCGTGTTCCCCCTCTGCGACCCGTGTTCCCCCTCTGCGACCCGTGTTCCCCCTCTGCGACCCGTGTTCCCCCTCTGCGACCCGTGTTCCCCCTCTGCGACCCGTGTTCCCCCTCTGCGACCCGTGTTCCCCCTCTGCGACCCGTGTTCCCCCTCTGCGACCCGTGTTCCCCCTCTGCGACCCGTGTTCCCCCTCTGCGACCCGTGTTCCCCCTCTGCGACCCGTGTTCCCCCTCTGCGACCCGTGTTCCCCCTCTGCGACCCGTGTTCCCCCTCTGCGACCCGTGTTCCCCCTCTGCGACCCGTGTTCCCCCTCTGCGACCCGTGTTCCCCCTCTGCGACCCGTGTTCCCCCTCTGCGACCCGTGTTCCCCCTCTGCGACCCGTGTTCCCCCTCTGCGACCCGTGTTCCCCCTCTGCGACCCGTGTTCCCCCTCTGCGACCCGTGTTCCCCCTCTGCGACCCGTGTTCCCCCTCTGCGACCCGTGTTCCCCCTCTGCGACCCGTGTTCCCCCTCTGCGACCCGTGTTCCCCCTCTGCGACCCGTGTTCCCCCTCTGCGACCCGTGTTCCCCCTCTGCGACCCGTGTTCCCCCTCTGCGACCCGTGTTCCCCCTCTGCGACCCGTGTTCCCCCTCTGCGACCCGTGTTCCCCCTCTGCGACCCGTGTTCCCCCTCTGCGACCCGTGTTCCCCCTCTGCGACCCGTGTTCCCCCTCTGCGACCCGTGTTCCCCCTCTGCGACCCGTGTTCCCCCTCTGCGACCCGTGTTCCCCCTCTGCGACCCGTGTTCCCCCTCTGCGACCCGTGTTCCCCCTCTGCGACCCGTGTTCCCCCTCTGCGACCCGTGTTCCCCCTCTGCGACCCGTGTTCCCCCTCTGCGACCCGTGTTCCCCCTCTGCGACCCGTGTTCCCCCTCTGCGACCCGTGTTCCCCCTCTGCGACCCGTGTTCCCCCTCTGCGACCCGTGTTCCCCCTCTGCGACCCGTGTTCCCCCTCTGCGACCCGTGTTCCCCCTCTGCGACCCGTGTTCCCCCTCTGCGACCCGTGTTCCCCCTCTGCGACCCGTGTTCCCCCTCTCACTCTCTCAGTCTAACCCATGTTCTCTTCCCCCTGCCTTTATCATTTTTCCCTAAGCATCTGTGCCCTTACTCCCCCTGCCCATGTCTTTCCTCCAGTCCCCCACTGTGTTCTGTCCACATTGCCCTTGAGAATACAATGAAAACATTTGAGGGAGGTGACTGAAGAATTGGGTGTGAGATGGTGAAACAGTGAGGGTAGTGTGAGTTGGTGTGTGCTGAGAAGGAGATTTAAAGTGGCATCCATCAGCGAGGGGATGTGGTATATTACTGCGAGGTGTATCAGAGTGCCGCAGAGGAGAACGTGAGGGCGCTGAGAGAATGATAGCCATCAGGACATGCTAGGACAGTTTGCCAGTTCTAATGTGGTCATTGAACCTTTCACGGCACTGGATCCAGGTTATTGGGACCACGCTTCGACTGCAGACAGCCTCTGCAATCTCCCGCCACACCAGATAGGTCAGGCTGACTGGCCTTCTCCTGTTCTCAAGAAAAAGGATAATTGATGAGGGAAGGGCTGTGAATGTAGTTTATATGGACATTAGCAAGGCTTCTGACAAGGTCACACATGGCAGACTGGTACAAAAACTAAAATCACATGGGATTTGGGGTGGGTTGGATAGATGGATACAGAACTGGCTTGGTTATAGAAGACAGAGAGTAGCAGCGGAAGGGTGTTTTTCAGAATGGAGATCTGTAGCTAGTGGTGTTCCACAGGGATCAGTGCTGGGACCTCTGTTGTTTGTAGTATATATAAATGATCTGGGGGAAAATATGGATGGTCTGATTAGTAAGTTTGTGGATACCACGCAGATTGGCGGAGTTGCTGATCATGCCAGGGATTGTCAGAGAATACAGCAGCATATAGATAAATTGGAGACTTGGGCACAGAAATGGCAGATGGAGTTTAATCCGGACAAATGCAAGGCGATGAATTTTGGAGGATCAAATTTCAGTGTGAATTATACTGTAAATGGCAGAACCCTTTGGAACATTAACATACAGAGGGATCTGGGCGTGCAGGTCCACAGTTCCCTAAAAATGACAACACTGGTGGCCAAGGTGATTAAGAAGGCATATGGCATGCTTGCCTTCATCAGCCGGGGCATTGACTCGGGAAATCATGTTGCATCTGTAGGTTAGGCTGCATTTGGAGTATTGCGTGCAGTTCTGGTCACCACACTACCAGAAAGACGTGGAAGCTTTGGAGAGAGTGCAAAGAAGGTTCATCAGGATGTTGCCTGGTCTCAAGGGCGTTGGCTATGAAGGGAGGTTGAATAAACTAGGATTACTTTCATTGGAAAGACGGAGGCTAAGGGGAGAATTATAGAGGTCAACAAAATTCTGAGAGGCATAGATGGGGTGGATAGTCAGAGGCTTTTTCCCAGGGTGGAAGTGTCAATTACAAGGGGGCACAGGTTCAAGGTGACAGGAGGAATGTTTAAGGGAGATGTGCGGGGGAGGTTTTTCACAGAGTGGTGGGTGCTGGAACATGCTGCCAGAGAAGGTGGTGGAAATAGGCACATTAGCAACATTTAAAAGGCATCTGAATGGATACATGAATAGGGAGGGAATAGAGGGATACAGACTGAATATGGGCAGAAGGTTTTTTTTAGTTAGGGCATCATGATCGGCACAAACTTGGTAGGCTGAAGGACCTGTTCCTGTGCTGTACTTTGTTCTTTGTTCTTCTGGCTCTGATTGCTTTAACCATCATGGCCAGTCTACTGTCAATCATTGGCAAAGTGATAGAACTGGTCATCAACAGTGCTATCAAGCGGCAGTTAGCAATAACCTGCTCACTGAGGCTCAGTTTGGGTTCCATTAGGACTATGCGGCACCAAACCTCGTTACAGCCGTGTTTCAAACATGGACAAAAGAGCTGAACTCAAGAGGTGAGGTGAGAGTGACTACCCTTGATATCAAGGCAGTATTTGGCCAAGTGCGGCATCAAGGAGCCTGAGCAAAACTGGAGTCAATGGGAATCGGAGGGAAAACTCTCCACTAGTTGGAGTCATACCTAACACAAAGGAAGATGGTTGTGGTTCTTGGAGGTCAATCATCTCAGTCCCAGGACATTACTGCAGCAATTCGTCAGGATAGTGTTTTATTCCCAACTACCTTCAGCTGCTTCAACAATGACCTTGCCTCCATAATAAGGTCATAAATGCATGTTCGCTGTTGACTGCACAATGTTCAGCACCATTCGCACCTCCTCAGATACTGAAGCAGTCCATGTCCATGTGTAGCAAGTCCTGGACAATATTTAGGCTTGTGCTAATAAGTAGCAAGTAATAATTGTGTCACATAAGTGCCAGAAAATGACCATCTCCAACTAGAGAGAATCTAACCATTGGCCCTTGACATTCAATGGCATTGACATTGCTGAATCCCCCATTATCAACACCCCAGGGTTGCCATTGACCAGAATCTGAACTGGACTAGCCATATAAATACTGTGGCTATCAGAGTAGGTCAAAGGCTAGGAACCCAGCAGCGAATAGTTCACCTCCTGACTCCCCAAATTCTGTCCACCATCTACAAGGCACAAGTCGCGAGTGTAATGAAATACTTTGCACTTGTCTGGATGAGTGCAGCTCCAACTACACACAAGAAGCTTGACACCATCCAGGACAAAGCAACCTACTTGATTTGCACTTTATATACCACTATAAACATTCACACCCTCCACCACCGACAGGCAGTGGCATTAGTATGCACGATCTACAAGACCTTCCTTCCATACCCACATCATGGTGGCGCACAGCGCAAGGGACCCAGGTTCAATTCCAGCCTTGGGTAACTGTGTGGAGTTTGCACGTTCTCCCCGTGCCTGTGAGGGTTTCCTCTCAAAGTCCAAAGATGTGCAGGTTAGGTGGATTGGCCATGCTAAATTGTCCCTTACTGTCCAAAATGCATAGGTTCGGGGGATTAGCGGGTGAATACATGGGGTTACAGTGATAGGGTCTGTGTAAGATGTTCTTTCGGACAGTTGGTGCAGACTCAGTGGGCCGAATGGCCTGTGTCTGCATTTTAGGGATTCTATGCTGAGCCCCAAATTCTCCATTCTTGTTGGCAGTAATGGCGGGACATGCAACATTGAATAATTCTGGCCGATATCACTGTTCCTTCGCTGCCACTGGGTCAGAACCCTGGAACTGCCTTCCTAACAGCAGTGTGTGTGTTCCTAAACCACATGGAATGCAACAGTTCAAGAAGACAGCACACCTGCACCTTCTCAAGGGAAATGAAGGATGGGCAATTGAGCTAGTCAGCAATACCCACATTCCTTGAACAAATATAAAAAACTCACCTCCCTCCCTCATTGGTTGTGGAACTCAGAAACAGGAAGCTATTGAAGTGGCTCAGTTAGAGAGCCAGGGAAAAGCCTTCTGCTGGGCTTTTTTTGCTATGCTCCTGCCATTCTTCCAGGGACTAAGTTGAGAAAATTCTGTCCAATGTTTCAGGTCATTGAGTGCAATCTACAAGGCACAATTTCATCAAAACTTCTGAGTTTTGATGAAATGTCAGAATGGAAAGATTGAGCTGAAATTTTTGATTTGATTTATTATTGTCACATGTATTAGTATACAGTGAAAAGTATTGTTTCTTGCGCGCTATACAGATAAAGCGTACCGTTCATAGAGAAGGAAAGGAGAGAATGCAGAATGTAGTGTTACAGTCATAGCTAGGGTATAGAGAAGGATCACCTTAGTGCAAGATAGGTCCATTCAAAAGTCTGATGGCAGCAGGGAAGAAGCCATTCTTGAGTCGGTTGGTACGTGACCTCAGACTTTTGTATCTTTTTCCCGAAGGAAGAAGGTGGAAGCAAGAATGTCCGGGGTGTGTGGGGTCCTTTATTATGCTGGCTTTTCCAAGGCAGCGGGAAGTGTAGACAGAGTCAATGGATGGGAGGCTGGTTTGCGTGATGGACTGGGCTTCGTTCACAACCCTTTGTAGTTTCTTGTGATCTTGAGCAGAGCAGGAGCCATTTTCCTGTTTAATTCGCAAGCCCAATGTTGGGCTGATTTCTGGGTCATGCATGCAGATGTGTGCGTGGCAGGAAATTGAGTGCAACCTTCTAGGAGGAGGCCAATTAAGAAGCTTGCCTCGGGAGTGCTGTCCAATTAAGGACAGTGGGCGAGCGATCTGAGGGCACAGCGGGCTAATCAGAGCTTTTGTAGTGAAGGCTGGGTGGCCGATCCCCAGTGAATATCATGTGCTGTTGAGGTAAATGGCACAAGAGACGGGGCACCAGAAGGAGGCAGTGTTCTGCTGATGGGACTGGCAGCCAGTTCCTCACTCAAACCGCTATCTGGTGGATCAAGCAAGGATTTGCCTGTGGATGAGGAGTTGAGGATTGTCCTTTAAAGTGACAACTGCACATGGCTCTCTGACCTCCTCTGCTCTGCTCTCAGCTCCTGAGTGTAGACGAGTTTTAGCAGACGGGATCGGAACACCAGCAGCTATATTCCCTAGCCTTCTAAAAATGCCCACTAATTGCCTCTGCAATTATCTTAATCAGTTTCCTGTTGCATGTTGCTGTCACTGTCTCCTAGAAAAGTGCAAGAAGGTGGGAACACATCAATGAGCCCACTCAACATGTCATTTGTTGTTTCCTGACCTTCCCACATCCAAGTCCAACTCCAAAGTTTGGGGGGCCGGGAGGGGGTGGGGTGCACCCCTTGTTAACTCTGCCCTTCTCTCCAGACATGCTACCTGACCTGCATCTCAGCATTTTGTTGTTTTATTTCAGATTTCCAACATCTGCAATATTTTGTTTTTGTCCTAACTACTGATTATCTTACAAAAGGTTTCATTTGTGGCCCTTTTCATAAAAGGCCCCATTGAACTTGATCTTAATGTCTCCCTCTTCAAAGTAAAGAAAATTATTCTAAGTATAGAGTTTGTTGTGTAGCTCACCACAGTTCATGGTCCAGTTGCTGAGGATAGTACGCGGTTTCGGGCAGACACTTCAATCAAAATACAGGCTATCATTAAAACCTACTGTAGAATGGCCAGAAACTAATTATAACCATTAACCAAATGTACTTTATTTCAAGAATCATTTACATTTTATATTAAATGTCTTCAGCTCATTGGGATCGGAGGGAGTATGTAAAGCATTTCCTTTAGTAACCCATACATAACTACTGCTGTGTTACTATCAGCATTAGCCCCTCTTTCATATTGTTATAACTGGACACGTTGATGTCCTCAACTTTGCTAAGGATGAGGTCCTCTGCATTGCAAACAAAGGACATCTCTATAAACAGCGGGATAACAGGAAATATGCTTCATTTTCATTAGGTGGAGATACGGCGTTGGACTGAGGTGGGCACAGTAAGAAGTCTCACAACACCAGGTTAAAGTCCAACAGGTTTATTTGGAATCATGAGCTTTCAGAGCGTTGATCCTTTATCAGGTGAGTGGAAGTTAGTTCACAAGCACGGCATATATAGGCAAAGACACAATTGCAAGATAATTCCAGATTGGAATGCAGGAATACAGGTGGAATGCAGATCATTCTAATATATGCCATGTTTGTGAACTAACCCCCACTCATCTGATGAAGGAGCAGTGCTCCGAAAGCTCGTGATTCCAAACCTGTTGGACTTTGACCTGGTGTTGTCAGACTTCTTACTGTGTTCATTTTCATTATGTGGGGAGGCCGGTGTTGGACTGGGGTAAACACAGTAAGAAGTTTAACAACACCAGGTTAAAGTCCAACAGGTTTATTTGGTAGCAGAAGCCACACAAGCTTTCGGAGCTCCAAGCCCCTTCTTCAGGTGAGTGGGAACTCTGTTCACAAACAGGGCATATAAAGACACAGACTCAATTTACATGAATAATGGTTGGAATGCGAATACTTACAGCTAATCAAGTCTTTAAGAAACAAAACATTGTTCCCACTCACCTGAAGAAGGGGCTTGGAGCTCCGAAAGCTTGTGTGGCTTTTGCTACCAAATAAACCTGTTGGACTTTAACCTGGTGTTGTTAAACTTCTTACTTCATTTTCATTAACACCAAATCATTTTTGTGAATATCAACCAATAAACCTCATTTCAGCCTTTTTGTTTTCTCAAGGATTTTGTGGTTCCTTTCTGTGAGTTACTATTTGCGGATTAAGATTCTTTGCTGGTGGTGTGTCTGACAGACATAAGCAGTAATTCTCCGGATCCCACTCTAAGTGCTGCCACCAGCGGGAATGTCGGAGACACTCCCATTGGCCCTGGCAGCGTTTCGCTGATCCTATTCAGCTTGTTTACATTAGCTATCTCTCCCCCCATCAGGAATCACGCTGCGCTGAACAGTCCAGGAGTGTACCCCGCTGAAATCAGCCATCAACTGCTTAGCTGACAGTCAAGACCACTCCCTGCTTTTCTTTGTGTCAAAAGAAATGACTTCCCGCTGCCTCGGAAAAGCAGCCAGCATAATCAAGGACCCCACGCACCCAGGGCATACTCTCTTCCACCTTCTTCTGTTGGGAAAAAGATACAAATGTCTGAGGTCACGTACCAACCAACTCAAAAATAGCTTCTTCTCTGCTGCCATCAGACTTATGAATGGATCTACCATATATTAAACTGTTCTTTCCCTACACCCTAGCTATGGTTGTGACACTATATTCTGCACCCTCTTCTTCCCTTCTCCCCTAGTATTCTATGAACGGTATGCTTTGTCTATATAGCGTGCAAGAAACAATACTTTTCGCTGTATCCCAATAGATGTGACAATAATAAATCAAATCAAATCAAAAAACCAAAGAGAAAACAACACATGATCTAATTGAATGGCAGAGCAAGCTCAGGGGGCCAGACGGCCTACTCCTGCTCCTAGTTCTTATGTTCTTATGTTATCTCTTTCATCAGAGCACATTGTTTGATTTGGTACTATGGACTAACCTCTGAAAGTCTGTACTGCAGCAAGACCCCGGGAAAAACCATTCATCCCTGGCTGGAATTCTCCGCCGGAATTCTCTCCGGCACTCAGCCAAATTCCCTTTTACTGCAGCAGATCCCACCTCGGGTGAGGTTGGAAAATCCGGCCTTCTGTAACTGAATTGATCCCTGAAAATGTAGTTCATTATAAGACTGAATAGATATTAAACGCACTGTCCATGAAAAAATGTGATGTAGCTAAAGCAAATCTGTAGTTTTTCCCCATGACAACAGCATCTTAATGTTTCTACCCTTCGGACAAACCCACGATAATAGAATGAGGTGTGATTCTGAAAGTGGACCTAGTGTATGAGCATGAGGGGGGTGCATGAAAGCAGGGTTTTCAGCTTGTAGGCAATAAAGCAGAGATTTAGATTGACGCATATAATGCCTCATGAGTCTCCAATCCCATTTAATGATGAGAGAACCATAATAAGCAGACCTGCGTTCTTGCATAGCACCTTGTCATGTCCTCATGATGTCCCAGAATGGCAATGAATGATATTGATACAGTATTAACAGGGTCTAAGGAGGTGAACATTGATCAGGGGAAAGCAAAATCATGTAGAAGGTGTCCGGTGCTTCAATTAACAATTCTTTCACTAAGGATCTGACATGTTTGTTAAGTAGAATATTGTCATTACTCTAAGGTCAATTTCAAATCCAAGGGAGCCACAGCAGTGGCCAGACTTGTGAGACTTCTGGGAGCCAATGATTAACCTCATGAGCCATTGTTCAAATGGACAAGATTCTACATCCTCACCTGATATGTCATTGACAACATGAATCTGATGTCTGACTTAATTTATATGAATGGTCCTTCTGAGGATCTCATTGGATGATGTGAGGAGAATGGCTAAAGATTACAGAGAATACAAGCAGAGGAGGTGGCCAATCAGCCCATCAGGTGTCTGCTGTCTGAAAGAGAAGCTATTTCATAGCCCTTTGCTGTAGCCTTGTAGATCTTGCAACGTTTAATGCATAAACATGCCTTGCATGTTTCATAAGCTGTCTGCCTCTATCCCCTCCCTACCCCGCCATCCCCCCAGCACCCCCCCCCCCGCCACGACTCTTAGCTTACAATATTTTCCCCCTCAACTCTCCTTTATTTCTGAGCCATACTCTTTTAATCCATGCCCCCGCTGACCCCCACTGCCATGAGAAATAAATCCTTACATATCCACTCTGTCGAGACCTCCCTCATCATTTTATGCAGTTAAACTAAAGCTTCTCTCAGCCTCTTCTATCTCAAAGATAAAACCCCAGCCTATCCAATCATGACGCTTGGTAGCGTGAAAAAAAAAAGTGAAAAAGCAGAAAAATGAAGCAAACGGGTTCATTGAGAAGCTTTGCAGGCAAGAGCGAAAAGCCAATGATAAAAGTGATTCTGAGAAGCCAAGTCAGAGTCACCCTGAAACTTGGAAAGAGAAGTGCAGTGTTAAAAGAATGGGACCAGACAGAACAGCTGTGGTGAAAAGAGGAAGTACTTCAGGGTTACTGAGACGTGATTGTACCAACAATGTAGGCTTTGATCTCCCCTGGAGCTGTCAGTGGGAAAGTTTTTAGCTGTTAATGCACCATCTGCTCCTTATGCCAACCAAGTCGGCTAGTCCCTTCTTTTATGTGGTTTGGGTTGTCAGTCAAGCAGCCTCAAACAACTCAATGGAGCAAAAAGTGGTTGTATAAACAAGCCCCAATGACTGACAGCCTCTTGTCAATCAAAGCAGTTGAAAGAGACCATGCAGTAGCTGTTGCTCTTTCAAAGTTAAAAGAGGATCTCCCTCGTGAAACTGACAGCCTCCTGTCAATCAGAGCTGTTGAAAGAGGTTTCAGAGCAGCTGGGGCTTATGAGAGAAAGCAGGGGGGGATCACCCGACTGAAACTGACAGGTCTTTTAAATCAGAGCAGTTTAAAGAGGCCGAGTCCCACACCGGACCTATGAAATTAACCAAGGGCAATCTCTTCTATAGAATGGAGTGCTGCTGTGATTCTGAAGGCCTCCAGGTGTGCAGGGGATTTTAATGTTTTGAAGAACGCAGGCAGTAATAAAGATCTTTACCAGAATGATGTCTGAAATCGCCATCCTGAGAGTGATTACCACGTTTCCCAAAGCAACAAGAAGGAGTCCAGCCATGAGAGCCCTATCCTGGGGGAGACCCCCGAGGTCAAGCCCTTCCCCCCACCAGCCTGAGACCCACCCAACCCCTAGCACCCCAACACCCAGATTCCTTAAATCAGTCCAACCAGATTCTCGCCCGCTCTGGAAAAGAATCTGAGTTTATGCTGATAGCGGGGGGCATGGGGGAAAGCTTGGGACAGGATCGATGCCTGGTGGGAATCCCAATTTGACCCTCTCGCTCGATCCAGTGAGCCATCAGGATTCCCGGCTGGGGCTAGTGGTCCCAGAGAATCGCCCCCACAACAATGTTGCAAATCAATTGCACATTGCCTCACAGGAGAATATTTTGTTCACCAAAAGCATATACATTGACTGTTTTTGTTCTTAAGAGGGCATACAGATCTTTGTAATTTGTAATCAATGATGCTGACATTGAACAGGAACTATCAATGCAACAATTAAATCCGTCTTTACAACAAGCTTGATGTTTTAAAGTCACTGTTGAGAAGTAAACGGTGGCTTCTACAATATGCTTCCTGGTAAAATTGGCCAGATTAAATTTTGTTTCGATTTTAGGACTCAACTTTGCTGTAAAATTGAAGAAGATTTGCTTTGATCTTTATGAAAATGTGTCATTGGGTAAGAAGTATTGATCTGGGTAAAGCAGCCATTACAAATTAAGGAAGCAATCTTTTGAGCCCCTTGGTGTTTTAAGGAGGGTACTTGTCAAGGATCCATTGTCAAGAAGAAGCCCTAAAGGTTCAGGTGTTTAACGCAAGATAGCCTTGCAAGTGAAGACAATTTCTGGGAAACATGTGTATTTTTACCCAGAAACTTTGATGTATCTTTTAAGAATGGGCCCCGTTCCTCAAAGCGAGGTAAATTAGCTCTTGCAGAAGACATTTGAAGTGATTGAGCCAAGGTTATTAGTTCTGGAAGGAGGAAATTAACAAAATGAGGATTCCTGCAATGGAGTTGTTCGACTAAATATCACTCTGGATGAGTGATGTGAATGAATAGCTATTTTAAAGAAAAATTATATCTCTTTCGAAAGGAATGAAAGAAGCGACAGCTCAATAACAACCTACATTTATATAGCACCTTTAATGTAATGAAACATCTCAAGGTCTTAGAATTCTACAGTGCAGAAGGAGGCCATTCAGCCCATCGAGTCTGCACCGACCACAATCCTACCCAGGCCCCATCCCCATAACACCATGCATTTAACCTTGCTAGTCCCCCAACACTAAGGGACAATTTAGCATAGCCAATCCACCTAACCCACACATCTTTGGGGTGTGGGAGGAAACTGGAGCACCCGGAAGAAACTCACGCAGGCACGGGGAGAACGTGCAAACTCCACACAGACAGTGACCCAAGCCAGAAATCAAACCCAGGTCCCTGGTGCAGTGAGGCAGCAGTGTTAACCACTGTGCCGCCCTTATGCTTCACAAGAACATTACAAAAATGAATATGACACCACACAAGAAAATATTTGGTCAGATGAGCAAAAGCTTGGCCAAAGAGGTAGGTTCTAAGAAGGGAAGCATGGTACAGAGGTGGAGAGGTATAAGGAGGATAGTCTAAAACTTGGCAAATGAAGGAGTGGTCACCAATGGTGGAGGAATTAATCATAGAAACCCTACAGTACAGAAAGAGGCCATTCAGCCCATCGAGTCTGCACCGACCACAATCCCACCCAGGCCCTACCCCCATATCCACCCACTAATCCCTTTAACCTACGCATCTCAGGACACTAAGGGCAATTTTAGCATAGCCAATCAACCTAACCCGCACATCTTTGGTCTGTGGGAGGAAACCGGAGCACCCGGAGGAAACCCACACAGACACGAGGAGAATGTGCAAACTCCACACAGACAGTGACCCAAGCCGGGAATCGAACCCAAGTCCCTGGAGCTGTGAAGCAGCAGTGCTAACCACTGTGCTACCGTGCCGTCCATAGATTTAAGATTTTGCATTCATAAGAGGTCAGAAATAAAGGAGCGCAGATACTTTAGAGGGCTGTGGGATTGCAGGAGATGACAGAGAAAGGGAGAGGCGAGGCCATGGAAGGATTTAAAAACAAGGATGAGAATTTTAAAATTGAGAACATTGCATTAGCGCGTGCCAGTGTGGGTCAGTGAGCACAGGGATGAAAGGAAAATGGCAGTTGGAATGAACTAAAACGTGGGCAGCACAGTTTTGGATGATGTCAGGTTTACAAAGAGTAGAAGATGGGAGATAAATCAGAAGTGCATTGGAATAGTGAAGTCGAGAGATGACAAAGGGCATGAATGAGGGAGCCAGCAACAGATGAGGAGACGGAGGTGAACCCACAGAAATTCATGAAGAAAGCTGGCTAGTAAGGTACAGTAAGAAGTCTCACAACACCAGGTTAAAGTCCAACAGGTTTATTTGGTTGCACAAGCCACTAGCTTTCGGAGCACTGCCCCTTCATCAGGTAAGTGGGATTTCAGTTCACAAACAGGCCATATAAAGACACAAACTCAATTTACAAAATAATGGTTGGAATGTGAGTCTTTACAGGTAATCAAGTCTTAAAGGTACAGACAATGTGAGTGGAGAGAGGGTTAAGCACAGTTTAAAGAGATGTGTATTGTCTCCAGACAGGACAATTAGTGAGATTTTGCAAGCCCAGGCAAGTCGTGGGGGTTACAGATAGTGTGACATGAACCCAAGATCCCGGTTGAGGCCGTCCTCATGTGTGCGGAACTTGGCTATCAGTCTCTGCTCAGCGACTCTGCGCTGTCGTGTGTCGTGAAGGCCGCCTTGGAGAACGCTTCCCCGAAGATCAGAGGCCGAATGCCTGTGACCGCTGAAGTGTTCCCCAACAGGAAGAGAACATTCTTGCCTGGCAATTGTCGAGCGGTGTTCATTCATCCGCTGTTGTAGCGTCTGCATAGTCACATGTATTAACACAAATAAAAGAGAACGTTGGATTAGCAACATTTTAAGGATTTTGATTTTGAAATTGTTCATTGAATGAAGTTTTCTTACAAGTACAATGTTAATAAAAGATTAAAACAACAAAACAAACTCCTTTCTTAAGTGAACATTTTTTATTGCGATTTCTGCATTTGGACTTCTTTGGATTGTCGTTGATATCTGAACGGTACGTTGCAGTTTTGGTCAAGTTGGACTGTAAATTCTCATTGCTCCATTGGCTTCTCAGCCAACCTTGGGTGAAATTCATACTTCAAACCACTCTCTCACTGGAGCTAAATTGATGGGTGGAATCTTACCAAAAAAATGGCGAAGTGTCAGGGACTGACTGAAAACCGGTATGTTTCTCTCCTGAGACACAGGCAGGTTTTGCCTCCAGTTCCTTTGGCACTTTGTCAAAAAGAAACGGGGGGCTGGGGGGAGGGTGTTTGACGCTGTCATGTTGATGGGTGGGGCATAAACACGCCGGCTGCGCTGAGCTCTTTTTAATCTGTGCCCTGATCGTTAACCTCTCCCCATCTCACCTGGGAGGCCACAGAGGCTGCATCTCCAAAAGCAGTTATCACCTGTATCCTCATCGTTCCTACATCCCCCCCACTCACCAACCACCACAAATAAATGAGTCTCCATGTGAGATTGCCCGTAGGGCCCACCCTGGCACTAGCGCTGGCACAGGGCCTGTGCCAGGGGCAGTGCCAGGTCACTGCCTGCCCACGTCCCTCTCCCCCAGGGGCTATACTCAGCTGTGCCTCACATCGACGAGGTATGCACATTTAGTGAAGGAAGAATAAATGGCGAGGGGGATATATTATTATATAAAAATGTATTTAAATGTATTAAAAATCAGGTTCTTGCCCATTAGAGGCGTGAACTTGATTATGTTACCAGTGAGGGGGGGTGGGGAGGGAGTGGCACAAATTGGAAACTGCAATCTCACTGGTGAGATTCATGGTTTCTGGGTTTCGGGGATCCTGCCATTGATCCTGTGGATGGAGAAAGCGGGGTCCAGATCACCCCCCCCCCATCCCCCCCCGCCATATTTCTATTTATGAGGAGATGGTGGCATGGTGATCATGTAGTCCAAAGGCCCAGCCTAATGCCCAGGGGCCATGGCTTCAAATCCCACTATGCCAGCTGGTGCAATTTAAATTCAGTTAATCGATCTGGAATGTAATAATCTTGCCAAGACCAGTCTTCCATCACCATAATCCTTTACTTACAAAGTGGAGAAGGGCTGTGTCCATGCTTACAGCTCACAAGGCTGAGCCTGAAGACCTACTGGTCCAAGTTGAGGTAGCGGGTTTAAAACCCCCGTTGCTCATTTCCCATTGGGCGAGCCCCCACCCGTTCAGTAGGGGAGATCATGCTCCATAAAGCCCATGGGGAGATCTACTGATGATCCACCGTGTCCTTCATGGCCAGCACAACAAAGTTAGTCTTGGTAGAGGTGACCATGAAACTATCACCAAATTGTAAAAATCCATCTGGTCCACTAATGCCTTTTAGGGAAGGCAATCTCTCACCCTTACCCGGTCTGGCCTACATGTGACTGCAGACTTGCAACAATGTGAAAGCCCTTTGAAATGGCCTAGCAAGCCACTCAGGGCAATTAGAGATGGGCAACAAATGCTGGCCCACATCTCATGAAAGAATAAAGAAGAAAAAGCAGATACACAGTGAACAGAAGTATTCTTCTTGGTTTGATCGTCGGGGACCAGTTGGGACGGACAGCAAATGCTGGCCTTATCAGCAATGTAAGAAGTCTCACAACACCAGGTTAAAGTGCGACAGGTTTATTTGGAATCATGAGCTTTCAGAGCACTGCTCCTTCATTACCTGATTCCAAGTAAACCTGTTGGACTTTAACCTGGTGTTGTGAGACTTCTTACTGTGCCCACCCCAGTCCAACGCTGGCATCTCCACTTCTTGTCAGCGATGCCCACATTCTATGAAAGAATAAGTATAAATTGGATCATGTTATGTGGCCTCAGTCTACTGGCTGGTGATAGCTTTGGCTATTTTAACTAATCTGTCCCTATTTTTTAGAATAATTTCTTTTTTGTTTTAAAATCTCTACAGCTGCCATGAGACATGGATAATGCATTTTTTTTACATAGTCACCAGGTGTAAACAGCTTTTCTCATCTCACAATCTCAAAATAGCAGCAGTTTAGCTGCCTGATGATGTCAGACGCTTGGCGAACATGTCACTACATTTCCCTGCCTTGTTCTTCAGCTCCTGAAGTCCTTTATTTCAGGCTCCTCCGGTTGGATAACCTTTGGCCAAGGAACTGTGTTTTTTTAAGTGAAACACCTCTCAGTACCTGATTTCTTCCTGTTGATAAATTTTTCATTGCAAATGATTCACACAGGGAGGCTCATCGAATTTGGAATGAATGCGAATGAATCTATGAGTTACATGGGTACGATGGGTATAGAGGGATATGGGCCAAATGCGGGCAATTGGGATTAGTTTAGGGGTTTTCAAAAAAAAGGGCGGCATAGACAAGTTGGGCCGAAGGGCCTGTTTCCATGCTGTAAACCTTTATGATTCTATGTTGAAATTTTCAATCTTCCTCTTCTGAGCATCCACTGTTCTCTGGGTTACATCTCCGACTGAAAGAAAAATACCCACCATCACAGATTTAACAGCAAGAACAGCATCATTTAATCTACCATGATGGTCAATATCCTATCATATGACTTTCAATGCCCCCCCCCCCAAGTTAAGTGATTCCATCTGTAGTACAGAGATATCTGACAGTATCTTATCCAAGTACTATGTTGTACTCAAGTACACACACACAACCAGCTATCATCATGATATCCCTCCTTATTAGACCAAGAATGTCTGTGTTGTAGGGCAATATCAAGGATCGTGTCTTTTATATTTTAATTTATATGTCCATTCATATTTTATTCAATTTCAGTGTAATACATGCGGGGCTACATAGAGCAAGCCCAGAGAGCCAGGCCTCACCAGAGGGAAGGAAAGGGTTAATGCAGACAGTGTTAACGCAGAGGCCTGCTCTGCTGACAGATAACGATTAATACATGCTATCAACTTCTGATGTGCAGGAGTTCTAAATAATCACGGCAATGGGAGAATCGGTATTAAGGCAGCCAGGCTCCATGTAGCCTAGGGAGGGCATAGTCTTTTGTAAAACATGAGCACCCAGCAGAGGGGGGGACGATTAACACATCGTTGTAAATCAGTTGGGCAAATACAACGCTTTGACATTATAATCGGGTAAACAGAACTGTCAAAAGAACTGATTAACAAAGTTGTACTGAACAATGCAGTCTGCATAACGAGATTAGAAGAACCATTTTGTATCTAACTCGAGGAATTAATACGCTAATGTAAACATTTGTGACTCAAAAAAGTATAATAACCTGTACAAAATCTACCAGGGGCAGAGAAGGCTCGCAGATAACCTGAGATTTCAGGCCAGAGTCCAGCTCTCCCTCATGCATGTGGAATAAAAACTTTTCTTGAAGTTTGACACAGTCTTGAAGGCTTGACTCATTTTATTTCCCTCCTATAATTGGCGCTGCGAGCAGGGTACCATACCAGAACCCGGCACCTATAAGGCTTAATGTACAGTTTAAAAATGCTAGAAGGTGAGGAGATGAATTGGCCAAATTCAGCTTAATTATTTTGAACCACACTTCCTTTATATAAAACAAAACCTACAAAAGCATTGTTTTAGAATAGCCCAGCTTTGCCTTTTTATAGCTTGTGAAGTTTAAATTTGTCAAAAGCATTGTGAAATTGTCACGTCAATCAAATATTTGAGATTTCAAAAAAACTACACTGTGCCCTTAATTAATAATTTGACTCACACATCCTAGTATCACATGAAGTTTCTCTAATTTCTAGGAAGCCAAGAATCAGCTTATGCAGTCTTAAGCTTTGTCATGTATTCTTGTTTGTCTCGCATTAGGGCAGATAGATCCCACATAGTCCTGGTATACTTTTCCTGCAGTGCTAATTTACCAAAATAATATGTAGACCAACCTTGTGGGATTTGATCCATTTAATGGAAAAGAAAGCTTCAATGTGGTGGCAATGTGCACAGCAGAGGAACATTTGCTCTCTTCCCTCTCACCTATAATACATTTTGTTTGCTCCAATATGAATGTCCTAGATAAATTATACCCTAAAGCCTTTGATTGAACTTTATGCCGACTGTTTGAATATGTACATTCCTCTGGTATATTAGTAGGCCAGTGATTGGGGAATTAAATTTTTTATTACATACTTGACATTTATTTTTCCTTCACACAGCACTTGTGCCTCTGTTGTTCTGTTAACAATGAAGGCAAATTCAGCTCCTCATTCTCAAAGAGTGTGGTATTGAGAGAGGGCAGGATCAGAGAGAAGGTTGAGGTATTGACTCCAATCACAGGGGCTATGGGAACAACTATAGGCAGACTTTTCTGGACTGCTCCCACAGTCACAGAACAAGAAGTATTACTTGGTGCTGATGGATAAATTCACCCAGTGGGTGGAAGCATTCCCTGCACGGACTGTTCAGCCAGAACAGTGGCTAGGACACTGGCAGAGGAAGTAATCCCACAGTGGAGTGTCCTACTTCAATTAGACTCAGACCAAGGCAGCCATTTTACAGGAAGAGTAATGAAACAGGCTTGTGCCCTGCTGGGAATCAAGCAGCGATTCCATGTCCCACACCACCCGCAAAGTTCAGGGATGGTAGAAAGGACGAACAGGACTCTTATAAAACAGTCTGACAAAAGCCTTAGTGGAAGTCTTGCCTGCTATACAAATAAAAATGCGAGCAACACCGGCTAGAGGGACGGGACTGACGCGCTTTGAATTAATGACCAGGAGGGTCATGGCACTTCCCGAGGATGTAGTGACCGGGAGCACAGAGGTCAGTAATGTAAGGGAGGGGTGTTCAATTTCGTCCGGCACCTGGCTGTCCAGCTGCACAATGGTAGATATGCAAAAAATCAGGGACTGGGAAAAAGAGAAGGAAACTATCCGAACCCAGAACCCCAAGGCAGGGGATAAGGTAATGGTCAAAGTTCTTCCTGAATGAGCAGGTCTGCAGCCCCAGTGGGTAGAACCTCATAAGGGGATACATGCGCCTTGGTAGACATGAAAGGTTCACCGAGGTGGAAATACTATAAACAACTAAAACCTCACAAATAACCTAAAGAAACATAACCTTCCCCCGACTGGTGGGGATAATGTTCCCCTTTCTCCCCAGATTCATACTTTCGTTGGTGAGCCATACGGGGACTTGGGAGGCACCGACAGTCCGCATGGAGGGGGACATGTGCCTGCATTCAGGACAATACGTTCAGCCCCCCGTGCGGGGGTGTGTGGTGGGGGTGGGGGGGGGGGGGGCGGGGTGGGCAGGCGAATTGATTAAGAAACCAGACACCTGGATTTCGGATCGAGTGATCCCTGCTAGCCACTGGACGCAAGTGATCACGCCAGTGTGGGGAAAAACCATGCTAAAACGCACTGTCTACGTGCCCCTCAAGAGACCTGGAATGCCGATTAGGATCAAAGACCCGGGCTGCGGATGGGCCAAGATGGACCGGGGATCGGAAGCTGTGAGACACTCTACAGGATGGCGCTTCCTGCACGAACTGCGAGGGGGACACTGGTTCCTCACCTTCTGAAATGGGACTAAAAACAGAAACGGACTCAGAGGGACACTTGGTTATTAAGGTGATATATGACAGACCCATGGGATTGGGTATGTGGGCTAATGCATGTAACATTACGGGACCAGGACAGGGGATGTGGATATTCGGTCCATATTTAAATTTAATGGTGGGATGGGCCGATCTCCCTCCCTTTGTATGGGAATCCGGCCTTAAAGGTCGGTACTGTCAGGAATACTGTATCCATGTAATAGATAGACTCGGATGCAGGGAGATTAGATGTTATAACCTTAGTACTTGTGGATATCAAAAGCCTACCCGATGCCCTCAATTGGTTGACCTCCCCTTGGACGGACTAGTTAG
Organism: Mustelus asterias; assembly: GCF_964213995.1. Taxonomy (NCBI): domain Eukaryota; kingdom Metazoa; phylum Chordata; class Chondrichthyes; order Carcharhiniformes; family Triakidae; genus Mustelus; species Mustelus asterias. The sequence goes on from NC_135802.1 coordinate 138,535,912, forward strand.
GATAGGGAAACCTAAAACCCTACTACACGATGTCACGATGGTATCCTTTGAAATAACATATAATGTCTCCAGGTTGTTGGAAGTTTTACACTCCAAGTGCCATGATCAACCCAAAGCCATTAAATGGGCAAAAATTAGACTACAGGAGACCATAGACGACTATAATAAAAGGGAATCTAGGGGACGCAAGCGGAGTAAAAGGAGCACTTTAGGAGATATTGGAGGATTATTTGGCAGTGCAAACTCAGTCATGAATTCAGTGCAGCTAGCTGAGACAAATAGTTATGCCTCCTGGTTAGCCGCGGATGTCGGAAAAGGGCTACAATATGGTGCATACGGGACCGAGTATGCACTGACTGCCATAGACTCTACAAGGAGAGGGGCTCCTGCAGGCCTTGGACAAGGTATCTGCGGGTATAATTAACACCACCAAGCACAAGCAAAGGGGAGAGCCTGTTACTCTGGCTAGAGATTCGATTGATGGTATCCGGGCTGACATTGAAGACTTGAGATTCGGGACTATCCCATGGCACCTATTCACCTCCCTAAATGAAGTAAACCTTCTTAGCATACACAGGGACAGGCACGAACTGGTGGTCACTAGACCAGGCAGCGGGCCATTAGAGGGAGGGATAAAATTTATTATGGCAGTCCCACAGGAGAATCTATCCAAAGGAACCGTTAGGGACAGCTATCGGTTTGAGTCATTGGGAACAGTGCAGGAGGGCTGGGTTTACTGGACTGGATCCAAGGGATATAGCACATCAAAGTGACCTGCATACATGAGCACTGCGGAGTGCTGTTCGGAGTCAGCACATTACATAGTGTGCCCCTGTCGGACCCTTAAACTCTTGTCAAATAACAGCAAGGTAATAGCCGATGTTCTGCCATAAAAGAAGCTTTCAAAGCCATACAGGTCGGCCCGACGCAGTGGTTTTTCATCACATCAGATATGGAGATAGTCTCAGGGGGCCTCCTGTGTGGCAACAGCACAGCTTCTGTCTGCAAGTAACAGACTCTTTAACAGTGGGGGAATTTCACCTCCTCGGGCAAATGTCAGGCTACCTATTTGGGGCTTGGTGGGATGACTCACTGCACATTGACAAAACACTGGGCAGGATAATCCGACAGGCCACGCACCAAGCAACAGAGCTCGCTCAGGAATATGTCACGCAATCAACAGATCAGATAAGCAAGGGAAGGATCCAGGTGGACTTAGCTATCCAGACCGCCACACGGGTGGAGCCTCCGGGACACAACGTTGGTAAGATATACCCGTTCCACGGTCAGCAGGCAACCGATTAACAGACGGGTGGGAGATAATTAGAATAGGGATGACTATCGGTACGGGCATAATGCTGGTGTGGACAATGGTTATGTGCTGTCTACAACGGAAAATGGGTAAAACTCAGACTGTCCTTTAACATACCCCATCAGCAGCCCTTAACATTCGGGAAGGGGAGAGACTAGTGGCTGTTACTCAGAGCAGAATGGTTTAGGACCCTTTCCATGATCTGGAGGGTTGGCCACCCAAAGGATCCGGTACCGTGTCTTCAACAATGATCAAGGCAGGAGAGCTTCCATGAGGACAGGCAAAGTGTAGTTTAGAATACCATAGGGTACATGGACACCAATAGATGCCTGTTAGCGGCTTTCTTGGGTATCACCAAGAGCCATCAGGGGGGATTGTTGTAGGACAATATCAGGGATCGTGTCTTTTATATTTTAATTTGTATATCCATTCATATTTTATTTAATTTCAGTGTAATACATGCAGGGCTACATAGAGCAAGCCCAGAGAGTCAGGCCTCACCAGAGGGAAGGAAAGGGTTAACATAGACAGCTCGAGGCCTGCTCTGCCAACAGATAATGAGTAACGCATGCTATCAACTTCTGACGTGCAAGAGGTCATTCCGAATGATCATGATAATGGGAGAACCGGTATTATGACAGCCAGGCTCCATGTAGTCTAGGGAGGGCATAGTCTTCTGTAAAACATGATCACCTAACAGGGTGGGGGGGGGGGGGGGGGGGACAATGAACGCATCGTTGTAAATTGGTTGGGCAAATACAATGCTTTGACAGTATAATCGGGTAAATGGAACTGTCCAAAGAACTGATTAACAAAGTTGTACTGAACAATGCAGTCTGCTTAACAAGATTAGAAGAACCATTTTGTATCCAACTCAAGGAATTAATATGCTAATGTAAACCTTTGTGACTCAAAAAAGTATAATAACCTGTAAAAAATCTACCAGGGGCAGAGAAGGCTTGCAGGCAACCTTAGATTTCAGCCTAGAGTCCAGCTCTCCCTCATGCATGTGGAATAAAAACTTTTCTTGAAGTTCAACATGGTCTCCAAGGCTCGACTCGTTTTATTTCCCTCCTATAGTCTGCTTAATGGATGAAGCTTAGACATCATCCCTTGCTAAACATATTGCAATAAATTTTGCAAACAAGCATAAAAAAATCATTATTTCCCTAACTAGGCAAGGCAATGACCTAATGGTATTATTGCTAGACTATTAATCCAGAAACTCAGCTAATGTCTTGGAGACCTGCATTTGATTCCCTCCATGTTAGATGGCAGAAGTTGAATTCAATTTTAAAAATCTGGAATTAAGAATCTACTGATGACCATGAAACCTTTGTCGATTGTCAGAAAAATCCATTTGGTTCGCTAATGTCCCTTAGGGAAGGGAATCTGCTGTCCTTACCTGGTCTGGACTACATGTGACTCCACAGCCACAGCAATGTGGTGACTCTCAACTGCCCTCTGAAGAAGGGCAACTAGGGATGGACAATAAATGCTGGCCAGCCGGCGATGTCCATGCCCCCCGAATAAATTTTTAAAAACTCACAGAGTAAATGAATTTATTCAATTACGAATGTCAGGTAAGTTTCATGCATCATAATCCAATATAATTTCAGTATTTCACTTTCTGGAACGATTATTTATCTTTTATTATTTAACTGTGGCTTCCCCTGATAACCATCAGTAGATAATTTGATGCTCCTCAGTGATCCAATCCAATGCTTTTTCATGGACTTGGAATCGCCACAAACAGGAACTTCCAAAGCATTCGGTACAAACCCTTAATGTTTTGAACATAATCACCACACACTTAAAACTTCACATCTAGGCACTTGACGCCTTGTGTCAAGTTTTGCTGTTTATCAACTTAAAATCACGTAAATTTGCAAATTGTTTTTCCAAAGCAAGCTCTCTGCCTGCCATAAACATACTGGCTTGGACCTCTGGATTGTCGGATGATGGTTTTGCCTCAGCCCCTACATCTGGTTCATCTCCTGCTGTGTCTTTGTTACCATGATACTCTCCGACACATGAAGGATACTCCTTCTGGCAACCATGCAGATACACTGGGTGGGACTTTCTGGCCACACTCACCCCCAGACCGGAAAATCCCACCTGAGGTCAATGGGCCTTTGTATGGTCCTGTGGTGGGCGGGACGGGAAAATTCCACCCACTATTTCCCTTCTTGGTGAAGACGGTGTACAGCTTGGGGTAAAATGGTGTATCCATCTTACCCGGACTATCATGCCTCACTAGTAATTCATCATCTGGCATCACATCAGGATATGGAACTCCCTTTCTGTGGTCTACATAAAATTTCACAGCACCTTTTTTCGTGACCTAGAACCTCCTGATAAACACCCGTGTCCCTCAGCTTTGGCATCTTGATGTGTATTTTGCATCCAAACAGCAGCTGACCTAGGCTCTTCCTGTTGCAGTGTGTGGGGTTGCTCTATACATGGCCACATAAGACACCAACGCCTCCTTCCAACCTCCACCATCTGTCTGAACAGACCTCATCCGTTTCTGGAAGGATTGATTTTGTCATTCCACTTCCCCAGTTGCCTGTGGCCATTTAAGTGTTTACCCTGTGATGGTGAAGAACTGTGATTTACATTTGGTCTGCAAGCATCTGTGAAATGAACCATTCCATTGTCTAAATATAGAGTGAAAGGTAAACCATGCCGTGCAAATATTTCAGTCATTGCGAACATATTTCCTCTGCTGTTGTAGAGTTCATCACATCACAACTATGGTAATGGTTGCAGTAGTCAATTGCCAATGGTATAGACTCTCCTGATGGATGTGGGCCAAAGAAGTCAACAGTCACATTCTCCCACGGTCCAGCCGCTAACAGTGTGCTGTGCATTGCTTCGGGGGATTGGATCTGCTGACAAATTGACAACCATGATACATTTGACAAACTGCTCCGAATCTTTCTCCATCCCTGGCCACCACACTTTGTTTCATAGGTTTTGCTTAGTACCAAGCACTCCCAAGTGACCCTCACGAGCAAGAGCCACCATTCTCAGCCAAAGCATTTGTGGAACTACAAGTCTGTTGCCATGGAGAACAAACTTCCCAATTGCGCACAGTTCATCTTATATAACTCCTTGACTGTTTCCAGCTTGGATTCTTCGACTGAAATAATCTAATTCTGGATGTTTGTCTGACTTCCTTTCAATCCCTGTAGCTGTCATTGCTCTGAGTGTAAACTGCCACAAAACTGCACAGCATAGCACAAACAATTCAGCTTTGTTCTCCAGTGAGGATCTGTGTGTTTGATCCTTCTTCAGTAGTCGTGACAATGGGTCAGTGATGTTCATTTTCCCAGCATTGTGAATCACCTCTTACTTGTACTACTGGAGTCCCAATTCCCATCTCCTGTTTCCGGCACAAAAAACAGGGAATGCTGGATAATACAGCAGGTCCAGTGGCATCTGTTGGGAGAGATCTCCCTACAGATGCTGCCAGACCTGCTGAATTTTTCCAGCTTTCTCTGTTCTTGTTTCAGATTCCAGTACCACTGGAAAATAAATCATCCCTAATGGCTTGCGATTCATCATGAAATCAAACTCAATGCCAAACACGTACGCATGGAATCTTTTGCATGCCAGCGCCAATTGTAGGCGTTCTATCTCCATGTGAGAATATCTCCTCCCCACATGTCAGAGATATATTGTATAGGCAATGATTCTCAGGCCCGCAACACACACTTGCACCAGTATTACTCCTAATCCTTCTGGACTAGCATCTGCTATGGCTTTCATTAGTACATTTGGATCATAGAATCCCAAGATACAAGCACTTGTCAAGCTGCTTGTAGAAGCTTTGAAGGCAGCCCTCTGTTCTTCAGCAAATCTGAACTATTCATTCTTTCTGGTTAATTCCTCAATGGATCAGCCAGGGCAGTCAAGTTTGGGGTATACCTTGCACTATAGTTCACAAGTCCCAGAAAATGAATCACTTTTTTGGCATTTTGTGTCCATGTGTCTCCGCTATTGCTTCTATCTTACCTTTGGCTGGATTTATTCTCTAGCTCATGGGTTTATGCAGCGTGAAGATTAGCTCTGGCATCTCAGGCAAATACTTGTCTGCATTTACACTAATTCCTGTTAACTGCGATACTAATCTCAGCCTCTAGTTATGTTCCTCTCTATTGTCTCCATGAATAATGATGTAATGTGAGATATTGGGATCCCTTGTGCCACCTATGGGTTTCCTGTTGGTGCCGCATTAATCCATAAAGAATCCCTACAGTGCAGAAGGAGGCCATTTGGCCTATCGAGTCTGCACCGGCTCTCTGAAAGCGCATTCCACCCAGGCCCATCCCTCTGCCCTACCCCTGTAACCCTTCAGCCCTAACCCCATAACCCTCAGCATTCACCACGGCTAATCCACCTGACCTACACATCTTTGGACACCATGAAATAATTTAGCATGGCCAATCCATCTAACCTGCACATCTTTATGACTTTGGAAGGAAACCGGGGCACCCAGAGAAAACCCACACAGACAAAGGGAGAACATGCAAACTCCACTCAGAGAGTCACCCAAAGCCGGAATTGAACCCAGATCCCTGGCATTGTGAGGCAGCAGTGCTAACCACTGTGCCACCATCTTGCCCAATTTAATGCTAAATAGCAACCTCTTATATCGGTAAAGGTCACAATAAGTGATGAAAATCGTCACCTTCCTTGAATCAGGAAAAAGCTCCAGCTGGTGGTATCCCATGTTAAGTCTAATTTGGAAAATTCCTTGCTTGTTGACAGCTCTGGAAAGATTTTTCCCACCATGGGAATTGAATGACGTTCTCTCATTACTGCTCCATTCACCTATTGCATATCAACACAGAGCCTAATGCCACCATTTGTTTTAGGGTTAACCATAACATGCTCACCTGGTCCTTCATCTTTCTGCTCTATGAGATCTCATTGGATCAATTCCTTGAACCTTGCCTCAACTTTCCCTCTCTGACCGAAAGGCATTCTGTATAAAGCCTGAGCCACAGGCTTCCCATTCTCCTCAATGGTTAACCTCACTTGGCACTTGTGTAACTTCCCAACTTCTTGAAATACTGCTGCAAATTCCTCCCCAACCTTTGCATAGGACTTCACAGAATTAACTTTCAATCTGATGTGTGGCACCCCACCCATCCTCCAAAACCTGGGAAGTTTCTCTGCTCAGAGGAGGCTCACCATCCTCCTCGAATCACTATACTTTCTGCCTATACATTGCGAGCCCCAGCTCTCACATCCACAATGAAACATTGAACAGTTTGAAGGGGAGTTTTAGGTGTGTAATGGGAGAGTTTTTTGACACATTTTCAAGATGTGAACTTGATCCTCTTTGCCTTCAGTTCCTCCCACAGTTCTCTGTCAATGCCATTACTGTCACTGCCTGAATCTACAACAACGCTCACTTCAATGCCACAAACAATCCACTTGTTCATGTTTGCACCCATTGACAGAAAACATGTATCCATGATTGCCATCAATGTCCTCACTCTACATCTTCTGCAACTTTCTCCTCGTGTCTGCGTGGGTTTCCTCCGGGTGCTCCGGTTTCCTCCCACAGGCCAAAGATGTGCGGGTTAGGTTGATTGGCCAGGTTAGAAATTGCCCCTTAGAGTCCTGGGATGCGTAGGTTAGAGGGATTAGCGGGTAAATATGTGGGGGTAGGGCCTGGGTGGGATTGTGGTCGGTGCAGACTCGATGGGCCGAATGGCCTCCTTCTGCACTGTAGGGTTTCTATGATTCTATGATTCTAACTTGTCTTCCAGTTGTGATACTTTCATCTCTTTCCTTCATGCTTCCCTCTCTTTGTTTTGCTCTTGCATTTCTTGGCAAAATTGTCTTTACTCCCACACTTTCTGCATATCTTTCCCTCAGCAGGATAGCAGGCATTTTTTCCATAGTGTCCCAAGTTGCCATACCTGAAACATGCTTTCTCAGAGTTTTGCTGTTTACATTTACACGTACCTGGATATCATTGTGACAGTCAGTTAACTTCAACTTTTGTCGTGTCAATGGCAGAGGTGGGACCAAGTCTCGTGTTGTGAAATTTTCCATCCACTGTTTCCAATGCAGTTGCTATTTTCAAAGTGTCATCCAACATTAAGTCACCTCCTCAATCCAGCAGATTACACCTCAATCTATCTCTAGCGGAGGCGATGACCTGGTGGCATTATTACGCAATGTTCAGTATCATTCATGACTCCTCAGATACTGAAGCAGTCCATGTCGACATGCAGAAAACCTGGACAATATTCAGGTTTGGGCTGACAAGTGGCAAGTTACATTTGTGCCCTACAAGTGTCAGGCAGTAATCTCCAACAAGAGAGAATCCAACCATATTCCCTTGAAATTCAATGGCATTACCATCACTGATACCCCCACCATCAACGTCCCTGGGAGTTACCATTAGCCATTGTGCACACCAGACCAGTCATAGAAATATTTGGTTCAAAGAACGAGTCAGATGCTGGGAGCTCTGTGGTGAGTAACTCACCTCCTGACTCCCCAAAGCCTGTCCACCATTTACAAGGCACAAGTCAGAAGTGTGATGAAATACTCTCTACTTGCTTCAGCTCCAACAACACTCAAGAAGCTCCAGGACAAAGCAATCCACTTGATTGGCACCCCACCCATCACTTTCAACACTCAATTCCTCCAGCACTGACGCACAGTGGCAGCGATGTATACCATCTACAGGATGCACTGCAGGAACTCATCAAAGCTACTTCAACAGCACCTTCCAAACCCACAAAGGACAAAGACAAGACATACATAGGAACGCCTCCACCTACAAGTTCCTCTCCATGCCACACAGCATCCTGACTTGGAACTTTTTTGTCATTCCTTTACTGTTGCTGGCTCAAAGTCTTGGAACTTCCTTCCTAACAGCACTGTGGGTGAACCTGGACTGCCGCAGGTAAAGAAAGCAGCTCACTGCTGCTTTTTCAACGGCAATTAGGGATGGGCAACAAAGGCTGACCATCCAGCGATGCTCACATCCTGTGAATGAATATATAAAAATACCCAGCCTAGGCATCTTATTTCCCAAATCCAGCACCACTCCACATCAGTTGACTTCTTAAGTAATCTGGGATATAGGTTTATTTATGTTCCATGGGGAAGCTCTGTTAACTGGTGAATGAACCATATCCTTGGGAAGGTAGACGAGCTTTCATTTGAATCTGGATCATGTAATACTCATTTCCTGCACAATGGGAGATGCTGTTTTGGGGGAAGGGGGATCAGGATATGGAATTTGATGAACAACCATGTTCAAGATGAATGGCGGAGCAGGCTCGAAGGGCCGAATGGCCTACTCCTGCTTCTATTTTCTATTCTCTATGTTTTTCAGATGAAACATTAAACCAAAGTTGCACCTATGTGTAGGGATGTGTAGGTTAGAGGGATTAGCGGGTAAATATGTGGGGGTAGGGCCTGGGTGGGATTGTGGTCGGTGCAGACTCGATGGGCCGAATGGCCTCCTTCTACACTGTAGGGTTTCTTCTATGATTTCTAATCTTTCAGAACGTCCCCTGGCCCGATTAACATTATTTTTATTCCCCAAAAAACACTACCAAAAACAGAGTATCTGATCATCATCCTGTTGCTGTTTGTGAGACCTACACAAAATGTCTGGCACGTTTCCTATTTTACATCAATGACTATACTTCAAAAAGTTGTAAAGGGCTTTTGATTTGATTTGATTTATTATTGTCACATGAATTAGTATCCAGTGAAAAGTATTGTTCCATGCACGCTATACAGACAAAGCATACCGTTCATAGAGAAGAAAAGGAGGGTGTGCAGAATGTAGTGTTACAGTCATAGCTAGGGTGTAGAGAAAGATCAACTTAGTGCGAGGTAGGTCCATTCAAAAATTTGATGGCGGCAGGGAAGAAGCTGTTCTTGATACGTGACCTCAGACTTTTATATCTTTTTCCCGACGGAAGAAGGTGGAAGGGAGAATGTCCAGGGTGCGTGGTGTCCTTAATTGTGCTGGTTGCTTTTCCGAGGCAGCGGGAAGTGTAGACAGAGTCAATGGATGGGAGGCTGGTTTGAGTGATGGACTGGGCTTCGTTCACGACTCTTTGTAGTTTCTTGTGGTCTTGGACAAAGCAGGAGCCATACCAAGCTGTGATACAACCGGAAAGAATGCTTTCTATGGTGCGTCTGTAAAAGTTGGTGAGAGTCGTAGTGGACATTGCTACGGACGCAGCTTCGGAAGATCCTAACGCTATGAAAGGCTCTATATGAATGTGAATCCTTGCATTTCCTTTTGAGAGTATCTGAAAGAGATTGATGCTGAACCATTCTCTCCATTCCACATGAATTCCACAAGGCTGCTCAATTGTAGTTCCACTATTACTACTCCAAGTGAAACATGCTAATTCAGCACAGGTCAGGGATGAATCCTGGGGCTTTATAAGGTGTATATAGTGACTCATTGGATAAATGTATTTTGCCAGTAGGAAAACAAGATGACTTTTAATTTGTTCCTTCTGCTTGGTGTTATCTGAAAGCTTTGGATTCCATCAATGAATAAAAGTATTTATGTCCAAATTAATTTGAGAAGAACAATATGAGTAAGCTTCACTCCTATAAATTGCTGTTAGTGTGTCTGTGTGTCTCTTGTTTTGATGGAACACCACACTTCAAGGTTACGGAGCTTATTTTGTTAGATGTTGTGTGGCTATAAGAATTTCAAGTTGTAAATGGCAGCTTAAGACATTTTTAAATGTCATAGTGCTTGTTATTATAATGAGTGTGTATTTTACTGTGAGCGTGTTGGAAATTGAATGTAGAAATTTATTGGAGCAAATGACTTAGACAGCGTCAAAGACACAGTGACACTGGAAAGGTGATCATTGTCGTTTTCTCTCTTACTTCATAGTGAGAGAATGATTCATACATTTTAATTAACATTCAACTCCTTCAATTAACACCAAATAACTGCTCACAGACAAACAAATGACACAATTGCCTTTAGCTGGCCAACTGAATGTTGAGTATTATAAACAATCTCTGAATTGACCAGTTTATGTTTTAGTTTAAAAGCTCATACTGGATGAGCTAATAGTTGGATTGTATGAGACCTGCTAAGCAGAATTACTTCATTGTGCTTAGTACTTGGTGTCCTGTATTCTGAAATCAGGAAGAAGTCTCACAACACCAGGTTAAAGTCCAACAGGTTTATTTGGTAGCAAATACCATAAGCTTTCGGAGCTCTGCTCCTTCGTCAGATGGAGTGGAAATGTGCTCTCAAACAGTGCACAGCGACACAACATCAAGTTACAGAATACTGATTAGAATGCGAATCCCTAAAGCCAGCCAGGTCTTAAAGGTACAGACAATGTGGGTGGAGGGAGCATTAAACACAGGTTAAAGAGATGTGTATTGTCTCCAGACAGAACAGCTAGTGAGATTCTGCAAGCCCAGGAGGCAAGCTGTGGGGGTTACTGATAGTGTGACATAAATCCAACATCCCGGTTTAGGCCGTCCTCATGTGTGCGGAACTTGGCTATCAGTTTCTGCTCAGCGACTCTGCGCTGTCGTGTGTCATGAAGGCCACCTTGGAGAACGCTTACCTGAAGATCCAAGGCTGAATGCCCGTGACTGCTGAAGTGCTCCCCCACAGGAAGAGAACAGTCTTGCCTGGTGATTGTCGAGCGGTGTTCATTCATCCGTTGTCAGAGCGTCTGCATGGTTTCCCCAATGTACCATGCCTCGGGACATCCTTCCCTGCAGCGTATCAAGTAGACAATGTTGGCCGAGTTGCAAGAGTAGGTACCGTGTACCTGGTGGATGGTGTTCTCACGTGAGATGATGGCATCCATGTCGATGATCCGGCACGTCTTGCAGAGGTTGCTGTGGCAGGGTTGTGTGGTGTCGTGGTCACTGTTCTCCTGAAGGCTGGGTAGTTTGCTGCGGACAATGGTCTGTTTGAGGTTGCGTGGTTGTTTGAAGGCAAGAAGTGGGGGTGTGGGGATGGCCTTGGCGAGATGTTCGTCTTCATCAATGACATGTTGAAGGCTCCAGAGGAGATGCCGTAGCTTCTCTGCTCCGGGGAAGTACTGGACAACGAAGGATACTCTGTCCACCGTGTCCCGTGTTTGTCTTCTGAGGAGGTCGGTGCGGTTTTTCGCTGTGGCGCGTCGGAACTGTTGATCGATGAGTCGAGTGCCATATCCTGTTCTTATGAGGGCATCTTTCAGCGTCTGGAGGTTTCTGTTGCGATCTTCCTCATCCGAGCAGATCCTGTGTATTCGGAGGGCTTGTCCATAGGGGATGGCTTCTTTAACGTGTTTAGGGTGGAAGCTGGAGAAGTGGAGCATCATGAGGTTATCCGTGGGCTTGCGGTACAGTGAGGTGCTGAGGTGACCGTCCTTAATGGAGATGCGTGTGTCCAAGAATGCAACCGATTCCAGAGAGTAGTCCATGGTGAGTCTGATGGTGGGATGGAACTTGTTGATGTCATCATATAGTTGTTTCAGTGATTGCTCACCGTGACTCCAAAGGAAGAAAATATCATCGATGTATCTAGTGTATAGCATCGGTTGAAGGTCCCGTGCGGTGAAGAAGTCTTGTTCGAACCTGTGCATGAAGATGTTGGCATATTGAGTTGCGAATTTGGTCCCCATGGCTGTTCCATGTGTCAGGATGAAGAACTGGTTGTTGAAGGTGAAGACATTGTGGTCCAGGATGAAGCAGATGAGTTGTAAAATTTCATCTGGAAACTGGCAGTTGACGGCATTGAGTACTGAGGCCGTTGCAGCAATGCCATCATCGTGGGGGATGCTGGTGTAGAGTGCCGAGACATCCATTGTGACGAGGAGTGCTCCTGGTTCAACTGCTCCATGTGTGCTGAGTTTCTGTAGGAAGTCCGTAGTGTCACGACAAAAGCTGGGGGTTCTTTGTACAATGGGTTTCAAGATGCCCTCGACATAGCTGGAGAGGTTCTCGCACAGGGTTCCATTGCCTGAAACGATGGGACGGCCGGGTGTGTTTGCCTTGTGTATCTTTGGGAGGCAGTAGAGATCTCCAACGCGTGGAGTACGTGGAATGAGAGCACGGAGGGTGTTTTGAAGTTCCGGATCAAAGGTTTTGATCAGAGTGTTGAGTTGACGGGTGTGTTCTTTGGTCGGATCTGTGGGTAACTGTCTGTAGTGTTCCTCGTTGTGCAGTTGTCGGTACACTTCACGACACACGACAGCGCAGAGTCGCTGAGCAGAAACTGATAGCCAAGTTCCGCACACATGAGGACGGCCTAAACCGGGATGTTGGATTTATGTCACACTATCAGTAACCCCCACAGCTTGCCTCCTGGGCTTGCAGAATCTCACTAGCTGTTCTGTCTGGAGACAATACACATCTCTTTAACCTGTGTTTAATGCTCCCTCCACCCACATTGTCTGTACCTTTAAGACCTGGCTGGCTTTAGGGATTCGCATTCTAATCAGTATTCTGTAACTTGATGTTGTGTCGCTGTGCACTGTTTGAGAGCACATTTCCACTCCATCTGACGAAGGAGCAGAGCTCCGAAAGCTTATGGTATTTGCTACCAAATAAACCTGTTGGACTTTAACCTGGTGTTGTGAGACTTCTTCCTGTGTTCACCCCAGTCCAACGCCGGCATCTCCACATTCTGAAATCAGGTCAGAGTTCACACTTGTGCAAAGCCAGGCATGAAGTGTCACTGGATGAGCCTACCTTCGGTGTCCATTCAGGGGTAAGTTGTTCAGAAAACTGTAAAAGTCACCCTAGATTTGCTCCAATTTCTGCCTTCTTCCAAAGCCACATTTATGTATCACAGGCCCGGTCGTCATTTAATGGCGATTATAGTGGGTATCGGCCAAGGCAGCCAATACTCGACAGACACAAAGAACAAAGAGCAGTACAGCACAGGAACAGACCCTTCAGCCCTCCAAGCCTGCACCGACCATGATGCCTGCCCAAACTAAAACCGTATGCATTTATGGAGTCCATATCCTTCTATTCCTATCCTATTCATGTATTTGTCTAGTTTCCCTTTAAATGCCATAAGACATAGGAGCAGAATTAGGCCACTCGGCCCATCGAGTCTGCTCCGCCATTCAATCATAGCTGATATTTTTCTCATCCCCATTCTCCTGCCTTTTCCCCATAAATGCCGCTATCGTACCTGCTCCCACCACCTCCCCGGGCAGCACGTTCCAGACATTCACCACCCTCTGTGTAAAAAACTTGCCTCTCGCATCTCCTCTAAACCTTTCCCCATGGACCTTAAACCTATGTCCCCAAGTACTTGACTTTTCTACCCTAGGAACAAGCATCTGACTATCCACTCTGTCTATGCCACTCATAATCTTAATCTGGAAAGAATCAGAATCTGGAAAGAGAGAAGAGTGGTCAATGTTTAAAATTTCCAACTAGCTGTCAATCTCCAGCAACGGGTCTTTTTCTTCAAATGGTGGCCAATTTCCTCTCTAATCCCAGAATTTTCTCAAACATTTGCCAGTTTTCTTTTGCATCCGAGGATCTATTTTATTTCACACTGCAATTGTGCCTGGCCTGTGGTTGGTTTGGCATAACAGCCCCATGATATATATTGATGTACATACATTGGACAATTAGGTTTAACATTATAATCTATGACTAGATTTTCCTGTGTTGTAACTTTGTAAATGCAATATGAAGAAAAGCCAGGAATAGATGAGATCTTTATTTTTGCCCTGTCAGAGTTGAAGAACCCAGGGTTTAAATTTTGGATTGGAAATGTTGAACCTGTGAATTAGTCAATGCTGTGGAAGTAATGTGGGTTTGGTAGGCTGTGTCTCACTGACAGAGTATCAGCATTTTCTCAGAATGATAATTAGAATTCTCGATAATCTCTGCAGTGTGCCAGGGCAGTGCCAGGATAGTGCCTGGGCATGACCCTCTCCTCCCTGGCACTCAGCTGTGCACCTCCAGTGGACCCTGCTCGCTAGGTATGCATTGGGGGATCTGTCTTGGTTCAGGTCAGCGTGTCCTTACACCAACGTGAATGGACTATCCAGTTGGGGGACACTATCAAGAGTAAATTCCTGATAACGATATTTAAATGTATGCACATAGAGATCCTGACTTTCAAAGTGGGGGTTCCTGTTGGGCCGTTGCGATGAGTGGGGGACAATCAATTGGGGTAAAAGCCATTTTGGGATTCCCGCGGGATTTTACACCCCCTCCAATGTTCCTGCCGCTAAAACCGGGAGCGGAGAATTCTCATCCCCCTCCATTGTGCCTCATCGGAACAAGGACTAAGATCCCAGCCAGTTCCTTTCTTGATGCACACTATCTCATCCAGCTTTTGCCATGACATGCAGTGTATTTTCTGTTTCCATTTCCATTGCAGATGGAGAGATTTCCACATTATGTGATATCTAGCAACGGAATCCAAAGCTAATAGCCAGTGGCAAAATAACTGTGGATGATTTTGTGGCTGTGCAAATTAACTGTTTGGATCTATTTGTTTTCTCTGTTTTTGGATGTTGATGAATTGTGCTCTCCCAGTTTACAGTGGTTTATTGTTTTTAAAGGAGCATCTCAGATTCCACATACAACAGCTGCTCACCACAAACATTAATGGATCATTGCTCTTGACTTAGAGGGCATGTTGGTACCTGCCTTCCTGCTTGGTGGAGCCACGAATAAGTTGCTCGTTCACTGTGTACCATCTAGTATGTTTTATTGATTGATTTGACCTTGGATTTGAGGAGCTTGGTGGGCTTTATAAACTTATTACTTTCGCTTGTAGATAGATGGGTGTGGTTTTTATTATTCATTTGTGGGACATGGGTGTTGCTGACTGGCCAGCATTTATTGCCCATCCCTAGTTGCCCTTGGAGGGCAGTTGAGAGTCAAACACATTGCTATGACTCTGGAGTCACATGTAGGCTAGACTGGGTAAGGATGGCAGATTTCCTTCCCTAAAGGACATTAGTGAACCAGATGGGTTTTTCTAACAATTGACAATGGTTTTATGGTCATTGGTGGATACTTAATTCCAGGTATTTTTTTAATCGAATTCTTATTCCACTATCTGCCATGGCAGGATTCGAACCAAGTCCCCAGAACATTAGTTGGGTTTCTGGATTAATAGTCTAGCGATAATACCACTAGGCCATCGCCTCCCCTACATGTTATGGGAATGGGAACCCTTATTGTTTGAGCTTTCAATCATATAGGGATCAGGCTGATAGCTTCCTCTTTTTTAATCTCCTGTCTTCCTGTCTGCCATCATCTTAGTTTGAATGCATACACTTAACACTGATTTTGTTGACTCTTCTAAGAACGTAAGGAATGGGAGCAGGAAAAGACCATTCAGCCAATCTGCTATTCAATGTGATCATAGCTGATTTGCTACCTCAACTTCACTTTCTTGTCTACTGTTTGGAGGAGAAAGGAAAGGTAAGGTTCCGGGTAAATCAACTTAATAAGTAGAAGACCTTCCATGATATTGGGAAGCAATGGAGGGATCCTGGATGTGGCAGTAACAAAAGAGTGGAAGTTACCATTGTAAAATTGAATGGGATTTTTTTTATTCATTCATGGGACATGGGCATCACTGGCTGGCCAGCGTTTATTACCCATCCCAGATATTTTTATTGAATTCAAATTCTACCATTTGCCACGGGACTCGAACCTGGTCTCCCAGAATATTAGCTGAGTTTCTGGATTAATAGTCTTGGGATAAAACCACTAGGTCATCGCCTCCCCTTCACATGAAAATAATGGGAAAAGTTGACACAGGATTGTAATCCAAAATGGCTGATCTGGACAAAGTTAGCAGGCAGGAAACGTGAGGCCAGAACTGGATTAGATGTTAGGAGCTTGTTCTTTTCACAGAAAACATGAAACCTGTGAAATAGGTTGTTAACCTAGACCCATGCTCCAGTTAATTGATAGACACAATAACACTGGGTGGGATTCTCCCCAAAAAATTCTAAGTGTCGAATTTGTGTAAAAACTGGAATAATCCTGTTGTTTTTATCAGCGGGAGTTTCAAAATGAATCTCCCATATCTGTGCACTGCAGAGTGCACTAGAGTGAATATCATTAAAAATCAGTAAGAGGGGCCTATTCCCATTGGAACAGCTGGCAGCATAGCACTGAGTGGGCCAACGCGCATGCACTGACCTATCAGTGCACTGCCAGCCTCCTGATTGCTGGCCAGCTCGACCGCTGGCAAGCCCCATTGCTGGCGAGCCCCGCAACCCTGCAATGTTACCGCTGCAACCCCCCCCAATCCCCCTCCTCCACTGCTGGCCTCCTGGACATGTCTGGGCCAGCCCTGACCGCGCCCCCCCCTTCCCCCAACCCCCCGCAATCCCTGCCCCAGCCCACCTCGATCTCCTGATCCCGCCCAGCCCTGATTCCCTGCAGTCCCGATTCCACACACCAGCAGCCCCGACTCCCCCCCCCCCCCCCGCCAGCAGCAGCCCCGAACCCCCCGAGTCCGAAATCCCCCGGCAGGCCGACCGCACTCCCCCCACACCCCCCCCCCCCCCCCCCCCCCCCCCCACACCCCCGATGGCCAGCCCTGATCGCTGTTCACCCTCCCTCTGTCACCGCCGAGTACAGAGTGATAGCAGGAACCCCCCACCTCCACTGATCGCCCCCTCCCAGAGACCCTGCCTCCATTAGGCCCTGCCCCTTGGCATTGCCCACTGCCCAGTCAGCAGTGCCAATGTGCCCTCTGGGCATTGCCACTTGGACAGTTCCAGAGGGCTAGGCTGGCACTGCCAAGGTGGCACTGCCCAGGGGCACCCCCCTTCTTAACCCCATCCTCCTGGGGGGCCTCCACCAGTGGGGTCGGGCCACCAGCTCCCCACTAGTGGTGAGTTCTTGTAAACCCCGCTGGAGAGAAACACTCCTGGTTGGGGTGGGGGGGGGGGGGGGGGGGGGACACTAGCGTGCCCAGAGACCTCAATCCCAGGCCCACTAATGAAATGCAAAACCTCATTTAAATAAATTATACAGCTCCGTGCCAATTTCTGGTATGGAGCTGATGGTGCTGGAAATCTGGTGGCCGGAGACTTGTGGCGCCCAGTGGTGAGCCAGTGAAATGGCCTCTGCTTGAGTCTCTCAGCCTGCTGTGCTAACCAGGAAAATCACCCCTATTATCTTTCAATTATATCACATCTTTATTTGGAAAACGTAAAGAAACCCTAAATACTTATTACGGCTTCAAGACTGATTCTCTTACACTGTATCACAAGTAAATGCTCCTCCACCCCCTATAAATCTACTATAATAAGTTCACAAGCATAGATTTTCAACAACTAATACTTATTTAATGGATCTGTAGGGGTGTCTCTACCCATTCATGCTAGACAGGTGTGGAGAGGGGTTAGACTTCATCAAGCTTAGAGCTTGAGGTTTCATTCTTCTTGCTTCTATGATTCTTCTTCCAATTTTGCTTTCAAGACTTCAATATTTATCCTCTGAGCCTGGCTGATAACATGTATTTCCACATGTAGGCACTGATCATGGGTATAACATTCAAATTAGTTTATTGCAGGCTGCTTGACCGTAGAGCCAGTAGTCCTCAGTCTTTCTGGCTCAGTTTCACATCGGGCTCCTGTCCACGGTGACACAGTGGTTAGCACTGCTGCCTCACTGCGCCAGGGACCCGGGTTCAATTCCAGCCTTGGGTCACTATCTGTGTGGAGTTTGCATATTCTCTCCCTAATTGGCCTGAGGTTTTTAAATCAAGCTTTTTGCTCCTCTCAGGTTCGAATAGCTATGCGAAACATTCATACTTTGGGCAGAATTTTATGGTTCCGCCAGTGGTGGGACTCATGGCTGGCGGGAGCAGAAAATTCAGAGTGAAACCAAAAGTGATGGGAAAGCAAGTTGGAAATTTCCCCTCAGCACCTTCATGGCTGCCTAATGGCAGTTCGACTCTTGGGCTGATCAATGTCAGAAACTCCATTTGCATGCATTAACATACTATGAATGCTCATTAAAAACACAACCTACTGGAATCACGTGCCCCCTCCTAATCGTGTGCTGTGCCAGTGGGAAATTAGACCTGTCTGATTCATGACCGGATATAAATGGCATACACCTGCTAACCTTCACTTCACTCCTGAGTTTGAGGGGTTGGGTCGGGGGATTATGAACTAGGGTGGTAGGGTGGGGAAGGCAAGCAGAAGGATGATTGGGTGTGGGTGGGAGTATAATGAACAAGGGAAGGTGGGTGGGGGGCTGGTAGCCAAAAGAATAACCGGGGTGGGGGAGGGGTGCACACTGACTCGGGAGGAGCTATGGGTGGGATTAGCAAGGCGCAAGGGATGTGGTGGCCCACATCTGATATTAGAATGTAACCGGTGACAACTTTGTACTGGCCAATGGTAACAAACTGTAAGGGTCAGCTGACCCAGTAAACCATGGAACCAATTGCAGAAGGATGTGATGATCAGCTGACCAGTTGACTCACTATAAATAAGAAGCTGTTGGGAATTGTGCAGAGCTTGGAGTGGCCCAGGGCAAGGCCCCAAGTTTGGGGTAATGAAGTTTCTTTATTAAACTCTTTCTTTGACTTATACGTCGAAGTAAGTTTTGTTATATTTTTATTGTCTGCATTTGAAGAATTCCTTCTGAAGAAACATTGGTAGCAGAGGAAAACCCATCGTAACTTTGTGTTTGTTTTTGAAGAAGCGCTACAACCCATAGTAGAAGGTAGAAGTAAACCGGTGGCATTGGATTGTCCCCCTGTCTTTTCAGATTCCGAACCATATCGGCATTGGAAGGCAGCGGTGGGAATGTGGACCCTTGTTACCTCGATACTGAAAAAAAAGGTATGGCATTAGCTTTGTCACTTCCAATTAGGAGCAAGATAAGGAGCAAAGTATTTTCTGATTGGACTGCAGATGCCCTAAATAGAGAAGAAGGGCTATAGCTCCTGCTACAATACTTAGAGAAGTTTTACCAGAAAGATGAGTTCTTAGAGAGTTATGAAGGATGGGTGATGTTTGACAGGATTAGGAGACAAGATACCCAGTCCATGGAAGAGTATATCATGGATTTTGATAGGGGCCGTAACGGGCTAATGAAATTTAATTGGGAGATTCCAGATGCGGTATTGGCCTTTAAGTTGTTGGACTGTGCATGTCTGTCGCAAATGGATACTCTTTTGTTAGTGACTGGCAGCATCATTAAAAAAGTTTTTCGGGAAACAATCATTCCCTGCCACCTTGTTCAATACACAGACCGGAATGTCATAGCGGCCAGAACGGAGGAGTCAATGGTGACTCAGTCACATGCCAGACCAAATGGTACACAAAAGCCCTTAGACAGAGACAATTACGTTCATAACAGACCTAGGGCCCAATTTTACCATTGCGTTGTGCCCGTTTTTGGGCCCAAAAACCTGGTAAAGTCGGGCGTGAGGCCATTAACGCAATCCATGCCCATGTTCGCGCAGATGGCCACTTTACCGAGGCCCAGGAATGGCCGCGATCCGATTCACGCCTGAAACGGGCGCAACGGCAATTTAAGTGCATTTGCATACATTTAAATTGAATTAACCAACTACCCGCCCAACTTTATCAGCATTTCCCCCTTTACCATCGCGTTCGCACATCCAGATTCGGCACAAAACAGACATGCTCGGCAAAGACCTGTTTCGGGCGCTCCAGCTTCTGAAGAGGTAAGTTCAGATCTTCCAACGGCACTCTGACTCTGATGGGGTTTGGGGGCGGGGGAAGGGAGGCCAGATCATTCTCTGGTGGGGAGGAGGGAGGCCTGATCATTGTCTGGGGTAAGGGGGGTGCGGGGGGGTGGGGGGAGAGGGAGGCCCGATCGTTGTCTGAGGAGGGGGAGAGGGGAGGGAGGAGGGAGGCCCGATCGTTGTCTGGTGGCGGGGGGGGGGGGGGGGGGGGGTGGGGGGGAAGAGGGCAGATCATTGTCTGGCGGAGGGAGGCCAGATAGATCTCGGGGGGGTCCGCTGCCACTCTGCGGGCGATTGGTGGGAGGGAAGGGATGCAGAGGGCCGCGATCGGTCTGGGTGGGGTAGTGGGTGGATAAGGGGGAAAGTTATGTTGTAGGGATGGGGGTGATGTCTGTGTGGACCATCACTCCCGGGCCGCTTTATCCGCTTTTTGCGCGATTTTCAATTTTTTTTTCTAACTGCATGCGCAGTTCAGAGATCCGATCGTTTCGGATGCGCTAAGCCTGGATTCAGACCCGCAATTTTTTTTTCAGGCTGTGTGTATGGGGGCACCTGAGAGCAGATTTCCAAGTCGGATCTGAATTGCGCCCAGATTCAGCACTTAGAATGAAAATGGTAAAATTGGGCCCCTAGTGTTGAAAACAGTGATAACCGATTTGAAAATGGGGAAAGAAGATGCACATGGGATACTGATAAAAGACGTTTAAATCGAAGGAATGCTAGAGAGATTGTGAATCGCTGTTTCCAACGTGATTCCTCATACCACTACATTGTAAACTGTCCGAAAAGAAGAAATCGTGTCGTTGAAACCACATGTGACACAGAATACGTGGAAACCGACAGTGATGAGGGTAAGGGCCAGGAAGGCATTGTTTTGGTGGCAGAGAAGTTGAGTCCCATAATGAGCATCCTGATGATAGACTCTTTTAACTGTGCTGTTTTCGATAGTGGATGTACGTCCACTGTCTGTGGCCAAGATTGGCTAAATTGTTCTTTAGGGTCTCTTGATCATAAGGACCAAAAGAAAGTAAAAGAACATGATAGTTCCACCTGCTTTAAATTTGGAGATGACAACACTTTAATGTCCACCAAAAGGGTTATATTTCCCTGTAAGATTGCGGGAATCAGTTTATTTATAAGTACAGATGTAGATTCCAGTGATATACCTTTGTTGTTAAGCAGGTCTGCGATGAAGAAAGCTCAGATGACCATCGATTTGAAACAGGATTAAGCTGTGGTATTTGGGAAAACTGTGGACCTACATTTTACAAGCTCTGGCCATTATTGTCTTCCTTTTAAGCGAACCGAAATTATCGGACTAAAGGATTCATGAGGCATTAGTGTCGCTAACAGTCAACAACATGATAGACAAAAAGAAGATTATTCTGAAACTCCATAAGTAGTTTGGTCATCCAGCACCACAGAGACTGAGAGCACTGCTGCAGGATGCAGGTGTGCTGGACAAAGGATATAATGATCTCAGAACAAATATCAGCCCAGTGTGAAATTTGCATAAAATATAGAAGGACACCCTCGTGCCCAGTCATGAGTCTACTGCTAGCATGAGATTTCAATTATGTAGTGGCGAATGATCTAAAGATATGGGACAAGAACAAAGGCGACTATCTATTGCACTTTGTGGACATGGCCACCTGGTTTAGCATATCCACAGTGATTTACAGCAAAGAGTACCCTTATGGATAAAATTATGACCCATTAGATTGGAACAGGATTGGGGGTACCGTCTAAATTTTTGACGGACAATGGGGGTGAATTTGCAAATGATGAGTTTCAAGGTATGTGCGAAAAATTAAATATTGTAATAATGCACACTGCAGCAGAGAGCCCATTCAGCAATGGCCTCTATGCAAGGAATCACACAGTTATAGATGACGTATTGCATAAAATTTTGGCGGATCAACTGGACTGGAAATTGCAGGTTGCATTAGCATGGGCAGTGCACGCGAAAAATTCTCTACAGATGGTGGGGGGCGATAGTCCATACCAGTTGCTAAATGAGAGGAATCCAAAGTTGCCGTCAGTATTAACAGATGCTCCCCCGGCGCTAGAAGGGACAAGCATTAGTTCCATGTT
The DNA here is from genome assembly GCF_964213995.1 of Mustelus asterias. Taxonomy (NCBI): domain Eukaryota; kingdom Metazoa; phylum Chordata; class Chondrichthyes; order Carcharhiniformes; family Triakidae; genus Mustelus; species Mustelus asterias. The sequence continues at coordinate 138,558,027 of NC_135802.1, forward strand.
TTCTGCACACTTAAACACTATGCATGCAGGGAGAAAGGCCTTCATTAAGGCTGTGGTTTTAGAACGGATAAGAAGAGCCCGAAGACATCGCATAAGACCATCGGAGGTATACTTCGAGAAAGGGGATAGGGCCTACTATAAAAGAGAGGGCAAAAAAGCGTGGAAAGGGCCTGGGAAAGCGATAGGAACAGACGGCAAGGTAGTTATAGTACAACACGGTAACTAGACAGTCCGTGACCACTCTTCGAGAGTAGTGGGAATTGGGTATGAATTTGGAGCATCTGAGCAAGATGCAGAAGTGCAGGAGACACCCTGTACCTCACATGCACACACCCTGAGCTATTGTGAAGATAAGTCAACAATGGATGAGAGGGAATCTGATGATCAACAACATACCTGGGAATGAAGCTGCAACTTCAAAGGTTCAGCTGCCCAAAGTAGGCACAGTGGTATCATACATACTCGAAGGATCAAGAGAGTGGAGGGAGGCCATTATAATTGGGAAAGTAGGAAAGGCCTCAGGAAAGTACAAACACTGGCTCAACATACAAGAGCGAGGGCAAGAAGCCAAAGCTATAGATTGGGAAAAGGGGGTGGACAGATGAAAGCAAAAAAAGCGAGACCTAAGTCCTGAGGATGAGACAGTAAGCATTCGTGAACCCAGGAAAAGGTCACAAATCTGTGACCAAAGGTGTGTCAACAAAGAACAGTGGTCTGAGAGTAGCATCCCTGACAGAAACAGACATGGCAGTCGAGGCCGAAGTTTAACGAGGAAGGCTAGGAATCAAGCCAATGATAGGAATAGGAGTAGAAGCCCCACGATGAGGAAGTATTGATAGCTACAAACAAAATGGAGCTCGCGGAAGTGAGAGAGGCCAACAAAGAGAGCTGGACAGTTGGAAAGAGTTTGGGGTGTACACCGAGGTGCCAGATGAAGGGCAATCTACTTTGTCCCATAGGTGGGTTTGCACAGAGAAAGTTTTGCAAGATGGGATGTATAAAGCTAAAGCCAGATTAGTAGGCTGGGTATGAGGAACATTTGGATGGGAGAGACATTTGGGTTGATTCACCCACAGCAGGGAAAGTGACACTGAAATTTTTTTTCGCTGTTCTATCATCTAATAATTGGATGTGTAAATCAATAGATATCACAGCAGCATTTCTGCAGGGCGAAACATTTCAGAGAAAAGTTTTTTTGAGGCTGCCCAAAGAAGCAGGTAATACACAGGGACATTTGTGGAAATTGAACAAATGCATATATGGGTTATGTGATGCATCAAGGGTTTGGTATTTCTCTGCATGATCTGTATTGCTGAAGACTGGCTGTGTCCAGTTAAAAGTAGATCCAGCAATGTTTTACTGGAAGGCTAAAGGAAAATTAGCTGGAATTTTTGTGATGCATGTGGATGATTTCCGATGGGGTGACACAGAAGAGTTTGGAAAAAGGATAATTAAGAAGCTGAAAACAGAATTTAAAGTAGGGAGTCAGGCAGATGGTGCTTTTCAATATCTTGGTCTTGATATCCGACAAAGTACCTCTCCTGTAATGCTGAGTCAACAGGGATATCTAAACAGTATTGATTCCATTCCCATCACTAGTGAAAGGTCAATGGAAAAAGAGGAACGGGTCAATGAAAAAGAAACAGAATTGTTGAGGAGTATGATAGAACAGCTAAATTGGCTATGCGCACAGACAAGATCGGATGGGAGCTCTTATGTCCCAGAGCTCAGTAATATGTTCAGGTGCGCCACAGTCAGAGAGATCTTGCAGGCTAATAAAACATTAAAAAAGTTAAAATTAGAGGAATGTGTGATGACATTTTCAGTACTAAGAGAACCAGAAGATACGAAGTTGGTTGTGTTTAGTGATGCTTCACATGCCAATCTACCAGATGGACATTCAAGCGGTGCTGGATTCATAATATTCTTGGTGGGTAAGGAAGGAAAATGTTGTCTCTTGGCCTGGGAGGCAAAGAAAATAAAAAGGGTAGTCAAAAATACATTGGCGGCTAAAACCTTAGCATTAGTGGAGGCGTTTGATATGGGGATATATTTGTCTGACATATTAACAGAATAATTTTTTATGAGCACATCGGGTAAGAAAGTACCAATTGAGTGCTTTGTGGGCAATCGGTCTTTATGGGACAATGTTCACTCAACAAAAAGTGTAACAGAAAAACGACTAAGAATTGATTTGGCCAGCATTAAACAAATGCTGGAAAACAAGTAAGTTTCCAAACTTAACTGGGTTGGTGCAAATCTACAGGTATCCTATTGTTATACGAAAAGGGACGTAGGTATTGGAAAGTTATTAAGCATACTGGAGGATGGTTGTCTTAAATTATTTTGAAAAAAAAATTAAAATATAGGGAATCTGTTAGAATGTAACCAGTAAAACTTCGTATTGGATGTAATGTGACCAATGGTAAGAAGCTGTAAGGGTCAGCTGACCCAATAAACCATGGAACCAATTACAGAAGGATGTGATGGTCAGCTGACTCACTATAAATAAGAACCTGCTGGGAATTGTGCAGAGCTTGGAGTGGCCCAGGGCGAGGCCCCAAGTTTGGAGTAATGACGTTTCTTTATTAAACTCTTTCTTTGATTTATAAGTTGAAGTAAGTTTTGTTATATTTTTGTTGTCTGCATTTGAAGAATTCCTCCTGAAGAAACATCTGATACATTCTGCAGGAGGATCTGATGTCACCTGCACAGGGAGGACATACCTTGACAGGGCCCCTGAAAGTCACCACCACACTCAATTTCTTTGCAAGCAGCTTGATCCACAGAGTATCCACGCAGCATCTCTCAGGCCTTAACACATAAATGTATAAAGGAGGCGCTTCCGTTGTTTGGACCATTCAGACAGGGCTCTGCAGCATCCTCCAGAGAGGGTGTCCTGCATTATCATGGTCTGTTGCACTCTTCACACCCTGGCACTTAAAAGGGGAGATCACTTGCCAGGGGGAGACCTGGAGGAGGCGAAGAGTTCCTCAGGCGAGGAAGGTTTTGCAGGCAGGAACCTGAAGAGGACAGTGATGGTCAGCTTCAATGTGAGGATGCTAACACAGCGACAAAATGTGGAAGATGTGCCCGCAACACATTGAGAGCCACGAGGTTCCAGCTGGAGCAAGGTCCAATGCAAGGAGGCCCAAGCGCATTTCTCCTTGTCCCTTAGCACCATGCCAGTGGTGCGAAAGGCCTTTATAAGCAGTGACAATGCAAGCAAGATCAGCATTCGGCCTTGGAACTGTAACCCTCAAGGATCACAAAGACTTCATTCTTGGAAAGGTCAGCACCCAAAGCTGCATCTAGCCAGTGTGTGAGGTGAAAGGCAGCACACTGGCACCCGGCCAGCATTAACCGCACACATCGTGCAGTCATTGCCACGCAAAGGAGACACTGACAGAGATTTGTACATGACTACAGAGACCATAACAGCTCCAGGATTTGTGTTTTCACACTCCCAATGCACACAAGCGTGTGTTGATAAAACAACATTACATTTAACCCTCTAAGACACATAACAAGTACACATAATTGTATGGTGTTTTACAAAGCTTAAAGGAATAAATCTCAACATGCAGTCACTTTCAGGGTATGCTTATATCTCACTTGTATGATTCAAGAGGTGAGAGACCATCATGAGTTTGCTAAACATCTGAATCTGAGTCACACAAAAGGAGCCAATCATGGAGTGGGAGCTGGATTATTCTCGCAATACAAGGGCACATTGATTCACCTGCAAGACACATTCACACGCTGAGACCATTATCATGAACTCAAAATGTATTTACAAAGGTGGATGATCTATAAAGCGAGTGAACACCAATGCCACCATTGTGCATCATATTTATCTTTTCTTACCCTACTATTACACCAAGGTGCATCCCCGACATCTGCAGCAAAGGTGGAGGTAGCCTGCTGACTGCTATGCCCTGTTGTTTGTGATGACCTTGGATGGTGTCTTCTGAACACCTACCAGCCTGCTTTGGGTCTTCTGTTGTGGGGTAGGTGTACCACCCTCGCCTGTACCTGATGGTGTCACAGGCATCGGGGTTCAACACTCTTGGTATCTCCTGAGTAAATGGCCACAGGGTGTCCATTTGAAGGTCCTCCTCCCTTTGGGTGCCCGAGGGCCCCTGCCTGACTCCTTGAGGAGAAGGGGGCACTTGTAGGAAGTCCAGGGTGCCCTGTCCCCTTCTCACCTATCCACTGATGGATCCCACTATGCCTAGAGTTATGTACTGATGGTCTGAGTACAAATCCATTAAAACCTGTTGGACCAAGATCTCCAAGCCAGCCACTACCTTCCCCATGATGGGTAAAACTGTACAGCACAATAGAAACATAGAAGATAGGAGCAGGAGGAGGCCATTTGGCCCTTTGAGCCTGCTCCGCCATTCATCACGATCATGGCTGATCGTCCAAGTCAATAGCCTAATCGTGCTTTCTCCCCATTACCTTTGATCCCATTTGCCCCAAGTGCTATATCTAGCTGCCTCTTGAATACTTTCAATGTTTTGGCATCAGCTACTTCCTGTGGTAATGAATTCCACAGACTCACCACTCTTTGGGTGAAGAAATGACTCCTCATCTCCGACCTCAATGGTCTACCGCGATTCCTCAGAATCCACCTGTAATGAACTAGACTCTGCCATCTTAAGATGATGTAAGTTAAATTTACATTTTCCATGATTCTGAAGTTATGACCAGCCTTTACTTGATGGAATCCCCCATTGGCCCAGGGCCCCAGTCAACTGCTCGCCCCTTAAAACTGGCATTGGATCAAAGATTGTAAACTGGAGAAAATACAACTGTTGTTTTTGCTCCATGTTAGACCTCCTCATAAAAATAAAGAGTAAACGTCTGTAAAATTATAACAATCCAAAACCTACCATTCATTCTTTCGCCCCATTTCAACAGTTGGAAAACAAAATAAACTAAGATCAGAAAGAAGCAGGGGATGAAGCAGTCTCCCAGTTGCATTGGGAGAATTACCTTGTTGTGCATTAAGACGGTAGCACTTGGGAATTGTGGTTACAGGTGTAGTTGAGAGCAACATTCAGGTGGTAGAAGTATTAGCTTGGGAATACATCAGCCCAGGCCTTTGAGAGAAAGCAAGGCCTTCGAGTATCAACGTTAATGAATGGTCCACAAGGACACCATCAGTAACTTCAGCTGTATTATTGTGAAACATGTCATTCTTAATGTGTTATGTTAGAGCAAGAACATAAGAATTAGGAGCAGAGTAGGCTATTCAGCCCCTTAAGCCTGCTCCGCCATTCAATACGACCATGGCTGATCTCATCTCAGCCTCATCTCCACCTTCCTACCTGCTCCCCATAACCCTTCTTCCCATTACTAATTAAAAGCCTATCTTCTCCTTAAATTTGTTTTGTGTTCAGGCGTTCTCTGCACTCTTAGGTAGAAAATTTCATAGATTCACAACCCTTTGAGTGAAGTAATTCCTCCTCACTTTTGTTTTAAATCTGCCACCCCTTAGACCAAAACTACGGCCTCTCTTTCTAAAATGTCCAAAAAGGGGAAAAATCCACTTTACACCTAATCTGTAATCCCCTTTAACATCTTATATACGTCAATTAGATTTCCCCTCATTCTTCTAAACTCTAGTGAGTGTAGGACTAAACTTCTCATTCTCTCTTCATAAGACAACTCCTTCATCCCTGGAATCAATCTCGTGAACTTTCTCTGAAATGCCTCTAATGCATTTGCATCTTTCCTCGAGTAAGGAGACCAAAATTGTGCACAGATGCATTCTCCCCAATGCTCTATACAGTAGCAACAGCATTTCCCTACTTTTATATTGTATTCCATTAGCAATGATTGCCAAAACTCCATTTGCCATCCTCATTACCTGTTACACCTGCAAACTAACTTTCTGCGATTCGTACATGAGGACACCCTGATCCTTCTGCACTGAAGCATTTTGAAGTTTCTTTCCATTTAGATAATAAGTGACCTTTTTATTCCTCCAACCAAAATGGGTAACCTCACATTTATCCACATTAAATTCCATCTGCCAGATTTTGGCCCACTCACCTAACCTATCCATACCCGTTTGTAAATTTCTTATTTCTTCATTGCTTTCCCGCCAATTTTAGTGTCATCTGCAAATTTGGTTATAGTACCTTCTATCCCTGCATCCAAGTCATTAACATAGATTGTAAATAGTTGAGACCAGAGGACTGAACCCTGTGACACCCCCACTAGTTACAGCTTGCCAACCAGAAAAAGACCCACTCACCCTCACTCTCTGCTTTCTGTTGGTGAACCAATCCTCTACTCAAGCTAATAAATTACCCCCAACCCCATGGAATCTTACCTTGTGTATTAAGCTTTTGTGCGGCACCTTATCAAATGCCTTCTGGAAATCCAAATACACTACATCTACAGGACCCCCATTATCCAGTTGCTTGTTACATCTTTGAAGAGCTCCAGCAAACTGGTCACACATGATTTACCCTTCATAAAACCGTGCTGACTCTGATGGATTGCATTTTGACTTTCCAAATGCCCCGTTACTACTTCCTTAATAATGGATTCCAACAATTTTCCAATGATAGATGTTAAACTAACTGGTCTAAAGTCTGGTCTATAGAACTCATGTTGGTGCTGGTGAGCTAGCTTCTTGAACCGCTGCGGTCCATGGGGTGTAGGTACACCCACAGTGCTGTTAGGGGGGAAATTCCAGGATTTTGACCCAGTGACAGTGTCAGAACAGCAATATATTTCCAAGTCAGGATGCTGTGTGGCTTGGTGAAGAACTTGCAGATGGTGATGTTCCCATGTATCACCTGTCCTTCTTCTGCTAGGTGGTAGAGGTCACGCATTTGGAAGCTGCTGTCAAAAGAGCCTTGGTGAGTTCCTACAGTGCATCTTGTAGATGGTACACGCAGTTGCCACTGTGCATTGGTGGTCAAGGGTGTGGATTTCTATCTCACTCTCCTCCTGAGGTCCCCTGATTTGTCCTGGATGATATTGAGCATCTTGAGTGTTGCAGGAGCTGCAGTCATCCAGGAAGTGGAGAGTATTCCATCACACGTCTGACTTGTGCCTTGAGATGGTGGGCAGGCATTGGGCAGTCAAGAGGTGAGCTATTCCCCACAGGATTCCTAGTCTCTGACCTGCTCTCGGAGCCACAGTATTTATATGGCTAGTCCAGTGCAACTTTTGGTCAATGGTAACCCTCAGCTTGCTGTTAGTGGGGATTCAATGATGGTAATGGCATTGAATGTCAAGGTGTGATGGTTAGATCTTCTCTTGTTGGAGATGGTCATTGCCTGGCAATGCATTTGCTAACCAAGCCTGAATGTTGTTCTGGACTTGCTGTTAATGGATACGACTGCTTCAGTGTTTGAGAAGTGATCAGCAAACATCCTCACCTGATCTTAGGCTGGAGGGAAGTTCATGGATGAAACAACTGAAGATGGTTTGGCATTGGACACTCCTGGCATTGAGGAACTCCTGCAGTGGTGTCCTGGAACTGAGATGATTAACCTCCAACAAAAGGTAGATTGGTGAGGACAAGGTCAAGTATGTTTTGTTTTTCCTTCTTGTTGGTTCCCTGACTGCTTGCTGCAGTACATATCTCGCAGACATGTCCGTTAGGACTTGGCCAACTCATTCGGTCGTGGTGTTACTGAGACCCTCTTGGTGATGAACATTGAAGTCCCCCACACAAAGCATATTCTGTGCCCTTTCCACCCTTAGTGATTCCTCTAAGTGGTAACATTGAGGAGCTGAGGAGAGGCAACATTCCCCACTTAATGAGCATGTTCCAGCAACACACAAGAAGCTCAACACAATCAAGGAAAAGAAGCTGCTTGATTGACACTGCATCACCCTCTTGAATATTTACTACCTCTGCCACCAGTGCAGACTGCCACCAATCTGCGTCACCTACAAAATGAACTGCAACAACTCACCTTTAACAGTACCTTCCAAACCTGTAACTTCTGGCACATGGGAACACCATAATATGCAAATCCCCTTCCAAGTCACACATCATCCTGACTTGAAAATATATCACATTGTCACTGGGTTAACACTCTGGAACTCCCTTCCTAAGAGCACTATGGGTGTACCCACACCACATGAACTACAGTAGTTTAAACAGTTCACCACCACCTTCTTAAGGTGAGATGAGTAGTAAATGCTGACCTTGCTAGCTAAAGCCACATTTAATGAATGAACAAAAAAAGTTTGCAATGACTAAGCAGCAAACATCTGGATAACTTGGAGAATCAAGAGTTTTTAGAAATAGGTTATTAATTTTTAGCCATTTGAAGAGATCACTTAGCAGAACTTGTTTCTTGCAGTTGGACCAAATAATTCATGCTTCCCTTGTGTATTAATATGTTACAATTTACTTAAGGCCCTTCTGAACCTGTGCAGCTGCCTATGGGCGGAATTATGTGAGATCCGTGGAGATGATATTAGGAGGGAAATCTGAAAGGTCACTGTCAGGTTAGCAGGCCCATGCATTCCTACCTTCAAAGGATCTTTCAGGGAAAGGATATGGAACAAAATCAGCTATTTGCCCGGCTGTGGATAGGTAGCTTATTATTTACAATTAAAGAGTGGTCACAAAGTGAGCATCAATGGTTGCAATCAAGACCATAGGTTTCTTATTCTATTTTAAAACATCAACTAAACAAGGCAGTCTATAACGTCACAGCTTTTGATTCTTGCTCTTAGCCTATGTCACTACAATTTGCTCAATTTACAAGAATGTACACCGTTTTCTGACTAACTCCATGTTTTCATGTATCCTGTACATTTGGGACTGTTTTTGAATTGTGTTCTCTTTAGGGCTGTGCCAACTTGTTAGTTTTGCCTCCCCCCTCACCCATTTATTCATTGGATGTGGGTGTTGCTGGCTGGTCCAGCATTTATTGCCCATCCCTAAGTGCCCCTGAGAGAGTGATGGTGAGCTGCCTTCTTGAACCGCTGCAGTCCATTGCCATGTAGGTACACCCGCAGTGCTGTTAGGAGGGAGTTTCAGGATTGAGAACCAGTGATGAAGAAACGTTGTTCATAGCCTAGACGTACATTGCATGAAGGGGAAAGAAAATCATCTAGCTTTCATGCTTTGTTTATTATTTTGTGACTCAAAAACTTGCACCATTTAATTGAAAATTGGATGAATATTGGAAGCATTAGGAGATACAGAGAGGACGCAGGGTAGCGGAAGTAGTTTCTTCCTCAGCTGCCTCAGACAAATTGGCCAAATGGTTTACTTCAGTGTTGTTAATTTTTACGCCATTGGAAGGTGGGATTAGATCCCGAAGTACTAAGAACAATTCAGGATCTGTAGTCAATCCCATGCATCAATCAGTTCTTTGATGTTAACATTGCACCCTCCACTACAATATAGTTGCCAATAACATTCCTAGGCCGTGGCTATTGCACCCAGCAATGGTAACATTGTCATGTCTCCTGGAACCATGGCCAACACCAGTGTAAATTGACATTTAGATGTAGCTATTGCTTTGTTGCCACAGATTCTGTGAAAGATGGAAACATCTAACCTGTCCTTACATGTGGATTGCTATTGCTGTGTTGAATTTTTGTTTGTGGTCTAAATACAATGGTATTTTTGAGATACAAAAGTTAGGTTGTTTGGCGCACCAGAAAAATCATATTCAAACATCATGAGTTAAGCAGCGCTGCAAATGATTTCCTATATCTAAAAAATAGAGTAATAATCCAAAGTATTGACATGTTGGCAATGTCCCAACGCTACCTGCTTATTACAGCTTACAAAACTGTTCCAGGAAATCCATTCTTTAATTCCCTCAACAGAAAAGGTCCACTAATCACTACAAGTAAGAGACATCCGAGGATTATTTGACTAAAAAGCTATAATTTTCAATGAAGCTTCCGGAGATTAATACATTGGGGTTTGTGAGACAGGATCAATGTTAGATCAGGACAAGTTAACCTTGACAACACATTAAAACAATCCAACGATGATCCAGAGAAGGTCCCTAATTTGACCACTGTTCTACTGAGAGTTATATGATCTCAGGTGTGTTGGCATAGGGATGCTAATATTGGCTGCACTTTTCTGGGGGGTGGTGAACCAGATTGCATTTAATTAGAGTGGGCATTGCATCCACAAGCTGCGAAATGAGGCTCTATTTCCTTTATTGCATATATTTGCGATAAATACCAAGCTGACACTGGGGTCAGTCAGGCAATACCACTTTTCTATTGGCTCATCTTGTAATTCTGCTCAGGAGAGGACACTGGTCTGTATGGGTTTGGTTGAAAAGTTTAGGAAGTGCAAATGTGAGGGCTGAAACATTAAAATCACCACGTGAGTGGCACGGTGGCAGTGGTTAGCTCTGCTGCCTCACAGCTCCAGGGACCCGGGTTTGATTCTCGGTTTGGCTCACTGTCTGTGTAGAGTTTGCATGTTCTCCTCATGTCTGCGTGGGTTTCCTCCAGGTGCTCTGGTTTCCTCCCACAGTCCAAAGATGTGCAGGTTAGGTGCATTGGCCGTGCTAAATTGCCCCTTAGTGTCCTGGGATGTGTAAGTAGAGGGATTAGTCAGGCAAGAAAGTGGAGTGTGGCCCGCTGGCTGCACTGCTGACTTTACCCACCATATTTTTTGACAGATAGTCCAAGGAAGCCCTGGCAGCAGGTCCCACAGTGTCACATTGGCACCAGCAATGTCTGCCCCTGAAAGGTCATGGCACAATTTAAATGATGTGGAGATGCCGGCGTTGGATGCCGCATTCCAATCATTATTTTGTAAATTGAGTTTGTGTCTTTATATGCCCTGTTTGTGAACAGAACTCCCACTCACCTGACAAAGGGGCAGCGCTCTGAAAGCTAGTGTCTTTTGCTACCAAATAAACCTGTTGGACTTTAACCTGGTGTTGTGAGACTTCTTACTACAATTTAAAATGGCATTCTGATCTGAAAAAAATAAAGAAAGGATTCCCCCCCACCCCCTCACACAGACACAGGACACCACATCTGAACTTTCCCCACAAACGCCCCCCCAGGTGACAGTGCCAGGGGCTGTTCCGGGTGCAGTGCCAGGATACTGTCGAGGCATGACCCTCCCCTCCCTAGGGGCTACACTTACCAGTGCATCCCCTGTGGGGTTTTTTCACCAGGTCCCCATTTGTCCAGACCTGTTGCAAACCTCACCGATGTGATGTCACGTCGGCACGGGGGAGGGAGGCAGAGAATTCCTTATGTGAGGGAATAGGCAGCAGGGAAGCCCACTTATAACATTTAAATGTGTGATAATGAGGTTCCCAACCTTTCATGGCAGGAACCTCATTACATCATTGGCAGGGGGCAGGGACTATTTCAATGGGAAATCCCACTGGCATAAATCCTGTTGGATTCTACGCCTCCTCTGGCCTTACCACCCACTGAAAACAGGGGAAGAAAATCCCCCTCACTACCTCTCTCCATACAGAGACTCAGAGGTTGACTGCAATTTCAACAATGTGCAAAGCTGAAACATATTTGCAACAATCCTAAAGTTACAACATAAATCCACAGTCGGATCACCAAGTGAACACCCACTGATCCAATGGTGATCCTACCTATAAGTAACAATGCAAGAACATTAACAAGCCTTGGAAACATAGCAACTGATTTTGTTACAGCTTCAAAAACTAGCATGATACTGCAAGATTTTATTTCTTGGGTTACTTACATGCATATATCAATTTGCCACTGCAAATAAAGACTTTAGCCACAAAATGATTCATGCAACAGACTAGTAACTAGTTCTGATATTCTGTAGTTAACAAATAACACATGTTTGCAACTAACCTTCAATTCTTTATAGGGTGCATTTGTGATATCTTTGCAGGACAGAAATACAAGTTTAAAAGTTTAAGTTTAGTTTATTTATTAGTGTCACAAGTAGGCGTACATTAACACTGCAATGAAGTTACTCTGACAATCCCCTTGACTCATCTTGGCCTGAGTCTGAGGAAATGTTTCTCCAACATACATATTTTCACCATGACCTCCAATTGAAGTTTCCACTTTAGACATGACTTTGATTCCGACTCAGATCTGAACTAGTTTCAGATGCAAATTTGCATTGAATTAACCAATGATACCTTACTCCTATCTCAACTATCCAATTCATCAGGTTAATTTGATTCTCCCCAACGTTCTTTCTCTTCATGAAACTCTAAAGGTAAAAAAAAATCCATATGTTCAAACCTAACCTTTTCACTACCCTATAGATGTTGTGTGTGTGAACTAACCTCCACTCAGTGCTCCGAAAGCTCGTGACGCCAAATAAACCTGTTGGACTTTAACCTGGTGTTGTGAGACTTCTTATTGTGCCCACCCCAGTCCAACGCCGGCATCTCCACATCATCATTTCCACTACCAAACATCTTTTCCAAATTGGTGCAACAACCGCATATTTTCACAACTCTTCGGAGTATCCAACTCAATCACTTATGATGATGTTCTTTCACCTTAGCCTCCTAGTTCAACCTCAGACTTCTTTCTCTCACCTTACCCTGATCATAACCCTCTCCCTGTCTGGATTGTTTGTTTTCAGCAATGTGGCTTCGGCAATCAAAATCTTGTTCTTGACTGTCTGCCAAGAAATGATTCAGCTGGAGCTCTGCCAGATAGTGCAAGATATGTTACGATAAATTAACTAAAAATTGCAATTCAATGGCAACTGATCTTTCTTCCGATCTAGCATTTCTGAGCAGGAGCCTGTTCGACAATGTGTATTGTGTGCTCTGCTCCTTCATCTGAACCACAATGAGATGGTGGAACCGCAGTGTAAGCTGTTCATTATCATACATATAGAAAGTTTATTGGACAAAATGAAGACCTTGGACACAATTTCCTCTCAACCCTTGGGCAGCAAACAAACGATGCAAAATATCTGGAGTTTTCTACTCAATGTTCAATTCATCGGGAATTCCTGAACACATTTCAAATGGCAATTTATCACAATGAAATTCTGCAAAATATATGTGCAGTTTGGTGGTTTATTTTCCATTGATTGACATATGCTACACGGTTTCACTGCTTCTTCCATGTCCTTATCTAGCCCTGTTCGCCAAAGGTAACTTCTTGGTAGTTAAACTCATCGGCATGTAATAAAAACAGAAATGATGGACAAACTCAGCAGGTCTGGCAACATCTGTGGAGAAACAGAGTTAATGGGAGCCGGGGGGGGGGGGGGGGGGATTTTCCTGATTTGTGGAGGTGGGATCGGTGGAGGCTTGGACAATCCTACGGGGAGCCCAAAGTGTTCCGTTGGGGGGTGTCAGGGAGTTCTGTTGGTGGGGGATGTGACGGAGGGCAGAGGTAGAAATGCCATGGTGGGAGGGGTAGCTGTCGTGTGTGGGGGGTGAGGGTGGGGTAGCAGTTCTGCTTTTATGGTTTTTAAATCGGGGCACCCGGATTATTTTAAAAAACGAATTGTGTGGCATCATGGGACCCGCCCCTTCCCATTTTTTCAACAGAGAACCCAAATATTTGGTGGAGGAAACACCCTTGGGGCCAACAGCTTTCACCCCAGTTTTCATGCTCACTGCTACACTCTGTCCAATGTTTCAAGTCCATATGACTCTTCATCTGGAGATCACATGGTCTGGAATGGGGGGGTGGGGGTAAGTTAATAGGTTGTAATGAACAAAGCATCGTAGCTGTGAGGGACAGCTCGGTGGATAGGATATTGGTATGTAGATAGGCTGGAAAATTGGGCGGGGATCCTGGATTCAGGATTCAATCCTGGACCGGGGAGCGGCGCGGGCTTGGAGGGCCGAAGGGCCTGTTCCTGTGCTGTATTGTTCTTTGTTCTTTGTTCTTTGTTCTTCATAACTGAAGCTTGGTATGGCTCCTGTTCTGTCCAAGACCGCCAGAAACTACAAAGAGTTGTGAATGAAGCCCAGCCCATCACTGAAACCAGCCTTCCATCCATTGACTCTGTCTACACTTCCTGCTACCTCGGAAAAGCAGCCAGCATAATTAAGGTTCCCATGCACCTCGGACATACTCTCTTCCACCTTCTTCCCTTGGGAAAAGGATACAAAATTCTGAGGTCACGTACCAACTGACTCAAGAACAGCTTCTTCCCTGCTGCCATCAGACTTTTGAATGATCATTCCTTGCATTAAGTTGATCTTTCTCTACACCCTAGCTATGACTGTAACACTACATTCTGCACTCTCTCCTTTCTTTCTCTATGAACGGTATGCTTTGTCTGTATAGCGCGCAAGAAACAATACTTTTCATTGTATACTAATACATGTGACAATAATAAATCAAATAAAAACATAAATGCCGTTAACTGGTTCCTTTCTAACAAGGCTGGTTTTTCCACCCTTCACTGCAATGTTGTGCAAATTTGCACATTGCTCTTTGTTTGTGACTGGGACCAAGTGGGATTTTCTCTCCTCCAGAACTTGATAATTCTACCCGTGATTTCTCCAACTGATGCTGACTCAACTTTTCATGGTGTGGCGATTCAGGAATCACACTTACTGATGCACCCATGTCAACCTCAATGCTTGCCAAAGCTCCATTCAGCACTAAGATTTTTAAGCCTATTCCACAGCAAAATAAAACCTTGCAGTTTCTCTGCTGTTAGTCTGGAGAATTGGTTATCCTAACCTCATTGCCAGATGGTGATATATTTGTCGGACAGAAAAACTAATATATTGTACAAGTACAATACTCATTGCTTTTGGATGTTGATGGTTTGGGTGTTTGCAGATCCACTCAACATGAGCCTGTATTGGATCCACTCAACATGAGCCTGTATGTGCTTTGTACACATTACAAGAGTAGAGTCAATCTCATTGGCCGACTGAAGTACCAATAGGGGTGGGAATTTTATGGCCTCACTTGACCTGAGACCGGCAGATCCGCCCGAGGTCAACAGACCTTCCCATTGTCTGCCCCTCGCCCGCTCCGATTCCCGTGGTGAGCAGGGCAGCAGAATTCCGGCATAGGTATTTTTCTGTGCTCCCTTGTTGGAAATTTAAGCTGGGAAGTAAAAGTAAACCTAAGTCATTCATTCTCAAGTTATATAATGTTAACAATGAAAGTAACCCATAGAACTTGTAAAATCTTTTTTCGCCACCATCTTAGTTTGAAAGGGGAAGGAAATCCCTCAGCCAATTTTCAATGTTTAGAAGTCCTGAGTGCACAAATTTATGGGTGGGTGGAGGAAATAGATTGACAGTATCCATTTGAAACACTACTTCAAACATTCTACTGAATGGCTTGGCTGAGAACTCAAATAGTGATTGGGTTTTGGTAACAGGAAGCTTTGAAATTCAAAATCACAATCTGCTCAGCAAGATAACATTACTGCTAAGCATTTCTTTGAACGGGGTTTGCTGTCCCACTGCTGGTAACGATGGGAAGAAGAATGTCATGACCAGCTTAGGGTGTTACCCATAGCAAAGGCATTACCCAGCACATTAGAGAGGTTAACTGTGTGGCCTCAATTTGGATTGCTTTGTATTGTCAAATAGAATTAACATCCGCAATTACTTGTGACAAATGTCACCTCTTTACAAAAGATTTCAGTGCATTTTTAAAATACGTATAACGGATATGTGATAATGCAAGATACTTACTATGCATTGAGAAATCATAGAAGGAAGAAAGACGCACGATAAGATAAGTAGCATCACACAACGTGGAGATAAACAGAGGTGCTAAAAGCTTATGTTGTGAACTTCCTTCCATAAAATATATTAAAACCCAAACATTAAAATGTTTACATGAAGAAGGAGAGTATCATAAAACAAATGATGTTGGAACCAGTCCCCAGTGTGTAAATAAAATGGGGGAGAAAGCATTCCACTCAGAGGCCATTCATACTCCCTTGGGCGCAGTTGAAGACAACATCCTGATATATATACTACACTGCTTTCCTCCACCCCCACACAGATCATGAGCTCATTAAAAGTCAAAGTTAAATTTGGCCCAAAGAAAACTCACTCTCCAGAACATTGACTCTTGTTATGGTTTGCAGTTGAATTTTGTCTGCAGCAAATGAAGCTGCCTTGCCTGGCAGATTATTCCAAACATTTATCAGCAAAGTTCTCCACCCACCACCGCCCACCTCATGAATATCAGTTTCCATTTACGTCCCCTGATCTTACTCCATTGGTGTGATGGCAGCACGGTGGCACTGCTGCCTCACAGCGCCAGGGACCCGGGTACAATTCCAGCCTTGGGTCACTGTCTGAGTGGATGTTGCATGTTTTCCCCGTGTCTGCATGAGTTTCTTCCAGGTGCTCTGATTTCTTCCCACACTCCAAAGATATGCGGATTAGCCATGCTAATGATGGGCCATGCTAAAAATGCCCCTTAGTGTCCCAGGATCATAGAGTCCCTACAGTACAGGAGGAGGCCATTTGGTCCATCAAGCCTGCACTGACAACAATCCCAAACAGGCCCTGTAACCGCAACTTCACACGTTTACGCTGCAAGACCCCTGACACTAAGGGGCAATTTTGCATGGCCTATCCACCTAACGTGCACATCATTGGAGTGTGGGAGGAAACCCAAGTAGACTCGGGGAGAATATGCAAACGCCACACAGACAGTGACCCAAGGCCAGAATTGAACCCGGGTCCTTGGTGCTGTGAGGCAGCAGTGCCAACCACTGTGCCACCGTGCCGTCTCAGGTTAGGGGATTTTTGGGGTAATCTGCACTGTCGGGATTCTATGATTTGGTGTATTTTATATGAGTAATCAGTGTCTTCTTTACACAGTTAGTAGATGGTACAGTTGTGTGGTTGGAAATTCATCGCAAGATCAAATGTGACATTGATATTGCACGGTCTATTTAGCCTCAGACAGTTGCAAAGGAGAGGTATGGAGTTAATGGCTAAGAAATGGAGTTTGTGGAGGGGACCAAAAACAATGGGTGGGATTTTATGGCCTTGCTCATCCCGAAACTGTCTAATCTTGCCTGAGATCAATGGACCTGTCTACGGTCCACCTCCCTCGCCCGCTCCGATTCCCGTGACGGACGGGGTGGTAAAATTCCGGCCCATGAGGCCCCCATGGGCAGGAATGATGATGAGGTGGAGGATTGAAGGGGGAATCCCAAAACACCTTTTATACCGGTGAGATTTCCCCACTCGATTGTCCCCAGCCCCCATCAATGCCATGACATAGGCATTAGCGTAAAGCAACATACAATTTAGAAACCTAGGTGGCCTCCGCGCCCCCCTCCCTCCCCCTGACATGGGTACCCCATCAGCCCCCCCCCCGCCTGGGGTCTCACTTCACCTACAAAAATGGAACATTCGATCCAATGGCTTTGATGTTCCCAATATTTAGCTGAGGAAATTTCTGCTCACAGTACTGGATACGGGACGACCAATCTGATAACATAGAGACAGTGAAGGAATCGAGAGACTGTGATGTGACAGGGAGCTGCATTGTCAGCATTCATGTGGAGAAAAATACTTTCGACTGGATGATGTGACTGAAGGGCAGCATGTGGAGGTGGGCAGTATGTGGGGGGCAAGAATACATCCTTGAGAGAGGTCAGAGGTAATGGTGCAGGAGGGAGAAGAGAAACCTTTGCAGCTGATTAAATAGTTAAGAATAGAACCATGTGAGTGCAGCCTCAGTCAACTGCACAATGACAGAGAGGCAATGGTGGAGGATGATGTGGACAACCTGCCAAAGGTTACAGACAGGTCAAGAAGAATAAGGAGAGATAGTTTACCTTTGTCCCAGTAACATAGAATGTCATTGGAGACTTTGTTAAGAGCTGCTTCTGTACTGTGACAAAGACAATTGGAGAGCTTCCAACATGGAGTTCCGGGGAAGATATGTACAGATTTGGGAGGGAACAACACATTCAAGGACGAGAGGAAAGGGAGGCTGGTGATAGGGCAGAGGTTTGCAAGGATCGGGGAGGGGGGGGGGGGGGGCGTGGTGGGGGGATCAAGGGTTATTATTTTGAGAAGAGGGAATTTGACAGCAGGTTTGAAGGAGCGGGAACAGGACATGAAAATAGAGAACTATTAACAATATCAGCTAACACAGGGGTAAGGAACGGAAAGGAGGTTGTCAGCAGTTGTGCTGGAATAGGGTTGAGGCATGGACTAGAGGAGCTCGGAGCAGGCATGATGGCAGATAGGAGAGAAACTAGACAAAGATACGGGTCCAAGCTAGAGGACATCTGGCCTGGTGGACTGGGAAGGAGAGAGAAGCGGCAGAGCCAGCTGATTGGATGACCTGAATCTTACTTAACAAAGTCCATAAGCTCCTTATACCAATTATAGAAACCTTACAGTGCAGAAGGAGGCCATTCGGCCCATCGAGTCTGCACTGACCACAATCCCACCCAGGCCCTACCCCCACATATTTACCCACTAATCCCTCTAACCTACGCATCAGGACTCTAAGGGGCAATTTTTCACCTGGCCAATCAACCTAACCCGCACATCTTTGGACTGTGGGAGGAAACCGGAGCACCCGGAGGAAACCCATGCAGACACGAGGAGAATGTGCAAACTCCACACACACAGTGACCCGAGCCGGGAATCGAACCCTGGAGCTGTGAAGCAGCAGTGCTAACCACTGTGCTACCGTGCCGCCCGATTGTTGGAGATGAGAGTGAAGGAGATATAGGAGGGGAACTTAGGGAGATAGTTTTTAGTACAGAAGAAAATAAAGAGTTATCTTTGTATTTCAGGATGAACAGTTATTAGTTTTAGTAGCTGAGAGCAGGACTTGATCCAGCTTTATGTGCTCCAATCAGATCTAGCAATGAGAGGTTAAACCTGTTGTCCACCTCTTCATTCAAATTTGTGTCTTTTTGATTTAAGAGAATTGAGATGGGAGCAGAACTGGGGAAATAACCAGGGTGAGAGAGAGCCATGGGCAAGGGTTTTTGGATGGTAGGGCTTCCCACATTACCAATGAAAAGTCAGCATGGAAGCATCCCGGTTATCATGGCGACCGTAAAGTTATTTAACATTCTGAAGAAAGCCACCTCAGGGAGCAGCTGGCCAATCAGATTCCCCCCAGTGCCAGTAGTAATGGTCAGCACTGAGATCATAAACAGTCCCCAGATTCTCAGTCCCTTAGCCAAGGACCAGGTTAGTGCTGGTGAGTGCACAGGAGGGAATGCGGTGTTGGGGACAGGGGGAAAGTGGTGGTGGGGATAGGGGGAGACCCTTGGCAGAGGGTGCCCAATATGGAAGGAGAGCCCCTAGGGAGGCGCACTCCGCTTCCCACCTTGTCCAAACAAGGTCTCTTCCTGGCTTCTCCCTACTCCTCAGTCACTCTCACCAGCCTCAAAATTGATATCAGGCACGGTGTGCCTTAGGTGGCCAATAATTCGGCAATTAGGACCTCAGTTGGAGTGAGAGCAGGCAGGTCACTCCAAGCCTCACTACCCTCCCCACTCCATTAAAATGCAGACCGGTCAGAAGCCAGTGGGAGGGCAGCAAGAAGACCACCTGAGGAATTTTACTGGTGCCCCTGACCTGCTAACCCACCATCAGGACTATGCAATTCTGCCCATGATTTTAATGGGAATGAGGGTGTCAAAAGGTAGAAGTAATTTTATAGATTGGTAGTTGAAGAGAGGTTACAATGAATAGAGGGCTAAAGGTTCAACAGTAGGGATTTTGAACATGAAATTATAAGTGAATGAGGAGATTGTCTTATCCTGGAGCAGACACAGAAGGAAATTGGTTTGAGAGGGAGGAACGTGATATGGATGGTGAGCAATAACAGGAAACAATCAGGAATGGCTTTATCTACAATGGGAGTCGCAAGGCTACATGATGTCACAAGATCAAGAGGGTGGCCATGATTATAGCTTGGGGAACTATATTGGAAGGGAGAGATGAAGGACGTGCAATGAACTCAGAGGACAGAGGACATGGTCAATTGCAATGCAGGTTGAAATCACCAAGGATGAGAGATCACTTGGTGCAGAGGCTGGAGGAGGAAAGCAGTGAAGATATGGTGGACAGTTTATCATCTGAAATGGAGACAGAGAGGTCAAGAAAAGGAAGAGAAGTGTTAGAGTTGGGCCATGTGAAGGTGATAGAGGCATGGAAATTGGAAACAACATTGATAATTTTTTCCAGGTCCAGACAAGAGCATGAAGTGGCACCGAAATAGTAATCGATATACCGATAAAGGAGTTGTGGGAGGGGGCTGGAATAGGAATGGAACAGGGAATGTTCCACATAACCCATAAAGAGACAGGTAAAACTGGGACCCATATGGGTGCCCATAGCCACACCTTTTATTTGGGGGAAGTGAGACAAGTTAAAGGAGAAATTGCTGAGTGAGAGAACCAGTTCAGCCAGATAGAGGAGAGTGGTTGTGGATGGGGCACGTCCAGGCCTCTGTTGAGGAAGACACGAACAGTTCTCAGGCCATCCTGGTGGGGAATGGAGGTGTAGAGGGATTGGACATCCATGGTGAAGAGGAGGCGGTTTGGGCCGAGGAACTGAAATAGAATGCTGGCCTTTATTGCAAGAGGGATAGAGCATAACAATTGGCAAGTCTTGCTACACCGGCACAAGGCATTGATTACTACACCTAGAACACTATGTACAGTTTTGGTCTCCTGCTCCCACAATGAGTCAACTCAGAAGTAAATGTTCAGCTGCTGTCAACCTTTTATGAGCTTTTGGTTGCTTGCTAGCTCACGCAGTTATTACAGTAAATGGACTTGAATTATAATAGTGGAGGCTTGTCCAAAGTACAGTCCATGGGCTGGATGTAGCCTGCCAATCCCCTCCATGTGACCCCTCCCTGAACCAGTTTTCAAAATAAATGTGGATCAAAAAGCTGAAGTTTGAATGAAGGATTCTGCATGAAGCTGATCCTCCAATCGCAAATCGTTTCTCTCCCTCATTCACTGCTGATAGGCCCAGCAAATGTGAGAGTGAAGCAAACTTTGATTGGAGGAGCAGTAAACATTAAAAGTTGTGAGTTTGGGGAGTGGGGCCCAGGGACCGGTGATGCCGGGGAGTAAAGGACCAAGTAATGGTAGCCCCAGGATGTTGATAGTGGAGGAATCATTGACCAGTAACTGAATTGGACCAGTCATATGAATACTGTGGCTATAGGAACAGGTCAGAGACTGGGAATTCTGCAAAGAGTAACTCACCTTGCTAACTTCTGTTCACTGTCATCAAGGCACAATTCAGGAGCGTAATTAAATACTTGCCACTGGCCTGGATTAGTGCAGCTCCAACAAGAGGCTCCACACCATCTAGGACAAAGATACCACTTAATTGGGACCCTATTTACCACTGAGTCAAAATCCTGGAACTCCCTTCCTCACAGGACTGTGGGGGTAGCTACACTACATGAACTGCACCAGTTCAAGAAGGCAGCTCATCATCCCCTTCTCAAAGGCATTTAGGGATGGACAAGAAACACTGGCCTCGCCAGCGCCAGCCACATCCCATGAACAAACTTGTAAAAATTCAGTGATGGTAATACCGTTGAATGTCAAGGGGAGATTCTCTCTTGTTGGAGATGTTCATTGTCTGGCACTTATGTGGCACACTTTTTACTTTTAAAGTTTATTTATTAGTGTCACAAGTAGGCTTACATTAACACTGCAATGAAGTTACTGTGAAAATCCTCAAGTTGCCACATTCCAGCGCCTGTGCGGGTACACTGAGGGAGAATTTAGCATGGCCAATGCACCTAAACTTCACGGTTTTTGGACTGTGGGAGGAAGCTGGAGCACCCGGAGGAAACCCATGCAGACATGGGGAGAACGTGCAGACTCCGCACAGACAAAGGCCCAAGTTGGGAATCGAACCCGAGTCCCTGGCGCTGTGAGGCAGCAGTGCTAACCATTGTGCCACCGTGGCACCTATCAACCCAAGCCTGCATGTTGTCCGGATCTTGCTGCATACGAACACAGATTACTTCAGCATCTGAGAAGTTTGTGAATGGTGCTGAACATTGTACAATCATCAGTGAACATTCCCACTTCTGACCTTAGGATGGAGGAAAGGTCAGTGAAGAAGCAGCTGAAGATAGTTGGGCCTATAGGACAAAACAAAAGAAAAAGTATTCAGTTTTCATTTCAATATCATAAGCAAAATATGCTTATGTAATCTGCTATATTTAGTATTTCAACCCTCAATTAGAAATTACTTGCTGTCTTTCGGTGATTTATTAACTACAAGTGTAGGACATTTGACATTCTATTCCAATGGCCTTATAAAACGCTGCTATCTCTTAAAGGGACACTCCCAGTGAGTCTCCCATCAGGACAATCACTTAGTTTTTTGTATTTAATTAAGTCTGGAATGGACTAGATTGAAAAATTAAATCCTAAATCCAACTGAGCTATCAAAATTTCATCTGCCTCACCTTTGGTTCTGTGTTCACCACATTTCTGCTGCTGACTGTCCAACTGAACCCACACCTCCATTCTTGATGCCATGATCCCCATCAAAACTATTCCTCCTTCTCAACTTGGAGGTTCCCCCTGGCACAACCCCCATCTCCTCTCCCTTAAATCCAAGGGATGCAGACTTGAACAGTTATGGTGAACAATTATTTTTGTCATTGACCATTAGATCTGGCTGGGACAAATGAAACATTATCAGGTCTTGCTCTCGAATGCTAAAATGGCTCACTATTCCAGGACTTTATCTGGAATTCAAGATAATATCTGACTTCTTTTCTCTGCTGTAAACTGTCTTCTTCAATCCCACTCCACGGTCTCCTCCACCCTCACCTCCAACAATAAGTGTGAGGTTCTCATGCACTTTTTATCATAAGATTGAGACTGCCTGATCGATTGCCTCTGCTGCTTCCCTTTCTTCCTCTAGCCCATTGAGCCAAACTTGTAAAGTTGCCCCATGATAGCCCTGAAATGTCATCTTTCTCTACTTCCTCTCCTTTTCCTACCTCAGACGGCTGTGGAAGCTCAGTCATTGTGTATGTTTAAAGTAGAGATCGATAGATTTCTGATGAACAATAACGATGAGGGTTATGGGATAGTGAGCATAAAAGGAATTGAAGTGTCCGATCAACCATGAACATACTTAATGGTGGAACAGGCTCAATGGGCTGAATGGCCTTCTCCTTTACCTATTGTTGCCATGCTCCTTCCTTCCTTCTTATGTTCCTATCTCTCTTCATGCTGTTTTCGAGCTCATCTTGTCCATAAGACCCATCATCTGCTCCCCCAATCCTAGTCCTACCAAACATTTGACCAAACAATTTCCCTTCCTGATCATCATGTCACCTTTTTCAAATGTAATTATTTATTAATGGAATGTTGGCATCGTTAACTAGACCAGCATTTATTGTCCATCCCTAATTGCCCTTGATAAGATGAAAATGTGCCACCTTCCTGAACAGTTGCAATCCATGTTGTGTAGGTACACCCACAGTGCTGTTAGGAAGGGAGTTCCAGGATTTTGACTCAGCAATAGTGAAGGTATTGTTTAATGGTTCTCTCCTACCAGGTATTATCCCTTCTCCTTTAAATCTGCATTCCTCAACTCTCTCTTCACAAAAAAACAACTTCTCTTTTATCTTCAAAGTCCTTGAACATGATTCCACTTTCCAAATCCACACCATCTTTCCCAGTTCATATTTAATTTCTCCTAGTCAGGTTTCCACCCCTGCCACAGTATCAAAATGCTCTTCTCAAAATTGCATATTCTCTCTTTTCAGATAATAATCCAATTTCCTCTTGAATGTCTCAATTGAATCTACCTCCACCGCACTCAAAGGCAGTCCATTCCAATCCTAACCACTCACTGTATGAGAACATTTTTCCTCATGTCACCATTGCTAATTACCTTAACTCTGTGTCCTCTTGTTATTGATCCCAATTCCACCAATGGGAACAATTTCTCCCTATCTACTCAGTCCCCTCACGATTTTTAATAGCTCCATTAAATCTCCTCTTAATCTTCTCTTCTTGAGAAAAAACAGCCCCAACTTCTCCAATCTATCCACATAACTGAGTTTCCTCATCCCTGGATCCATTCTTGTGAATCTTTCTGCACTCTCTCTAATGCCTTCATATACTTCCTAAAGTGTGCTGCCCAGAAGCAGATTCAATACTCTACTTGAGGCCAAACCAGTGTTTTAAATAAGTTGAAGGTAACTTCCTTGCTTTTGTACTCTACCCCTGCTGATAAAGCAGGAGTCCTGCTCCTGCTCCTGCACCCCTTTTAGAACTATATCCTTTACTTTATATTGTTGACATTCTTTTTACCAAAATGTATCACTTCATTGTGTTAAATTTCATCTGCCACTTGTTTGCCCATCTCTTTGCCCGTCTGCCAACCATTGTGAGCCCTCAGCCTCACCCTCCTCCCCATTTTGCACAGTCTTCCTTCCACATTGTCCCCTTCGTATCCATCAGGCAACAACACCTGTCTTCCCTGGTCTCACCTCACACTCCACTCCAGTCGATCCTCGGACCTTTGCTGCAGTGGTTAGAACATAGAACATAGAACATTACAGCGCAGTACAGGCCCTTCAGCCCTCGATGTTGCGCCGACCAGTGAAACCAATCTAAAGCCCATCTAACCTACACTATTCCAATATCATCCATATGTTTATCCAATGACCATTTAAATGCCCTTAATGTTAGTGAGTCCACTACTGCTGCAGGCAGGGCATTCCACGCCCTTACTACTCTCTGAGTGAAGAACCTACCTCTGACATCTGTCCTAAATCTATCACCCCTCAATTTAAAGCTATGTCCCCTCGTGCTAGCCATCACCATCCGAGGAAAAAGGCTCTCACTATCCACCCTATCTAATCCTCTGATCATCTTGTATGCCTCTATTAAGTCACCTCTTAACTTTCTTCTTTCTAACGAAAACAACCTCAAGTCCCTCAGCCTTTCCTCATAAGACCTTCCCACCATACCAGGCAACATCCTAGTAAATCTCCTCTGCACCTTTTCCAATGTTTCCACATCCTTCCTATAATGCGGCGACCAGAACTGTACGCAATACTCCAAGTGCGGCCGCACCAGAGTTTTGTACAGCTGCAACATGACCTCCTGGCTCCAAAACTCAATCCCTCTACCAATAAAAGCTAACACTCTGTACGTCTTCTTCACAACCCTATCAACCTGGGTGCCAACTTTCAGGGATCTATGCACATGGACACCGAGATCTCTCTGTTCATCCACACTACCAAGTATCTTACCATTAGCCCAGTACTCTGTAATCCTGTCACTCCTTCCAAAGTGAATCACCTCACACTTTTCCGCATTGAACTCCATTTGCCACCTCTCAGCCCAGCACTGCAGCTTATCTATGTCCCTCTGTAGCCTGCAACAACCTTCCGCACTGTCCACAACTCCACCGACTTTAGTGTCATCCACAAATTTACTAACCCATCCTTCTATGCCCTCATCCAGGTCATTTATAAAAATGACAAACAGCAGTGGCCCCAAAACAGATCCTTGCGGTACACCACTAGTAACTGAACTCCAGGATGAACATTTCCCATCAACCACCACCCTCTGTCTTCTTACAGCTAGCCAATTCTTGATCCAAACCGCTAAATCATCCTCAATCCCATGCCTCCGTATGTTCTGCAATTGCTTACCGTGGGGAACCTTATCAAACGCTTTACTGAAATCCATATACACTACATCAACTGCTTTACCCTCATCCACCCCTTTGGTCACCTTCTCAAATAACTCAATAAGGTTTGTGAGGCACGACCTACCCTTCACAAAATCGTGTTGACTATCCCTAATCAAATTATTCCTTTCTAGATGATTATAAATCCTATCTCTTACAATCCTTTCCAAAACTTTGCCCACAACAGAAGTAAGGCTCACTGGTCTATAATTACCAGGGTTGTCTCTACTCCCCTTCTTGAACAAGGGGACAACATTTGCTATCCTCCAGTCTTTGGCACTATTCCTGTAGACAATGACGACATAAAGATCAAAGCCAAAGGCTCTGCAATCTCCTCCCTAGCCTCCCAGAAAATCCTGGGATAAGTCCCATCCGGCCCAGGGGACTTATCTATTTTCACACTTTCCAGAATTGCTAACACCTCCTCCTTATTAACCTCAATCCCGTCTAGTCCAATAGCCTGTATCTCAGTATTCTCCTCGACAACATTGTCTTTTTCCTGCGTGAATACTGACAAAAAATATTCATTTAGCGCCTATCCTATCTCTTCAGGCTCCACGCACAACTTCCCACTACTGTCCTTGACTGGCCTTAATCTTACCCTCATCATTCTTTTATTCCTGACATACCTATAGAAAGCTTTAGGGTTTTCCTTGATGTACCTGCCAAAGACTTCTCATGTCCCCTCCTGGCTCTTCTTAACTTTCTCTTTAGGTCCTTCCTGGCTAACTTGTAACTCTCAAGCGGCCTAACTGAGCCTTCACGTCTTATCTTTACATAAGTCTCCTTCTTCCTCTTCACAAGAGATTCAACTTCTTTAGTAAATCACTCGACCACTTCCTCCCTGCCTGACAGGTACATACTTATCAAGGACACCCAGTAGCTGTTCCTTGAACAAGCTCCACATTTCAATTGTGCCCATCCCCTGCAGTTTCTTTCCCCAACCTATGCATCCTAAATCTCGCCTAATCGCACCATAATTTCCTTTCCCCCCGCTATAACTCTTGCCCTTCTGTATATACCTATTCCTTTCCATCGCTAAAGTAAACATAACCGAATTGTGGTCACTATCACCAAAGTGCTCCCCTACCTCCAAATCTAACACCTGGTCTGGTTCATTACCCAGTACCAAATCCAATGTGGCCTCACCTCTTGTTGGCCTATCTGCATACTGTGTCAGGAAACCCTCCTGCACACATTGGACAAAAACTGACCCATCGAAAATACTCGAACTATAGCTTTTCCAGTCAATATTTGCAAAGTTAAAGTCCCCCATAACAACTACCCTGTTACTTTCACTCCTATCCAGAATCAGAGTTGCATGAGTCCCGCAGCATAGTGCTGTCCAGCTAAACACTGATGTGTGGGTACTAGGGGGAAGGCGAGCCCTATACTCCCCTACCCCAGTTGTAGTATTGATCCAAATCAGTGACACAGAAGGATCTATGGGTCCAGCTCCCACCCTTCAAAAGGATATCCTCTCTTTCTAACACAACAATATCGTCCCTAATCAGAATTGCCACCCATCTCCCTCTTTCTCTTTTCTGAACACTTTGAAAATAAGTGCTCCGGTTTTACCATTTCAAGACACATTTCCATTATTGCCACTACATCATATTCCCATATTTGTGTTTCTCGCTCACCAATCTTATTCACCACACACTGTGCATGCGGATGCATAATTTCTAAATCTGCCTTCATAGTCCTTGTTAGTCTGCTCCTATCTAATAAGGTACTACTTCCTTTTCTACTCACAGTCAACTCTTTGACTTTGTGCACCTTATTCCTCTTTGTTACTTCTATATGCAAGTGCCCACACCTCACCAGTTTAGTTACAATCCTTCTCAACCACATTAGTGAACCTCCGCCAAGACATTGGTCCCAGTCCCGTTGACGTATAATCGGTTCCACTTGCATCGGTTCCCAATGCCCCAGGAATCTGTAGCCTCCCTCCTGCATCATTGTGGATGGAGAAAGAATAGCTACAACAATGATTTAACAATAATGGCAATAGTGGCTTTAAAATGGCTACTCTGGCTGAGAGCTAAGCATGCTGGGATTTTTGGTCAACTTATAGATTAAAACCAAATGCAGGTCATAAAGTTGCTCTAGTCTGGGAGCTGTGATCTGAAGCTTCCCAAATAAGGGAAGTTGTTTACATTAATCGAGACAGTGTGTCTTCGATTTATATGGTTGCTATGTATGGGACATGTCAAATGAACAAAGCATAATGGCGCAGTTCAAAAGTAATTTCATTGAATGTTCGAGCCATGTGATCAGTTTCTTATCAATTCATTGGCTGGATGGCAGAGAATCTTCCAGAAGTGAATGGAGAATTGTGGATAAAGAGACATCCAAGTCTTTGTTTGCCGGCAATAATTCGAAGAGACCAACCATTGCAAGAAGAAGTATACCCTGAAGGATGCTTCAGAGAACAAAAGGATGGATTCTACATCGAGGATATTTCTTGGCAAGATTTTCCTAAACTTGGTAATATCTATTTTCAGTTAAATTATTAAATTTGATCATTAGTTAAAGTTGATGTTCAGTTAAAGTTAAAGTTCAGTAATGAGTTAATGAGTTGCAACTGTTTCTGTTTGAGTTGGTACTAGAAGTGTTAAATAAAGAAATAATTGAATTACTGTCCTTGTTTGTGTCATTAAACTGGAATGCTTGGAAGGTGTTTAAATTAAAGCTTTATAACAATCATGTCTCAGCATTATTAAATAAAATACAGTGACGTAGTCAATCATTTTTTCTGGTGAATTTTAGCAGATGAAAATTCTTCCACATTGGGCACCAAGAATCAGAATGAAATTCCTCCAGTTCCTCCTGGACTGAATGAAGCTCCTTGTACTCTACCCCAACAATATACTTCAGGCACAATCTGAGACTACCTTGACTGACTAGGTTGACATTTTTCCATTCAGTAATCCCGGGGCCTCTCCAAGTGTGAATGTCAATTATGTATTATCCGGTGTTGTGGTCCTATGACACCTGTTTGCTAAAACTGGTCTCATTGAAGGCATTCGGAACCAGTTACATAGTGAGCTTTATGTGTTGTATATTTACAAGCTTTCCAATTTGGGCACCTCGTTCTATTTTCAGCATCCGGCAGAAATGCTAACTGCTAAATTTAACACTTAGAAATTTGACACTTGGACAGGTGACTGGATTGAATAGCAGAACGAGGAAATTTCTGTCAGTTTCCCATTGCGTGCTTGTGGACCACTATCATAAAAAATGAACAAAAATACCATTGTTGCATGTCAATCAAGTGTCCGAATAAAACCTAAAGTGATCATTTGTTAGGTTCATGACACTAGTCTTTAGTTTGGTAATTTAATACCCCTGGTTCATTTTGAAAGCCAGGTGATAATTATTTGTCTATTGTCACAGAGAGTCTGACAATTTACACTGTCTCAGTTCTAAACAAGACAACTCATACCCAATCCAATGAAGATGGATTTGGAAGCTGTTAATTTTACTGTCCTGTTTTATATTCTGGGGCTTGCTGCTGTTTCGTGAATCTGAGACCAGCAAAGACTGAATGAAGAGAGGTCAAAGCTCGATGGACATCTGTGACAGGGTCCACACTGGCCTCTCCTCAGCAAGGTTGTATCAATTATTTGACCATTTCATGGTCATGGCGGAGTGGAGGGGGTGTAGTTGGGGTGGGCTGGGGTGAGGGTGAGGTCTGGTAAGATGCTCTTTTAGAGAGTTGATGCAGACTGGATGGGGTGAATGGTTTCCTTCTGCACTGTAGGGATTCTATGGGAAAAGCTGGAATTCAATGTTATCCCTGTGTCTCAGAATTTTAAGACGCCATCCATGCTCGTCCCAAGGCTGGAAATTCCCATTGCTCTTGCATTGCGGGTGTTGCGAATGGGTGATCAGCCATTCTTTGCCACTTGATACCCCTTGAAGGGTTTAGGGTGTTGGATTGGGTCAGTTTTTGCCGACCCCTGACCCAAATTATTATTTTTTTAAATAAAGGTCAATGGACCTTTGCATGGTCCACCCCCACCACCCCCCCGCTTGCTACGATTCCCGTGGCGGATGGGACAGGAAAATTCCACCCTTGGTCTTTGCTAAAACAGCCTAAGTAAGACAAATCAGAAAAGCTTAATAAGTCATTTCTTTATCAGGAAGAGAATAAGGAAACAAGGGAGTTGGGGTGAGGAGAGAGAAGAGTGAGGAAGGAAGAAAGGGACGCAGAAGAAAAGAGAGAGTGGGAGGGGGAGAAAGAAGAGAGAGAGACTGAAGAAGAGAGAGAAGGATTTGAGAAGTCAGGGCGGGAAGGAGGCTAAAGAAGAGGAGGGAGGCTAAAGAAAAGAGAAAGGGAGTAGGAGGAAGGTAATGAAATGGAAGAGCAAGACAAGGAAACAGAAGAGATTATATGAAAGATCGAGGCACAGAATGAGGCAAGGCAAAGGACAAGAGCAAAGTTTCCGTCACAGAGAGGTTTCATGAGAAAGGAGGTTTCACAGATAAATCAAAAGGCATTTTTCATCACCTCAAGATGTTCCAAAACAATTCTGCAGCCAATTATATACTTTTGGAGAATAGTCACTTTTGTAATGTGGTGAATTTTAACAGACAATTTGCATACACAACCATAAAAGAGAAGTTCAGATGGAGAAAGAGGGAAGACATTGGCCAAGATTTTTTGCTCCTGATTGTGTCAGGTCCTAGAATCCTAGAATCCTAGAAACCCTACAGTGCAGAAGCAGGCCATTCGGCCCATCGAGTCTGCACCGACCACAATCCCACCCAGCCCCTACCCACATATCCCAACATATTTACCTGCTAATCCCTCTAACCTACGCATCACAGGACTCTAAGGGGCAATTTTTAGCATGTCCAATCAACCTAACCCAGACATCTTTGGTCTGTGGGAGGAAACCGGAGCACCCGGAGGAAACCCACGCAGACACGAGGAGATTGTGCAAACTCCACACAGACAGTGACCCAAGCCGGGAATCGAACCCAGGTCCCTGGTGCTGTGAAGCAGCAGTGCTAACCACTGTGCTACCGTGCCGCCTGGATCATGTGACCCTTACTCTGCTATGTTGCCCATAAAGGCACAATCACCACACCGTCCTTCTAATATCAATGTATTGCTCAGTACTTACAACACAGAAGCAGCCCATTCAGACCAATAGCTCCATGCCAGTGTTTAATGACCTTCCTCCCACCCATCCAAATACATCTCTACTTCTTAGAAGGCCTCGGTTCAACAGGTATTTGGGGACACCACTATCTGCATGTTCCCTCCAAATCACACACCATCCTGACTTGGAAATATATTGCTTCATTGTTGTTGGGTTAAAATCCTGGAACTCCATCCTTAACAGAAATGTTACTGTACTTAGACCAGGCTGAAATAGTTCAAGAAGATGGCCCACCACCACCATTCCCCTAGGGATGAACAAAAATGCTGGCTTTCCAACAACCCCACAGTCCATAAAGGGGTAAAAGTATATCCATCTATCAAATTCCTCCCTCACATGTTTGAGCAGTTTCTCCTTAAATGCAGCTATAATATTTTCCTCGACTATTTATGTGGTAACAAATTCCTTCTGGGTTGAGAAGTCTCTCTGAATTCTCGATCAGGTTTACTAGTGCCTATTCTACACTTATCCCTAGTTCTGGTCTCACCTGCAAATGGTAATATTTGCTCTACATGTTAAATTTTTCCTCTCCACATCTATACCAATTACTTCCCTTTTCTTCCAGCTGTAAGACTAATATCTGTAAGAATTTGCAATTAGTTAAATAGTTTGGTTTATTAAAAGCAAACTATTCCAGTCATTCAGCTGACCAAGTGATTTCTTGCTCAGAGAATGTGCCAGAAATCTGAACCATATCCCTGACGGCATCCAAGAAATGTGAGTCACAGAAGTGCGAACCTCGCCCATCCACTAGCACAGCTCTCCCTACAGTAAACACTCAGGGCACGGCATTTGAATCCCTCACCGTTTGCACTTACATTTAATGTGCCTAACTTGCTCCTTTACATTGCAAATTTCAACCACATATCCATTGGGTATGGCCATTGTCTATGGGTTTCAGAAATGATTTTTACCTAGTTTTAAAGGGCTGGATTTTCATTGTTAAAGCCAGTAATAGGAGACGGGCAAATTCCCAGTTCGGCCTGCCCACCTCTGGGAAAGTGCCTGCAAGGTTGGGATATTCACCATGGGGGGGGGGGGCAGTCGTTAGTCAACCTGCGAAAAAGTTTGGAGGCAGTGACAGGGACTGCTGGGTGGGAGGTGGGAGTTTAAAAGGCCTGCTTCAGTACTCTGGAACGTTGTCCCGTTATAATCAAAACAGACATGCTCTTCAGCCCTCACCTCTCACACCTCCTCACTCCCCAACTGCTCCCCTTGCTCCATGTATGTCACCTCGTACCACTACCCACTGCCTATGATTCCTCATTCCCTCATGCCAAGCCATGCCTGCTAAAAAAACCACTATGGTCGCTCCCACATCCATTCATTCACTATTTACTATATAGAAGGAATGGACACTATAGTGACAGTAGTATGTACAAAAAAATTAAAATACAATAGTGGCAGATATTCATTGATAATCTTCCACTTTCTTAGAAATGAAACTGTTTGCTACAGCCTAATTGAGGTGTCAATCATCCAGATATTTTAAAGTATCAATAGCAGAAACTGTAAGCACTTGGATCCTCTTTATCTTGTGTAAATCAACATTGCACAATTGACAGCATAGAACCAAGAGCCAGCAAGCAATGTTTCCCTGGGATTCAGGGCTTTTAGTCAATGTATGTCTGGACATTCATCCAAGATACATAACAAGGTTTGGTGAAGAATCCAGAAAATCATTTGCCTGTTGAAAAAGGCATGAGCTCAAGGAAAAGCAATGCTTGATGGACAGCTATGGCTCTCTGATCTCTGAAGAGGTTTAATGTGCTTGCAGTTTCAGCCATTGATATTTTAAATGGTCTGGATGATTAGCAGTAGTAAAAAGGAATTTTCTTTTTAAGAAGGTTGAAAGTTACCATTGAATGACAGGTTTTTTAAAGCTTTTTAATCATCCTACTATTGATATAGGATTAATTGCTTCTGAAGAATGGTGGGTGAATGGGCATGGAAGTGTCATAGCTTGGCATAAGAAGCATGAGGGTAGACAGTGTTGGATAGGGGACATTTCTTGGCATGGGGGTATGAGGGACCACAGGGGGTAGATTTGGGGCATACCTTGGCATGAGGGAGGCATGAAAATTCCTTCATACCATGACTTTTGAAAAGCTGGCCTGACTCCAGGCAGATTGAGGAGTACTGAGACATCCCTCAAAATGAAACCAGCCAGATTAGGGGTGTGGGGTGCAGGTCCAAGGCCCAGAACAGCCCAAAAATTGGGAACCCTGAGAATGGGCTTGGGGATCCCACAAAGGGAACTTATCTGTCATTTTTAAAGGGCTCACCAGTCATCCTGACTCAGTCAAAATCCAGCCCAAAGTCCATTTTCTCCTGATTTACATCTAATGCAAGCGATTTTAAAAAATGTTTTGACCCTTATTGAGTCACTAGACATGCCTGCTCACCCCCCATTGTGATTCAATGACTTCAATTGTTTGTTTCTATGTTCCCACTGCCTCTGATCTGTCACAATGCTTGTCCAACATCCAATATTGGATAAGCAGAAATTTCCTCCAATTAAATATCGGAAAGACTGAACACATTTATTTTTGTTTCCAGTTCTCAAAATCTGTTCCCCAGTAATTGATTCTATGCCTGGAATTCTCCGAACTCATCCACGGCTGGGGATCTCCAGTCCCGCTACAATGAATTGGGATGTGGAGGCTCCGTGACTAATTAACAATTGGCAGACGGGAGAGGCAGCCAATTGAAGAAGGTGGGCAATGCTTTGAAGCTTTTAGTTAACCTTTGTTAGTTTCCTAACTTGGCATATATTGGAAAGCATTGAGTTTAAAAAGTCTTAAACTCCATTAAATACTTTCTGGTAGTTGCTCATGTTTCATTTGACATGCCAACTATAAGGATACTGACATATATTTTCAATCAGAAAGAGGGGACCCCAGTGGCAAAGGTAGCCCCAGGCCTACTGCTGGCAGATTTCCCCTTCATTCACTGGGCCCGCCTTCTTGACCTCAGCAGAAAATGTCTCTGTCATATCTGGTAAATCACATATTGGTACTAACAACATAGGCAGGAAGAGTGATGAGGTCCTGCAGCAGCAGTTTAGGGAGTTAGGTAGAAAATTAAAAAGCAGGACCTCTAGGATTGTAATCTCAGGATTATTCCCTGTGCCATGTGCTAGTGAGGCTAGGAATAGGAAGATAGTGCAGCTCAACACGTGGCTAAACAGCTGGTGTAGGGGGTGGGTTTCAAATATCTGGACCATTGGGGTCTCTTCCGGGGCTGATGGCACCTGTACAAGAAGGATGGGTTGCATCTAAACTGGAAGGGCACAAATATTCTGGCCGGGAGGTCTGCTAGTGTCACACAGGAGGATTTAAACTAGTTTGGCAGGGGGGTAGGAACCAAAGCAGAGGTGAATTAGCTGAAGGGGAACTAGAGAGTAGGGCCAGTAAGACTCAGGCAGGGTGGGATTGCTAATCAGAGAGGGTCTGGTGGACTGAAGTGCATTTGTTTCAATGCGAGAAGTGTAACAGGTAAGGCAGATGAACTTAGAGCTTGGATTAGTACTAGGAACTACGATGTTGTTGCCATTACAGAGACTTGGTTAAGGGAAGGACAGAATTGGCAGCTTAATATTCCAGAATACAGATGTTTCAGGCAGGATAGAGAGGGATGTAAAAGGGGTGGGGGAGTTGCACTACTGGTTAAGGAGAATATCACAGCTGTACTCCGAGAGGACACCTTGGCGGGCTCATACAGCGAGGCAATATGGGTAGAGCTCAGGAATAGGAAAGGGGTAGTCACAATGTTGGGGGTTTACTATAGGCCATTCAACTGCCAGCGGGAGATTGAGGAACAGATATGTAGGCAGATTTTGGCAAAGTGTAAAAGTAACAGGGTTGTTGTGGTGGGAGATTTTAATTTCCCCTATATTGACTGGGACTCACTTAGTGCTAGGGGTGTGGATGGGGCAGAGTTTATAAGGAGCATCTAGGAGGGCTTCCTGAAACAGTATGTAGATAGTCCAATTGGGGAAGGGGCCATACTGGACCTGGTATTGGGAAATGAGCCCGGCCAGCTGGTCGATGTTTCAGTAGGGGAGCAGTTCGGGAACAGTGACCACAATTCAGTAAGCTTTAAGGTGCTGATGGATAAAGATAAGTGTAGTCCTCAAGTTAAGGTGCTAAATTGGGGGAAGGTTAATTACAACAATATGAGGCAGGAACTGAAGAATGTAGATTGGGGGCAGATGTTTGAGGGCAAATCAACATCTGGCATGTGGGAGGCTTTCAAGTGTAAGTTGATAGGAATTCAGGACCGGCACATTCCTGGAAGGCTGAAGGATAAGTATGGCAAGTTTTGGGAACTTTGGATAATGAGAAATATTGTGAGCCTAGTCAAAGAGAAAAAGGAAGCATTTGTCAAAGCTAGGAGGCTGGGAACACACGAAGCAAGTGTGGAATACAAGGAAAGTAGAAAGAGACTTAAGCAAGGAGTAAGAAGGGCTAAAAGGGGTCATGAAAAAGTATTGGCCAGCAGGATTAAGGAAAATCCCAAGGCTTTTTATACATATATAAAGAGCAAGAGGGTAGCCAGGGAGAGGGTTGGCCCACTCAAGGACAACGGAGGGAATGTATGTGTGGAGCCAGAGGAAATGGGCGAGGTATTAAATGAGTACTCTGCATCAGTATTCACCAAAGAGAAGGACTTGGTGGATGATGAGTCTGGGAAAGGATGTGTAGATAGTTTGAGTCATGTTGAGATCAAAAAGGAAGAGGTATTGGGGTTCTTGAGAAACATTAAGGTGGACAAGTCCCCAGGGCCTGATGGGATATACCCCAGAATGCTGAGAGAGGCAAGGGAGGAAATTGCTGGAGTCTTGAGAGAAATCTTTGCATCCTCACTGGCTTCAGGGGAGGTCCCAGAGGATTGGAGAATAGCCAATGTTATTCCTTTGTTTAAGAAGGGTAGCAAGAATAATCTAGGTAATTACAGGCTGGTGAGCCTTACATCAGTGGTAGGGAAATTATTGGAGAGGATTCTTCGAGACAGGATTTATTCCCACTTGGAAATAAGTGGACGTATTAGCGA
Organism: Mustelus asterias; assembly: GCF_964213995.1. Lineage (NCBI taxonomy): Eukaryota > Metazoa > Chordata > Chondrichthyes > Carcharhiniformes > Triakidae > Mustelus > Mustelus asterias. Next base: position 138,593,896 of record NC_135802.1, read on the forward strand.
GAGGTAATATGGTTTTGTGAAGGGGAGGTCGTGTCTCATGAACTTGATCAAGTTTTTTGAGGAAGTGATGAAGATGATTGATGAGGGTAGGCAGTGGATGTTGTCTACATGGACTTCAGTAAGGCCTTTGACAAGGTCCCTCATGGCAGACTGGTGCAGAAGGTGAAGTCGCATGGGATCAGAGGTGAGCTAGCAAGGTAGATACAAAACTGGCTCGGTCAAAGAAGACAGAGGGTAGCAGTGGAAGGGTGCCTTTCTGAATGGAGGGCTGTGACAAGTGGTGTTCCTCAGGGATCAGTGTTGGGACCTTTGCTGTTTGTAATATATATAAATTATTTGGAGGAAAATGTAACTGGATTGATTAGTAAATTTGCAGACAACACAAAGGTTGGTGGATTTGCGGATAGCGATGAGGACCATCAGAGGATACAGCAGGATATAGATCAGTTGGAGACTTGGGCAGAGAGATGGCAGATGGAGTTTAATCCGGACAAATGTGAGGTAATGCATTTTGGAAGGTCAAATACAGATACGAAATATCCAGTAAATGGCAGAACCCTTAAGAATATTGATAGGCAAAGGGATCTGGGTGTACAGGTACACAGGTCACTGAAAGTGGCAATGCAGGTGGAGAAGGTAGTCAAGAAGGCATATGGCATGCTTGCCTTCATTGGCCGGAGTATTGAGTTTAAAAATTGGCAAGTCATGTTGCAGCTTTATAGAACCTTAGTTAGGCCGCACTTGGAATATAGTGTTTAGTTCTGGTCGCCACACTACTAGAAGGATGTAGAGGCTTTGGAGAGGGTACAGAAAAGATTTACCAGGATGTTGCCTGGTATGGAGGGCATTAGCTATGAGGAGAGGTTGGAGAAACTTGGTTTGTTCTCACTGGAGCAGCAGAGGTTGAGGGCGACCTGATAGAAGTCTACAAGATTATGAGAGACATCAACAGAGTGGATAGTCAGAAGCTTTTTCCCAGGGTGGAAGAATCAATTACTAGGGGGCATAGGTTTAAGGTGCGAGGGACAAGGTTTAAAGGAGATGTACGAGGCAGATTTTTTACACAGAGGGTGGTGGGTGCCTGGAACCCGTTGCCGGGGGAGGTAGTGGAAGCGGATACGGTAGTGACTTTTAAGGGGCGTCTTGACAAGTACATGAATAGGATGGGAATAGAGCGATATGGTCCCCGGAAGGGTAGGGGGTTTTAGTTAAGTCGGGCAGCATGGTCAGTGCAGGTTTGGAGGGCCGAAGGGCCTGTTCCTGAGCTGTAAGTTTTTTTGTTCTTTGTTTTATCTGCGAGCATGTATTAAAATGGTGGCAGTGCTGGGACGGCTGAGCTGCCAGCCTTTTGACTGGGCCAGCAGTGTGGAAGCACTGCCCACCTTCCTCAATTGGCTGCCTCTCCCGCCTGCCATTCATTAATTAGATGGCACCAACTAATAGCTTTTTTACTTCTGCAATCCTCCACCAAACCCCCTACCGCTCACCACTTGCGTTCCCACTCCAGCTGCTTTGCATTCTGACGTTGGGACTTTGGCATTGCCAATGAAGTCTCACCAATTATTTCAACCACCATTTGCTGGAATTGGCAACACTGAGGTTTGTTGCTTCCAGTCCCAATGAAGGATTTCACACAGTTTGCAGCAAGACCCACGAATTGTTGTGAAGTTGAGTTTGTAAAGATGTAAAGAATGTTTATAAAGAATTGTAAAAATGCCAGAGAAAAAGAAAGCAGTGCGTAGTCCCTTTAAAAGCTGGTTTTGAGTTCAGTGCTTGGATGCAGAATACACACAGAATCTAAGTTACGACATTTGTTTCAAGGACCAAGCATCAGGGTTGTCTTGGTTACAGGTTTTTGCATTTTAATATCCTACCAGTTTAAAAAAGGCAATCAGCTATTAAGAGCCTATCAGATTTGAATTTGCTGTTGTTGACAACCTCAGACGAATTGTGGTCTAAGAAAATTGCGAGGTCATCACAAGTATAAAGGCCAGATCAACAGCTACCTCAAAAGAGCACCTCTAGAGCCAGAGCCAGATCAGCTGAAGCAGTTAAAGGCAGTTAAGGGCAGTTAGATCAATTAAAACTCTGACAGCCTCAAATATATCTTAAGAGAACACACCATTTAACCAGCGAAAAGTACCCAATCGGACAGCGCTTACAAACAGCAGACAACTATAGAAGAACTCCAAATCTTTTCCAAAAGCCATCAAGCCTGGTTTTATATCGTCTTTGAGAATGACTAAAGTTTTGCTTTACTGTTTTGGTAAATGAATATTCTTTGTATTTATTTGAATAGCATTACAGTCAAGCTTTCCTTTAATTAATATATTACTTGTTTAGTTAAAGTTCCGGTTGGTTAAATAAAATAGTTTATTAATTATTCATTTAAAGTGAGTGTCAGGTCTTGATATTAATAAACCTCTAAACATTAATGTAGAACAGTTAACACCTTCCCAAACACTTTTACCAGATTACAAAGCGAGGTAAAGGCAATCAACCTCTGCATCGTAACAGGATCACCTCATAAATATACAAATCATACGCAAGCATCTTTTTAACTATGATTTAACATGAAATAAAAATGAAGTACAAATACTTCACACATAGTTAACACCTGTAGCCTAAGTTATGGTCAACTTCTTTTATAGGTGGAATGTCCATCGGTATACAAGTACCAGTACAACCTAGCCAGTTCTTTCCTCCACAACACTATTTTCACAGTTTTCAGTCTTTAAACTGTATAAAGAAAACCATTCACACAAATCAGCATTACAGGACAATAAATGTTAGATTCTGATCTTTCTACTCCAGCTTACATCACCAAGGCAGTGCTTCCCCTCCAGAACCAGATGTAGTCGTTCTCAGTGGGCTGACCTCTCCCATTTCTTTGTTTCTTTGTAAGATGCTATTTATCAAAGTGCAAATAGATATTTGCAAGAAACTGTCTTTCATTTACTTGGAAAATACACATCAGTATCCTTAAAGTTGGCATGTCAAATGAAACATGAGCAACTACGAGAAAGTATTTAATGGCGTTTCAAACATTTTATAACTCAATGTTTTCCAATATATGCCAAGATAGGAAACTAACAAAAGTTAACTAAAAGCTTCAAGCAAAAAAAGCTCATGGTTCAAACCATCCCTTAATAAAGAACTCAAAATAGATGACCACAAAGATATAGACTGCAAGTGCCAATGGGACACCACTTGTCAGGGAAACCCTCTATTTCCTCATTTTAAGATGGGGAAAAGATAGCAAGTTAGGTAGCAGGAGAAGGTTGGTGCAAGGATATGCACGGGGCAGCGCAGTGGCACAGTGGTTAACACTGCTGCCTCACAGCACCAGGGACCCGGATTCAATTCCCAGCTTGGGTCACTGTCTGTGCAGAGCCTGCACGTTCTCCCCATGTCTGCGTGGGTTTCCTCCAGGTGCTCCGGCTTCCTCCCGCAGTCCGAACGACGTGCAGGTTAGGTTCATTGGCCGTGCTAAATTCTCCCTCAGTGTACTCGAACCGGAGTGTTGCAACTAAGGGATTCTTTAATTGCAGTGTTAATGTAAGCCTACTTGTGACTAATAAATAAACTTTTTAAAAAATGTTTTAAAATGATTAAAAAGGGGCATGGGTGCTGAAAGAAGGAACTTGCATTTATATAGCCCCTGTTTTAAAGATTTTGAAGGTCAGTCATTGTTGGAATGTTGGGAAACGCAGCTGTCAATTTGTTCACAGCTAGGTCCCACAAACAAGAATGAGATAAATGACCAATTAGTCAATTTTGGTGAGATTGAGTGAGCAACATTCCGAGGTCATGAAAGATGCAAAATTAATGCAAGTTCTCTTTTCATAAAGAGATTTAACTTTTTTGCGGTTCATACATTTTAAGTCACTAAATAATAATTCTGAAGGGGCAATAGTGGATGGTCTGGAGACAGAGGAAGATGCTTACGATGCTGACCTTGAGTCACTCAGCCAGCCTTGGACCATAGAAAAGTACTTGGATTTTAAACAGAAAATAATGTGACCATTTGTCATGCACTCTATTTAAATGTCAATTTATGATTTTTTTAATGATCCATCACCAGCATGGTACAATTAAATAAGCGAAGGCCAAACATGGAAGATTAAAGAAAAGTCAAAATTGCCCTTGAAATTGTAGTAAATATTAATTTATAGAATCATAGAATCTCTACAGTGCAGAAGGAAGCCATTCAGCCCATCGAGTCTGCACCGACTCTCTGACAGCATCTTATTCTCAACCCCTGCTCTATCCCCGCAACCCCATCCCCCTAATCTACACATCTTGGGACACTAAGGGGCAATTCAGCATGGCTAATCCACCTAACCTGCACATTTCTGGACTGTTGGAGGAAACCGGAGCACCCGGAGGATACCCACGCAGACACGGGCAGTGAGCAAATTCTATACAGTCAGTCAAGGCTGGAATCGAATCCGGGCCCCGGCACTGTGAGGCAGCAGCGCGAGCCACTGTGCCACCGTGCCACCCTAATTTCACAGAAGTTGAGGTAAAGTTCCAAATGCATTTATTTTTTTGACTGTCAACAATTTTTTTCCTTAGTGATCTTCTCATAATGCAAATTCTTAACCTGGTTTAGTGTAGATATGCTGCTGTAATCTGAGCTAATTGATTCACGTCCAGTCTGTATCTGGCCACAACCCGCTGAACACATTCATTTCTGCAAATAGCTAAGTATGACAAGATTTTGAAGATTGCAGATAATTTAATTCCCTGCTTGTAAGTTGACTCTCTAAAGCACAGCAGGGGAGCATGCTGGCGCAGTAAATGTACTTGGTGACGAAACCTGTTTCGATTGGCAGCACTCAGAAGGTCGTGGATTCAAACACCACCGGGGCATATCAGCACATGATCTAAACTGACATTTCAAAGTAGCACTGAGGGAGTGCTGCATTGTTTCAAAGGTCATCTGGTGGATGAAATATTAAATTCTAACTTCATCTGCTTGCTCGAGAGGATGGAAAGAAATCTGTATCTGCCATAGTTCTTTCTGAAGGAAAGAAAGGGAATTTTCCTGGTGCTTACTCCAACATTCCTCCTTCAACCAACAGCACCAATAAGAAAGATTGGAATGTGATGCCCTCTTCTTAGGCAAGTTTGGAGGTGGAGCCATGTAATTAGGAGGGCAGAACCCTCCTGCCATCCCACCTTGCCCCGATTAAGTCTGGGGCAGAAAGGTTTGTGACCCTACAGCCAATTGAGGATCCAAATAAGCAATAAATGATCACATAAGGATCTGATCCTGCTGCCACTGTAATTCAACTTATACTCTCCAAGTCCCAGCATCAATCCACAGGAGTCAAGAATCTTTAACATAAAGGAATACCCTAAATTACTTCAGGGAACTGGATACAAGGAAAATAGACAACAGGCCTAGGGGTGGGATTTTCTGCTTCCCCCCCGGAGTGTGTATTGTGACAGGGGAGGAGGCCCACATTTAGCTGGCAACAACATCTTCAGGTCCTGCCGCTGCGAATGGGGTTTCCCACTGTTTGTTCCCTCTGCCGCTGCAGAACCCGTGACAGGGGGGAGGGGGCTTACCATCGGTGGGACTGGACAATCTTGCTGACTGGAAGGACAGGAAAATCCCACCCAAGAAGTGCATTGTCAGCAGAGATAACTAAAACCTATGGTCAGAAATGGATCCCGAGGAGCCTTTCTAAACGTGAAGAGAAAGGAAGAGGCAGAATAATTTAGGGAGGAAGTTCCAGCCAATAGAAAGACTGTCACTGATAGGGACGGGGATGACCAAAAGACAGGAGTCAGAGAAATGGAGATGGGGACATATGGCCAAAGGAGATTTCAGAGAAAAGGTGGCACAAAAGATCAGAAGGACTTACAGATCCCAAAGATTTTATTATTTATTCATAGGAAACAGTGAGCTAGTGTAGTCAGTCAGGAGGAGGTGATGAGTGAGCAGGACAAGATACATACAGCAGAGCAAACCTTCGTTAAAATAGACCTTTTGGATTTGATGATTATCTCCATCTCATTATGCTGTGAACCCTCAGGCAATAGGACTGTTTAATACAGATTGGTGTCAGATATAAGAAACATTTATCTTGAACATCTCAATCAAGTTCCAGCCAGCTATTGCCGGATTTGTGGTCTGGGTTCAGCTTGTCCAGGTTTACAGTGATAGGTGTGTTGGGTAGAGGTTCAAGGGTTACTGAGGGGAGATTGCAGGACACATGGAGGAAGGGTCAATGGGAATAGGGGGGAAATTGCTGGGTGACAGGGGGAGGGTAGAAGGTGGTAGAAAGGCACCATCACGCACCATCCTGATACACGGGCAGTTCACCAGGAAGACAATGCCCTTGATGCCCAACTGCAAACATCAAGGTAGGAGAAGGGGGTCTTCTTATGTGGGTGGAGCTAAAGGTCAGCAAAACTGGAAAACGAAAGGGAAACTCTGATTCTTACGGGAGATTTTTTCAATCCACACTGTGTGGTCAAGCCCACATGACAGCAGGTCTGTCCCAGAGTGTTCTCATCCCAGCAAGGTCCCAGCAAGCTGTAGAACTGCTGTTTACTCTGATTCATTTGCCATCAGCTCCAGTTAGAGTTAAGGGTGAAGGGAGAGAGGGAGGTGTGATGGATGACGGTGTTGTGGTTCTAATTTGGTTTTTTGGGTGCCCACTTCGGGCTTGGCAGAGGAGTGGTCCTGTTCCTAATTGGCCAGCAGGAGAGTTCTCTCCTCAAAGGGTGGAATGAATTTTAACTTGGGCATCTCTCTCAGGGATTTCTCATGCCTGTTTTGAGCCAGCTTGCCCTACAGGAAAACAGATGGGGAGAGTGTAAGCAGGCTGCATGGTGGGGCAGATGGTAAGGATGCCTGGTATGTGTTGGTGAATGTGAGCAGGGAGGTGATGAGGAGATGAGTGACAGGCAAGATGATGAAGTGTGTGAAGCCCACACGACAGCAGGTCTGGCCAGAGGGTTCTCATTCCAGCAAGGTCCCAGGAAGCTGTGGAACTGCCATTTACTCTGATTCATTTGCCAATGTTGAAGGATGTTTTGTTTCTACTAGTTGGTATGTTAGTGAAGAGGGGTCACAGCTTCAAGATGGACAGCTAGGAGTGAGATGAGGAGACACTCCTGTACTCAGAGTGTTGTTGGGGTTTGGAATGCGCTGCCTGGCAGAATGATGGAGATGGATTCCATAGGAGGTTTCGAAAGAGAGCTGGATACATATTTAAAAGTGATGAATTTAGAGGGCTATGGAGATAGGGCTGGAGAATGGGACTAGCTGGGTAGCTCTTTTGGGAGCCAGTGCAGACAGGGTGGGCCGAATAGCCTCCTGTGCTGTAAAATTCTATGATTCTGTGATTCTACACATTGGGACTGAGTGCACAGCTGTGCAGATTGGAATCCAATTGAATTTGACATCTCCTTTCTGTCAGAGAACTTCAAAGGGGCGTGCTCACACCTGCAGCTTCTGACAGGGAGAAACGGGAATCTGGATTCCAGAATGGAGCGCTGCAATGATTTAATATCCTGCCAGGTGACCGGGATGCATGAATTTTAAAGTGACCTGCCCACTTCAGAATTTTCACAGCTGACGGGCAGGAATACAGATGTTGATCACAGAGCTGCCTGAAATCACCATGTTAGGGATGATCTTCAGATGTGCCAGGGCTAAAAGGGATAGTCCAGCAATGACACCCACATCCTGGGGGAGAGTGGCGAAACTAACCCCTTGGCCCCAGCCCGAGTCCACCCAAGCCCCTGAACCCCTGAGGGACCCTTCCTCTTCAGCCTGGTAGCAGCAGAGGGGCAGATGGCCACTGGACCTACCCCCTTGACACCCCTGGCACCAGATTGGGGGGTCAGTTCAAGGTGCCGGGGACAGGGCACTCTGGGCACTACCAAGGCATGTGGCCTGAAAAGAGATTGGGGAGGGGGTCTGAGGGGGGAAGGGACCTGAGTGAGGGTTCTGAGGGGGTAGGGGGGCCTAAGTGAGTGGGGGGTGTCGGGACAGTGTGGGTGGGAGGGAGGGTCACTGTCATACTTACATGGTGTGGAGGGGCGTGGTTACCCATTATTTGTGGATAGGGGGGATGCCCCTCTTTGGTGAGGGGCTGGTGGTTCTCCTCTGGTCAGTGGGGATGGGGCACCATTTCATTTTTTGGGGAAAGGGGGGCCCTGTCTCCGAGCACGGAGGCCGGCGGGTCACTCGAAATTAGCTTATTAGCGTTCCACCTGACAATCTTCATCTGCCAATGCCAACGCCAGTGGCAGTGAGAAACATTCTCGTTTTCCCGCTGGTGTGGGCACTTATCCTCAAAATGGGAGAAGCGGGTCTGTCGTTTCAGAGAGTTGGTTAAGCTTTACATCGGAACAATAGAATCATAGAATCCCTACAGTCTGCTCGATGGGCCGAAATACTTCCAATCTCTTTCTGCTCCTCACCCTCTTGTTGGACTCTGGACTCTTGTTGGTTTGGTTGAGGCTGGATGTGGGGTGGGGGCAGCGAGGGAGGGAAAATGTATGTTGAGGGATTGCATGAAAGATCTGAAATGGGGGATGGGACTAGCATAGGAAAGAAGGATGGATGGGGATTATATGAGAGGGACAAAAGAATGGGGTTTGTATGGCATGAGAGGCATGGCATGGAAAGGATAGAATGGCAAGAGATGAGGATTTAGCTGTTGGAATAAAGATACCAATTTCAACACAAATGTTTTCCTGTTCTCAGTTATTTTTTAATCGGTATTTTTAAAAGATTTGGAGCTGTTTGCCTTCACTATTTTGTGAAGAGGGCAGGTTAAATAATCTTCGGATGGAAAAGAATAATTTCATTTGTATTTTTATTTAAGATTTTTGGTTGTAATTTTCTGCCACTTTACACAAAGTATGATTTTATATATATATATATATATATATATCCTGTTTGGGAAAATAGCACTGTTGATTACATTACTGCAGTATTGGAATATTGTCTTGCTGATTTTAAATCCCCTGATTTCAACTAAAATATCCTGGAGTCTTTTTTCTACAATGCTGAGGTAATAGGATTAAATATTATTAGAAATAACAACAGCACCATCTAGTGAGGATTAGGTAAACAGGAATGTGGTTACTTTGAACTGGCAATCTTACAGTGCATCTGCTATAGTGGAACATGGGAATTGTTAGATAGAGAAAAACTTCAGATAAAAGCAAATTACTGCGGATGCAGGAATCTGAAACAACAACAGACAATGCTGGAAAATCTCAGCAGGTCTGTCAGCATCTGTGGAGAGAGAATAGAGCCAACGTTTCGAGTCTGGATGACCCTTCGTCAGAGAAAATCTTCAGCTTGTTTTCCATCTACCGTCCTTATAGTCACATATGATAAAGGAGTTATTGACTCGTCGTAGCAACCAATCAATCAGTCTCTAACAAGTGGTCTGCAGCATGACACAAGAAAAACTTCAGTGTTGGGAGCTTTGGAGAATGTAGGTCCAGTCACCTATGGACTCCAAGAATGCCATATTTACTCAAATCACCATGTTTACTGTGTTCCAAAATGTCATTTTCTGATCAGAATGTCATTTATATTTAATAGAAAGGAAACCGTACCTTTGTCCCCTGCCAATGAAAATTACCAAATAATTGAGAGCCCCTGAATGTGAGCCCCATGCACTTGGTGCAGTAATAAAGAGCATTCGTATGACAAGAAAAAGTATAAAATACCTGTAAAAGCAACTATGCAACAAGTGAATGCTGCATGGAGTGTTTGCTCTGCAATAATACTGGTGCAGAATCAGAACAGATCCCGATATTTTGGATAAAACAGGTTTCACTGCAATGTCATTAGTATTCATTCTTTCTCCAACTTTACTTTCATATTATTTCTCCTGCTTATTTTCTCCTTCTTTCTCTGCTCCTTTAAGGTGTCTCCTTCAAAACCAATCTCTTTGTCCAAGCTTTTGCTGACCTATCCTAATAACTCCTGACATTTGTTTTGATAATGTCAGAGTGTCTTTGGATGTGTTGTGAATATAGTCCATTAATGGACTATCCAAATGCGTGTTGCTGCTTGCCACAACATTGACAACACTTTGTTGATACAAGAAAAGAACAGATGAACATGAAATCTGAAATGTAGAGTCTGGGAACTGGCCTGGAGAGAAGCTCAGAAGATCAAAATGGACACCCAAAGGCTGGTGACTCCATGCTCTGGGTCATAAGGGCAAAGGTACCCTTCTGGTGGCCTGGCCAAAGAACAGAAATTGTGCTTGGAAGATGAAGATTGTGTGTACTTTAAGATCCAGAGGAAAGGAAAATCAAAAGGAAAGACTGAAACTCTGGAAGCGGATTTTTGTTGAAGTTGTCCGAGTGGGTGCAGCTTTTGGTGAGAATTCCAAGGCGACTTCTTTTGATGTGGAAATTGGAAACCCTCAAGAGAAAAACAGAATTTCAGAGAGACCGGTTAACTCACATTGCAACAATGATTGTTGAGAAATCCATTGAATCTGTTTCGGTTTCATTTGTCATTTACTTTGGAGTGTGGTGTGTCTGACCACAGCTCACCAATTGGTTCACGTATACTGCATACTTACTCTGAATATTAGAGTATAAGATAGATATAGGACGGAGTCTTAAGAGAATTTAACAGAATGTCAGTCCTGGTGAGAAAACTGGTGTAGAGGGCTCCAGCTCCACAGGTCAGTTTTCTCTTCAGATCTTGTGTCTTTAACTGCCAGAAAAAAGAGTGGACATTGCTTGCACCATCACTCTGGCAAGGCGGTGATTCATAAAGCCAGGAACTGGTTCCACTGAGACCAGGGCGCACAGATCACAGAAACAAAAATTAATCTCGACCCCCACTCCATCCACCACGGTGGTATCTGTGCCACCACCATCCCCCACCCCCCACCCCCCCATCCCTCCGATCATCTACAGCATTCTGCCCCTGCCTTCTTGATCATCGCTGGTACCTTTGCGCCCACTCCAATAATCCCAAGAATCTCCCCCTCCCCCCGAATCACCCCCAGCATCCCCCCTCCCCCGATCACCATCTACATTCTCTCTTACCCACCCGATCATTGCCGGCATCCCCATTGTTCTCTGTGCCGCTCCTCCCCACCACAAAACAGATGAGTTCCTGCACATAATGCTTCCCCTAGCGCCTACCCACTGGCGGAGCTTGACGCTGCCAGGTTGGTAATGTCATCTGACAATGCCAATCTCTACTGGGCAGTGCCAACTTGACACTGCCTGGCTATGTCCCTCTCTCCCTGGGGACTATACTGACATTTGCACCCCTGGGGAATCCCCACAACAGGTTAATATCTGGATGAACCTGTTGTAAACCTCACACCAGAGAGGTATGACAACTTAGTAATGGGGGAATATGTGGCAAGGGGGCACATAATTATATTAACATTTATCTAAATGTATGGAAATCAAATTCTTGCCGACTATGGGCATGAACCTGATTGCACCAGCAGCGAAGGGTGATGAAAATCGGAGATCGCAAGCTCACCGGAAGATTTGGAATTTTCAAGCTTTGCCAGACCTTGAACGCACGCTGGTGATCTGGCAGATGGAAAGTGGGCTCAAGCTCCCGCCTATGGTGAATTGTTTTCTCCTTCTGAATTTGTATGTGTCTGTAAATATACAACTGGGGTGAAGGCATAGTGAATATTTAAATTATTTTCTTAAGTATGTATTGAGACCTTTCCAACATTTTTGTCCGATCTAATATCGCACATTTTTCTTGTTTAATAGATGTTTTATTCTTCTGTTAAAAGTTCAGCAATCCTGTGAAATTGTTCTGTAAAGTTCCTCCACAGTTTGAAAAAAAAGTTAGGATCCATCAAACCATGTTGCCCTCTGCAATTTTATTTGTCCAATACGAACATCAGCTGCGATTGTAACAATACATATATAATGATATACAAGGTATTGCTAATAGGACCAAAGGGTCTTTGCCAATTTGTTATTGATCACATGCTTGCATTAATTTAATTGCCAATGTCATATTTTCAGTAACTCAGATTTGGAAGGCATAATAGTTAGTCCATTGTAGGTCATTTATGTTGTAAGTTTTAATGTGTTAAGTTGAGACACATGGATTAGTTTTCATTCCATAATAGGAACATTGGTGGGAAGGTGGATGTTTAATACGTGGAATAACAGGTAGGATTTTTTGTAAGATTTTATAAAGCATTTTCGGATGCCATAATATCGTAAATAGAACTGACCTCTGAGGGATTAAATAAATCATTAATGAGGAGTGTAAAACAACAGTCAACCTGTATGAGTTTGAATTCAGGAAAATTGGATCTCATGACTTTTATATCAAATTTAATATTTTCTTTAATGTCATGATGGCATTATGGCAGGGAAGTGAGACTAAATACATGGCTTAGTCAAACATAATAGCATAATCAAGAACCCCACGCACCCCAGGCATACTCTCTTCCACCTTCTTCCGTCTACTTTCTCAGGAGGCTAAGGAAATTTGGCATGTCCGCTATGACTCTCACCAACTTTCACAGATGCACCATAGAAAGCATTCTTTTCTGGCTGTATCAGAGTTTGGTATGGCCCCTGTTCTGTCCAAGAGTGCAAAAAACTACAAAGAGTCATGAATGAAGCCCACTCCATCACGCAAACTGGCCTCCCATCCATTGACACTATCTACACCTCCCTGTGCCTTGGAAAAGCAGCCAGTATAATTAGGGACCCCACGCATCCTGGACATTCTCTCCTCCACCTTCTTCCGTCCGGAAAAAGATACAAAAGTATGAGGTCACGTACCAACTGACTCAAGAACAGCTTCTTCCCTGCTGCCATCAGACATTTGAATTGGTCCACCTCGTATTAAGTTGATCTTTCTCTATACCCTAGCTATGGCTATAACACCACATTCTGCACTCCTTTCCTTCTCTAGGAACGGTATGCTTTGTCGGTATTGCATGCAAGAAACAATACTTTTCACTGTATACTAATATATGTAACAATAATAAATCAAAATTTAAAAATGCCGTTTCATAGAGGCATGATGGTCAAATGGCCTATTTCACTGCTATGCGATTTGTAGTTTTGTTTTCCACAGGCAAACTTACAAATGTTTTCCTGCTGTATGCATGCTCAGGGGCTGCTGCAGCTCTAACTCTCCAATCAAAAGAAACTTCCAAAATATTTTCTTTTTAAGATAAATGAGGGATATTTAAATCATTACTGTGTCAATCGTGAGTATTGGTTACGTTTAGACAATCCACCAACGTTTTACTCTGTCTTCAAATCTGCAAGGGGAATCTTTAGAAAAAGCAAAACATCTCACACTTTTAGCTGCTTGTCTCTTTATCCTGAAATCTTCAGACTTTGAATTAGCAGAAAATGAGTCCACTGGGGCCACAACAAAAATAAGGGCTATCCAATTTCAAAAAAGTAATGTTCCTTGGACATGGAAAAGGAGAATTAATTGCAGCCCTTTGGGATGGTTATTCAATTTCAATGTTGCTATTTAATTATTTACTATCACATTGCACTACTGCTGTCAAGGAGGCACATGTGCTGCCAGTTCACCTAAAATTTCTTGTCATCTATTTCCTCCTTAATTCGAAGCATTCTTCTTTACTGTCAGAATGGACAGATGTGCCTCATGTTTATCAATAGGTGCTCTTCCCTTTGCCGAGTAAAAGCACAAGGTCTTGCAGTTGTATTTGTCAGTTTACATTTGATCAGCAATTACAGGACCTCATTCACAGAATCAACTACGATTTCTTTTCAAACTTGAAGCCAGAAGGAAGTGCCAAGTCTTCTTCTCCTTCACAAATCACAGCTTCAGGCTATCATCAAGTTAAGCCTAAGTACAGGCTAAAATACCAAAAGTAGGACAAGACGTAAGTGGAAGTGAGCATGCATTCAGCTGAGGTTTATGGAAGGTGGAGAATGGGAGGTCAGTCAAGAGAGCATTGAAATAGCCTGAGATGATGGAGGTCAGCATTGGGTTTGAGCAGCAGATGAGTTGGGAAAGTAGGAGGTGGGTGATGTTAGAGGTTGAATTGATTGTTTAAATTTATACCCTTTAATTACTGACTCTCCAAAACAGTTTTTCCTTACTCAGCTTCTCAAAAACCTTTGTACTTTTGAACACCTCTGTCAGACCTCTTTTGTTCTGATAAGAAACCATCAACAGTCACCGCCTTTACATTATCTTTGACCAAGACACAAAGCATAAAACAGGTGAGGAAACGGGGAGTTTTCTTGCCGGTTTTTTCAGTGAGGTGAATAATAGTAATTTACGGCATTCTGTGCAATACAGAGGCCGTAATGTGAATCTCACCAGTAGCGGGGGATTGGGATCTCAGATCACCTGTGAAGCCAGCTGCTGAACTGTAGGGCTGCCGCTGCACAGGCACCCAGATTTTCCAGTATAGTGTTTACACTGTAAATCTGTCACACCCCCTATCTCCTCCCACCACACCCCACTTCGCGGCCCTGGCAGATCACCACCCACCCCCCCAGATCACAGCACCAGCCAATTGCCCCCCCTTTCCAATCACTGCCTGGCTGGTCAACCGCCTCCACTTCCCATCCCACCATGGAGCTCCCCCTACCTCCCGCTTCATCAGGCCTTGCCCCATCAGGCCCCACTCCCATAGGCCCTGCCCAGTGTCCGGTAGGCAGTGTCCAGGTGGCTGATGGACAATTCCAGGATGCCAGGCTGGCACTGCCCAGCCCTGCCGCCAATCACCTTGGGGCTTCAATAGTTTCTGGTCCCACTGGCGAGGCCATCATGTCTGGTTTCCACTGGTAGAGACTATCTGTAATCCTCACCATTTAAGACCTCGACTGGCGAGAGGACTAAGGTAAGTGAGCCCAGTCAATAACATCCGGGTCTCGTTAATGACATGTTACTAACATTTTAATTAGCCTTGCGAGTCTGATTTGTCACCTTTCCCCCTATCTTATTGACTCGCCACACTGATTGACCAGCATTGTGAGCCTGTAAGATCCCCAATGTGTTGCTCCTGAGAGAAACAGCCAGGTTTTCTCTCCAGATCATTTGATACTTAGTCAACAAAAAAGCAGGGTGGCATGTTTGGGCTGTCATTCTTGAAGGGCAGGGCCTAAAGATGCTAGCAAGCACTTTTTAAAGGGCCCCCCGATATCAAGGTTAAGCGACAGGCTCCCCTCCCCCGACTCCCCCTTCCATGATCATCGCCAATATCCAACTTCCCCCCAGCATTTCATTGTGATCAATCTCCACCCCCACACTGGACTTGGCACCTGTTCCCACCCCTTAGCAGTGTCAACCTGGCAGGGCCAATCTGGTGGCAAGTTTACTCTGCCAAGATACTAGCAGCCAAAGCCAAGGCACTGCCTTGTCATGTCCCCGACTTCTTGGGGGCTATACTGGGCCCTATGACCCTGGCTTGGTCATCTTGACTGCTGGAGAGCAGTAATGATTCCCACCAGCTGGGGGAACA
The DNA here is from genome assembly GCF_964213995.1 of Mustelus asterias. Classification (NCBI taxonomy): domain Eukaryota; kingdom Metazoa; phylum Chordata; class Chondrichthyes; order Carcharhiniformes; family Triakidae; genus Mustelus; species Mustelus asterias. Next base: position 138,609,363 of record NC_135802.1, read on the forward strand.
TCTGACTTCCCCAGAAGCTACAGTGGTCAATGCATTCAAATTGATGGCAATCAGGTTCATGCTCTCGCTGGGAATGAACCCGGTTACATCGCCGGTGGAAGGGTGGGGGTGTTGGGATAGATCTCATTTTGAGATCTCCCTGGAGCAAATCCTGTTATGGCCCTCCTGTGAGAGTTAGTGGCCATAATGGGATTTCTGCCTATGCAAACAGGCCTGGGAAATCACGGCTGATGTTTCAACCTGTACTCAAATGCGCCTTTGAAGTGGAGGAGTCTAACATCCTTTCCTCAATGTGCTATCTGAAAAATCCTCTAACGTGCTCTCCACAAGTGTACACTGCAAACCCAGCTTTATATGTTGGGATCTGTATATAGTTCCACAGGCCATAAAATTGACATCATTTGCATCCTTAGAAATAGCCATTTCTTCCTTGTGTGAGCTTAATGCAGAAATAAAGTGCATCAAAGCTATCCTGCAGGTCAATTACTATCCTGATCAGATCATTGTTCACTGTGTAACGCGCAAACTCGCAAATGGGTCGAAGGCTGTCACTCTCAGACCTGAAAAGTGCCCAGTCTACCTTAAATTACCCTTAAAGTTTAATTTATTTGTGTCACAAATAGGCTTACATTAACACTGCTATGAAGTTTATCTGTCTTGAATCCCCTTGATAGGCAAAGTATCTCAAAAAATTTGAACAACATGCTGCTATTATGTTGTGGCTACACAAGTGGCTTTTCCACTGACAGGATGCAGCTATTATTAGAAACGACACATTTTAGAAACTTAGTTTATGAATTGCAGTGCAGTGCCATGGGCCATATGTCCCAACAATTAGCAGATTGAATCAAACAGCATGTTCCTTTTGCTGTTTGTAATAGAGTACAGACTATACTGAACCAGCCCACACTTGCAAAAAAAAAATAAACCATCTACTGTCAGATGTATTTCTTAACTGGGCAGTATTTGCTGAACAACCCTGAATGCTAACAACCAATGTAAGATTATCATTTGAATACATAATATAGGCCATTAACACTTGCTGGAAGTGACATACAAAAGCAGGGATCTGTTCTCTGCAAAAAAAAGGAATATGTTCAAGCTTTGCACCCATTTTGAATTATCCAGGAGTTTGTGGAGTCTATAGTTCCCATGGCAATGTCTCAGCCAGAGTCAATTGGCCAATCAATCAACAAATTTTACTCTTGTAGTATAAATTGTTCTGATCATTTGAAATTTGGCATTCTTGCATTTGTCCCGATGAGTACAAGATGAAATGCTTCAGCAACATGTCTCTTTTTTCAACAATGTTCAAGTGACAGCAAATAACATGTGTTGCGATATACCACATATAATGGGTGCGGTAACATTTCACATACAAGTCCTGTCAAAAAGAAAACACAGTAAGAAGTCTCACAACACCAGGTTAAAGTCCTGGTGATGAAGGAGCACTCACCTGATGAAGGGGCAGCGCTCCGAAAGCTCGTGCTACCAAATAAACCTGTTGGGACTTTAACCTGATGTTGAGACTTCTTACTGTGCCTACCCAAGTCCAACACCGGCATCTCCACATCATAAAAAACACATAACAAGTGCTGTAAAATGCCATATAAGAATGTGAATGTTTATTTATCAGTCACAAGTAAGGCTTACATTAACACTGCAATGAAGTTGTACAGTACACACCACACAAAGAGCTGTGATATAAAACATGTACCATGTATTGCAATATACTACACATAACAAATGCTGTAAAATACCATACATAATAATGCAGTATACAATACATAAAGACTGTAATGCACCACACACATAACAAATGTTGAAACATATCACATGTAACAAATGCTGATAATATACCACACTCAACAAGTGTTGTAATGTAGTACACATAATAAGGGCTGCAATATATCACGCATAGTAAAGGCTGTAATATCAGTGAGAAATTAGTTAGTGCCATTGGCATGAAGTAACTGAAAGAACCAGCCTAGTTTAGTTTTAATAGGGCTGTGGGTTCATTATTTCAGCAGAATACCTATATAAGAGAGCATGTTGGGTTCCAGCACCAACACTTGACAGCTTACTCCTCTCAGATAAACAGCAAGCTGAAGAGTGTTGGATATGGTTACAAATGGAGGGAGCTCTGCAATTATACTACAAAGTACTTCAGCTGTTGCAAGGTGTTGTTGGGCCATCTGACAGTGGGTTCTGTAATTGCATGGAACTTTGTGCAACCACTTACAATCCTAAAGTCTCCACAAGGCGTGTTCAGGACAACAGAGACGCCAATATCATCCAGCTTCTCCGATGCGTCACAGGTGCTGGGTTGTTCATACTGAGTGCAGTGGACTGGCTCTGCTGTCTGTTGGCTTGCATATTCTCCTTAGGATCCCAGTCTTGCCTGATGTGCCCACACTGCTGTGGCACCTGCCACGCCTCTGGTTCTTGTCTCGTCTGTACATCCTTTATCACAGCAGCATCCTGGGCAGACAAAGCTGCCCAATGGATCTGACCGGCTGTACCAATTCTACTTGAAATACATGACTTTGAAAACTGGTTTGTGTGATTTGTTCTTAATAACAATAGAAAGACAAACATCATGCATACTTCACTACAACAATATTATAACAAGTTTTGTTAACTGTTTCTTTCACCAGTGATACTGCCTGGCCTGATGAGTATTTCCAGCAATGACTTTTGTTGTTATATTTCTTTCAGGTCTATTTAAACGTGAATATTGTCCAATTGATTTCCAATTAATTATAACCTATACTAAAACAGGAATGTTTTACAAACTGGTTTAAGTGATGATGTGGTTCTAGCATGTTGCTTAACATTTACAGGGAGAGCAAATATCATCCCTATCTTCGATCATGCAGACAATGCCCAAACTACTAAAGTATCTACTGAGAAAGAGAGGCCCAGTTTAGGGAATGCTTTGATGGGATTTTCATGTGCAGGATGTAAAACAGGTGATCCAAATGGAGAGGAAGCAAAGTGATTAAAAGTTTATGTGACTGGATAATTCAGTACGTTCAGAAATCTTGGTTTCAAAACAACATGTTGAACTGACTGACAGCTCCCTGACAATCATCCTGTTGGTGCAGACAAGGATGAAAATAGTTTTCACTTTCATAAGTGGGACTGGTTACCAATTTTCTTAACTCAAGCGTGTCAGTAAATAGAAGGAACACGTTGAAGATCTTTGGTAAAACAATAAAAAGTTTAGAACTGTCTGACCAGAAACAGTAGGGCAATCAGAATTAATAATCATTTTCAAAAGGGAAGTGGAGAAATGACTGCAAGTAAAAAAATAAATAAAAGGACATGTGTGGGGAAAATGGCAGAGAAATGAGACTAAACTTATAACTTGGCCAGAGACTTGGCACTGGCTCGACGAGCCAAATGGCCTTCTTTGTGCTGTAAAATTAAAGGATTCTGTGAGGAATTGTGGTATCTATTATAAACACACCAGTAAAATTATTTTTCATAGTTTACAGCTTAGCTCACTGAGTATATACTTCATAGGGTGTAGCAATATCTAGATGCTTGGATGATCCCGGTTTAACCCTGTCCCTATTCTGAAACAGCTCTCTCAGCAGGAGGAGTGGTTCAGCGTTTTGGTGATAATCCAATACCTGAACCAGTCAGACCCGCAAGAGTCCGGAGTGCTTGATCAGCAAAACTGACTCACTAATAAAACTGCAGGGGTAGGTTTATAATTTGGGGCTTGGATGCTTCCCTCTCACTCCAGACAGCCTGCAGCCTAATGTCTGAACTGGTAGGGCGGTACTATCTGAACAAGCAGAAAACTGCACTGATGGGTTTTGTGCTCTTAAGTTGATGAAATCCCAACACTATCCATGTGCACAGTGATGGAGTAATGCTTCACCATTTGCTCTGCAATCTGTGCTTCAGATTTATGTCCTTATGGATTTATGTCCTTATGGAGATGGAGTCTACATCATATCAAGCAAACAGAAAGGAGGTAATGACTGGAAGTAAAAGTTGGCCAGGTTCCTTTTTCCTACTCAATGACCCTTCCAAAAAAGTGAGTTGACCTGATGTGAGGACAGAATCGGTGTCTCTGTATTCTCAATCCTAGGAAGCACAAGTGCTGTTTCTTCACTGGAGTTTTACCTCACAACAGTTTACAGAGCACAAGTTGGAGGAACCTTTATTTTAATCGCAGTCTAACAGCTTTTCGAGGTTGAGGCCATGACATCACTGTAGATAAAACATTTGAGGCATTAATTAATGTGCAAACAATTAGCATTTTTATCTAAACTATTTGCAATCAGGCCTCAGAGAGCTGCTTTGACTATGATAAAGGTTTCTTGATGAGGACGCACATCATTTGTAACTACACTGAGGGGATTGATGAGTTTTAGGGACAATTGAGGATTAGCTGCCAACTTCACAAAGGCAGACAGTAACTAAGATGATTAAGGGCCCAATGAGGGGAACTGGAACAGTCTTGCTGGCATTTTGTCCGTCAGAGCAGTTCTTTCACTGAATGTGGAGGTCATCATCTCAATGTTGAGGGTCCTCGTGACCATTGACCTATTCAGCAGAACCCAGCTCTATGCTAGGCTCCCGAGGCTCCAGAGCTTCTGCCTCTCTGATTGGGTCTACAGCATCAGGGTCCCGTGAGCTGTATTTACATGGACTGCAAGTGCGGAAGCAGCCAAGTAGGAGGTCACCTTCTGGAACATTGTGCTGTTAGGTGCACTGCCAACAAGAGCAAGATTGGGACCCCCACTTGGTCCTCTGGATGCCAAGGATCCAGTCCTGGCTGTTGAGAATTTTAGTTACGGGGTTGATCAAGATTGAGCGAGACTGTTCCACCAGCACTCTTGCAAGAGGTGGCAACTGTTTGGAAAATTGCATAATTTCTAGCATCAAGTAAAATTCTATCATATTGTGGTCACTCATCTCGAATGGTTCTTTTAAAACTAGACTCTTAATTAGCCATTTTTTATTACATAATATTAGATCTAGAATCGCCTGTCCTCTAGTTGGCCCCTCAACATACTGCTCTAGAAACCCAACCCTAACTCACTCCAGAAACGTGTCTTCCTCAGCATTAGTGCTCACTTGGTTTAACAAGTCTATGTACAGATTGATCACTCATCATTACAGTATTGCCTATGCTACATACTTTTCTCATCTCATGATTAATACGATGCCCTATATTATCATTACTATTAGGGGGCTTATAAATAACTCCAACTAATGCCTGCTCCCCTTTGCTGTTTCTTAGCTCCATCCAAACAGATTCTGTACATTGTTCTTCCAATCTGAGCTCCTCCTGCATTGATTCTATCCCTTATCAGCGCAACTTCACCTCCTTTCCTTCGTGTCAGTCCTTCCTAAACATTAAATATCCTTGAATATTCAGTTCCCAGTCTTGGTCACCATGCAGCCATGTTTCAGTAATGGCAATTATATCACACTTGTTTACCTCTATTTGTGCCATTAACTAATCTACTTTGTTACGAATGCTGCACGCATTCAGGTAGAGCACCCTTAACTTTTGTCTTTTTGACACCATTCTGCACTTGATGCATACTCAATATTTTTCAAGCACCACCTGTCCCAGAATGGTCAATGCCTCAGTTATATAATGCCCTCCCTCCTACACTATTTCTCCAGTCACATATTTAATCAACCAATTCTCCTATTCTTATGCTCACTAGCACATGGAACTGGGAGTTATCCTGAGATTACTGCTTTTGAAGTCCTGCTTTTTAATTTCCTTCCTAACTCCTTGAATTCTGCGTTCAGGACCTCATCCCTCTTCTGATCTATGTCATTGGCTCCAATGTGGACCATGATTTCTGGCTGATCGTCCTTTCCCAGACTTGGCCGAGCTGACCTGCCATTCCAAAACTCTAAAAACTATTTATTACACTTAGCATAATTAGAATGAATGGAATAAATTACTAGTAACTTAACTTTACTACTCTTACACTAACTTTATCTTACTTTGTTTACTTTATTATCTTATTTCACTTTGACTTGATATAACTTCACCTCCCGATTGCTAGTGTTGTTTACTGAAATCCAAGGAGCGATTTCTTTATGAATGCTATGCTTTTATAGTTTAAGCTATTTGAACATACTCCTTAACAGCAACTTCTAACCAACCAATAAACTTGCTAATTTCCTGTAATGTCACTCCTGGTCCAGGTATCTCCATTCCCAGAAGGTGAGTCTATTTTTGTCTGAGTTTGATGAAAACTCATAGGGCTTGATCTTACGACCCCATCCTGCCTGAATTTCAGTGAGGTAAGGTGGCAAGGTCAGGCAGGAGTTGAGAAATCAGGTTTGCGTCCTGTTTTTTGCCTCCCTTGATCATAGCAGCTCTGTTTTGCTGGCAAAATCAGCTTTGCACACTTATCGGGCTCGAAGCCGATTTCAATGTTAATGACATGCTCGGAATGGGTTCACTTACTTTTACCATCTCGCTGTCCAAGGTTCTCCCTGGCAAGAATCACGTATGGTCCCCAACAGGGGGATCAGAGGTCATTGAAGTCCCCCGGGTGGTTGGAGCAGGGTCAGGAAATGTCCATGGGGCAGTGCCAGCCTGGTAGTACCCACCTGGCACCATGGCACTGCTAACTGGGCACCATAACTGTGCCGGGTCAGTGCAAAGGCAGCAGAACAAGAATGGGGGCAGTGCCAGAATGATGTGGAGCTAAGATAGGGGGGAGACAAATGGGGAAGATCCGCAGAGGTGGAAGGAAACTCTACCGGGGTGAGTGGGAGGGAGGGAACACTGCCAGGGTGTAAGAGAAGGGGAAGCACTGTCGGGGAGAATGATTGGTGGGGTGCAGGAGGGAAATCTGCCAGGGTGTGATTGGCGGGGGTGGAGGGAAGGGGAACTTTGCCAGGGTGGAGGGAACTCTGCCGCGGGGGTAATCGGCCGGGTGAGAGGGAACTATGCAGAAGGGGTGGCGATCGGGAAGGGAGGGAATTCTGCAGGGGGGTAATTGGCAGGGGGGGGGGGCGATATCCATGGAGGGGGATATCTTGATGTCCGTGGGGCGGGTGATCCCGATGTCTGCGGGGTCCCAATGTCCAAGGGAGCTGAGATAGGGGGTGTGCAAGAGATTTCCTTGTATAGTGAGAGATTGGGGCACCTTCTCAATGGTGTCCCTAGACCTCAACAGCCAGTTTCCTGGTGATTCCTTCCTGTCTCTGCTTTTTATGTATAAATGCCATAAGATTGATAAGATTGCATTTTCAAACACGCCCAAAAAAGGAGCCTGAAACTCTCCTGTATTCTTGCTCGTTCGGCACTTAGAATATTTTTCGTAAAATTCTACCCCTAGAATCTTGTGGTTGTATTCCCTTAGCAAGTATTTTGAATATCAAACCTTGTCAACTTTAAACAAAACTTAATTGTTCCCGTACCAGATTTTAGCAACATCTGGGGATCGGTCAAGGATCATAACATTGTACTTCCTGTTTGGGCATGTAATCTCAATGGAGGACCACCTCCAAGGTAGTTTCCATTCACCACCTGCCTTACCTTGAAGTCCGGTCTATAGCTGCTATTCTTCAAGGTCTGCCTGCAGCCCCAGCTGTAACCATCGTTCCTGGTGAGGACGGAAGTCCTGCCTTGAACCTAACAGCCCAACACCAGTTAACTGGTTCTAAGATGAGCCAGCAATATGGAGACAGACTCCCTCCTGAGTTTTACTCTGGGGGCAATTGAAATTCCAGCATATGAGCACATAATCTATTTGCTGAACTTGATTCGTCTGTGAGAGACCTGTCCCAATTTTGTCACATATACTCATTGGTTAGTGAGGAGCGCTTAGCAATGTTGACTATATTGGGTTGGGTGCCTTTGTTGTCCCATGGTTGATTCAGGGTGGTTCACCTGGTTTTATTCTTATGTTTTTCATCAAGATTTGGTACAAACACTATATTGCTATGGTTCTAGAGTCATATTTAAGTCAAACCAGTAAGGCCAACAGGTTTATTTGCCTAAAGGATATTAGTGAACCAGATGGTTTTTACAACAACCCAATCATCACTCATCACCATTAATCTGTATTTACTTAGTTAACTGAATTCATCAGCTCCCATAGTGGGATCTGAACTCATATCTCTATCATTTCTCTAGGCTTCTGGATTACAACACGTTACATGATTATTGTGCTATTGTAACTTATCAATAGAAATACCATCATCCCAGTACCAAAGAAAAGCCAAGAAGCATGCCTTAATGACCATCAGACGGTGGCTCTGACATCCATCATTATGAAGTGCTTCGAAAGGTTAGTCATGGCATGAATCAATTCCAGCCTCCTGGAGTACCTGGATCCACTACAGTTTGCCTACCGCTGCAACAGGTCCACAGCAGGCGCCATTTCCTTGGCCCTGCACTCAACCCTGGAACACCGAGACAACAAGGACACCTATGTCAGACTCCTATTTATTGACGACAGCTCAGCCTTCAACACTATTATTCCCACGAAACTCATTTCCAAATTCTGTGGCCTGGGCCTCGGCACCTACCTCCGCGACTGGATCCTGAACTTCCTAACTCACAGACCACAATCAGTAAAGATAGGCAACAACACCTCCTCCACAATCATCCTCAACACCAGTGCCCCACAAGGCTGTGTTCTCAGCCCCCTACTATACTCCTTATACACCTATAACTGTGCGGCTAAATTCCCCTCCAATTCGATTTTCAAGTTTGTTGACGACACCACCGTAATGGGTCGGATCTCAAATAATGACGAGACAGAGTACAGGAATGAGATAGAAAATCTGGTGAACTGGTGCGGCAACAATAATCTCTCCCTCAATGTCAACAAAACGAAGGAGATTGTCATCGACTTCAGGAAGTGTAAAGGAGAACATGCCCCTGTCTACATCAATGGGGACAAAGTAGAAAGGTTCGAGAGCTTCAAGTTTTTAGGTGTTCAGATCACCAACAACCTGTCCTGGTCCCCCCATGCCGACACTATAGTTAAGAAAGTCCACCAACGCCTCTACTTTCTCAGAAGACTTAGGAAATTTGGCATCTCAGCTACGACTCTCACCAACTTATACAGATGCACCATAGAAAGCATTCTTTCTGGTTGCATCACAGTTTGGTATGGCTCCTGCTCTGCCCAAGACAGCAAGGAACTACAAAAGGTCGTGAATGAAGCCCAATCCATCACGCAAACCAGCCTTCCATCCATTGACTCTGTCGACACTTCCCGCTGCCTCGGCAAAGCAGCCAGCATAATTAAGGACCTCATGCATCCCGGACATTCTCTCTTCCACCTTCTTCCTTCGGGAAAAAGATACAAAAGTCTGAGATCACGTACCAACCGACTCAAGAACAGCTTCTTCCCTGCTGCTGTCAGACTTTTGAATGGACTTACCTTGCATTAAGTTGATCTTTCTCTACACCCTAGCTATGACTGTAACACTACATTCTGCACTCTCTCGTTTCCTTCTCTATGAACGTTATGTTTTGTCTGTATAGCGCGCAAGAAACAATATTTTGCACTGTATATTAATACATGTGACAATAATAAATCAAATCAAATATTTTGGTGGAAGGTTAATGGATGGAGATTTAATTAATGGATAATTATCAGGCAACTGTTTAATGAATGCAGATTTATTGATGGAGATTTAATTGTTGGAGAATTAACTATGAAGATTTAACTGGAGGGATTCAGAATGAGGGCTTATTGAAGAAAATTTAATGATTGAAGTTTATTGATGTAAGTTTACTGGACAAATACTTTATGGCTTAAAGAAGTGAGGTCTTATTCATGGATACTTCCAGGGTAAAGGTTTTACATATGGTGGTTTAATGGATGGGGAAGAATGCATGAATCAATTTTATCACTGATAATATTTAAAATAAATGTTATGTATGGAGAAATAGGAAGAATGTACAAATTCCGTAAAACTCTAACATCTGTAACAATAAAACAATTAATATCTTCAGTTTAATTTCTCATTCTATTATTGATAATGTATCAATAGGATCAGCACTTACTGTACTTCAAAAATAAGACAAATGTTATCCCTACAAGAGACACATAGATCACCACTACAACTGCAATAGATCCTGTCATGAGCCTCACTGGGACCTGGCATTCTGTAACTGTAGATAAAGAATAAATATTTTGTCAAATTACCAAAGTTCATCATTTTAATTTTTCTGATTAAAATTGTATCTTAATTTTAAATTAATAATAATAAAAATAAATAGATTGGGAAACCAGCAGATAAATTTCCTTTAAACCTATTTCATTTTATTCTTGCTGATCAATACAACTGTAATTGATTGGCAGATAATTTACATGACGTGTTGCATAAAGTGGTACCTTAATGGAGAACAGAAATGACCATAGATACGACACAATTTAAATATCCTTCATTTGGTTCAAACTAAAACACCAGAAATAACAAGCTGAGCACTTTGACCAAAATGCAGGAATTATTGGAGTAGAGAGGAGTTAAGGGTTTACATTAATAGCAATTATCTTGGTTCTTCAGGAGCGGCACGATAGCACAGTGGTTAGTACTGCTGCTTCACAGCGCCAGGGACCCGGGTTCGATTCCCGGCTTGGATCACTGTCTGTGTGGAGTTTGCACGTTCTTCCCATGTCTGCGTGGGTTTCCTCCAGGTGCTCAGCTTTCCTCCCACATTCCGAAAGACGTGCTGGTTAGGTGCATTGACCCGAAGAGGTGCCGGGCTGTGGCGACTAGAGGAATTTCACAGTAACTTCATTGCAGTGTTTAATGTAAGCCTTACTTGTGACTAATAAATAAACCTTAACTTTAACTTTGAGGTGGGTAGTGCAAATCATCTCCATTCTCCACCACCCCTCCCACCTCCTCCCAAAGTACACACACAAGAGAGAAATCATATGAAGTGTGTTGGTACATTCCTGAACTATGATACAACCTAGGAAGCTTGACATAGAATGTGAAGGTATAGAGAGGACAGTTGGGGAAAGGATACAAAGCACATGTCTGAAAGGAGCAGGAAGGGATTGAACCTCCTGTCACGGCATGTGGAAGACTAACTGAAGGTCCCGCGTGAACCAAGTGGGAAACAAACTGAATCAGTCCTAAATGAACTTTGTGGGGGGGGGGGGGACTGACAATCTTGTTTGAATCAGCTGGAAACTGATTGAAGGTCCCATAGAACCATAGAAAATTACAGCTCAGAAACAGGCCTTTTGGCCCTTCTTGTCTGTGCCGAACCATTTTATGCCTAGTCCCACTGACCTGCACTTGGACCATATCCCTCCACATCCCTCTCATCCATGATAGAACCCATGTGTACCAAGTGGGAGACTGACTGAAGTACTGTATGATCCAAGTGGAACCTGCACTACTCCGAGGGAAAAGGAGAAAGGAGGTGCTGCATAGATCATGCTTATTATCTAGGGGTGTGCAGGTCAATCCCACTTAGAGCTCAGCATGTGCACTGAAATCATCAGTGTTGTTGCTGTTTACATTATCATCAATACTCACTGTTTTTCAGTCCTCTGCGAATTGGTGCTGCTGAAATCATCATAGAAAAGATTCCATAGATCAGGAAAATAATACGATGAACTGTGAATTAAATTTGAAGACAACACAGATACATGGGTGGTATATATACAAAATGAGGGCTGTCTTAGCATAGGGCAATATATTTGCCAATTTCAATTTAGTACCAGGACAATCCAGAATTCCTGTGGATTTGACTGCTCACTTTCTCTGCCCTGGAGTAGCAACTTGAACTGGTACTAATGAGAAGGTATCAAATGTTAATGCTATTGCATAGTTTGGGGCAAAAAACTGGAGCACAAACACTGGCTAGTTGAATGCATATGATCCCTTTCATTGAGATTCCATTGAGGATTATTTTTAGTCATTCATGGGATGTGGGCGTCGCTGGCTAGGCCAGTATTTATAGCCCATCCCCAATTGTCTTTGAGAAGGTGGTGTTGAACTGCCTTCTCAAACCACACTGCTGTGAGGGAGTGAGCTTCAGAATTTTAACCCAGCAACAGTGAAGGAACAATGACATATTTTCAAATCAGGTTGGTGTGTGGCTTGGACAGGAATATCCAGGGGGTGGTGCTCCCATGTGTCTGCCACTCCTGACCTTCTAGATGGTAGTAGTTGTGGGTTTGGAAATTGCTGCTTAAGAACTTAAGTGAGTTCCTGCAGTGCATCTTGTAGATGGCACACACTGCTGCCACTATGCGCCAGTGGTAGAGGATGTTTGTGGATGGGTGCCAATCAAGCAGAGTGCTTTGTCCTGGATGGTGTCAAGCTTTGAGAGTCTTGTTGGAGCGGCACTCATCTAGACAGGTAGAGGGCATTTCATCACACTCCTGACTTGTGCCTTGTAGATTGTGGACAGACTGTGGGCATTCAGGGGGTGAGTTACTCGCAGGATTCCTAGTCTCTGACCTGCTCTTGTAGCGACAGTATTTATATGGCTCATGCTGTTCAGTCAATACTAATTCCCAGGATGCTGATAGTGGGGGATTCAGCAATGGTAATGCCATTGAATATTAGGGGGAGATGGCTGTTATGTATGTGGGGCGTAGCCCCTTTAAGAGGACAGGTGAGGTGACCCAGAGGGTGAAGTGACCTGCTTGGAAAACCGCCCCTACAGCCACTTGAGGACTGGAGTGCGAGTACATTTCTTCAATAAACCCTATTATTCCTGTAGCTTGCCTTTGGTGCGAGTGATTTCTTGGGAGCTACCTCCCTGTTAGTCTCAGACTTAACAATGGCGACGAGAGTCGGTGCCTTGGTTCCACAATTGTGAGGGAGGAGTGAAGATTTTTGTTTTTCTCCACACCGGAACAATGAAGGAACCATGGCAAGAACACTGCTTCGAGGGGATGTTCAGGACCACGTGGCAGCCACAGTAAGCGTTGGACATTGAATAGGGGAAAGAAACAGGTGCAGTGATGGAACTACTCACTACTGATCGTGGGGGATGGCGGTACGAGTGAGGAGCTCGGCGGTTTTCGGGGAACTGCAATTGGTAGCCAGGAGTCAGCATGGAGGAACAGGCCTTCGGGCCTAACCACATGAAGGTGGGAAACCGGCCAAGAGTCAGCGCAGGAGGAACAGGCTTTGGGCCTGTTCGCACTGAGACAGGAAGCATTGCCGAGGTGAAATGGCGGGAAAGTTCAGTGCTGTTGTAGAGTTCCACAAGGAGACCGAGGCATGGTCGGCCTACATAGAGAGACTCAGTATTTTCATTATAGTGAACAAGATTGAAGATAACCTCGTTGTCTTGGTATTCTTGAGCACAGTGGGCAGTAAAATGTTCAGAGTCCTAAGGAACATACTGCAGCCAGAGAAGCCAGCTGATAAACCATTCACAGAGTTGTGCAAGTTATAGAAGGGACACTTCACACCACAATCTTTGTAAATTGCAGAACGGTACAGGTGTCACAAGCGGGACCAATTGGAGAGTGAAAACATAATTAAATTTGTCACGGCTCTCAAAAGCTTGGCAGGATTTTGTGATTTTGGAGCTTTCCTTCAGGAAGCACTGCGAGACTGTTTTGTATGTGGGTTACTGCAGGAAGAAATTAGGCGAAGATTGTTAACAGAGGAGCAATTAGATTTCAAAAAGGCTTTCGAGATCGCCATATCCATGGAACGGGCTGCCACGGAAGCCTCACACTTAGGCATCAGAGTAACAGTGTACAAGATGGTAGACATCCTAGGAAATCAATCAAAGCCCGAGGAGAGGTGTTAGTGTGGTAAAAAGGGCCACACAGAGACCGGCAGATGGATGAAAGGAGCTCAATGTTGGAGGTGTGGGAGAATGGGTCACTTCGCCTGCAATTGTAGAGCATCAGAGTCCCAGAAAGGGACAAAACAGAAGCGACCAGGCCCCACAACCAGCAGGAAGTGACGGGTAGCCACTGTTGAAAGAGACAAGGAATTGGCAGGAACCGCGGATGAAAAGGAACTGACAGACTGACAGAATGAAATTTAAACTGAATGTGCTGTCAGTCCACGGTGATGCAGAACGGTTTTGGACGATGTCCAAACAGGAAGGGAAGTTGGTGAGGATGGAGGTCAACATGGGGGCAGCAGTGCCATTGATTCTGGAGTCCATATATAAAGAGAAACTGAGTCATCCTCCCTTGAAACTCGCGAATATTGTCCTAAGAACATATACAGATTATGTGGTGCCTTTGTAGGGTTATGTATCCACCATGTTGCAGCTGAGGGACCAGTGGGCACGTCTCCCCTTGTACTTCGTAAAAGGGAATTACCCTGCATTGTTTGGAAGGGCTTGGATGAAGAAATTGAGACTAAATTGGGAAGTAGTAAATAGACTCACAGGAGCTCATTTGAGCCCGGATGAGATATTGGGCAGATACTAGAAGGTGTCCAATGAAACTCTGGGGAGATGAAAGATGTAAAGGTGAATATATGTGCGAAACGAGAGTTTGCCCCAGGAGCATGAAAGCCCGGCCAGTACCATATACAATTAGACCCAAAGTGGAGGCCGAACTGGAGAAATTAGTAGAGTTGGGGGTTTTGGAATCAGTGGCCACAAGCGAGTGGGCCACTCCTATAGTCCTGGTCATAAAGACAGATGGATCCGTGAGGCTATGTGGAGACTTTAAGGTCATGGTGAATCCAAACTTATGTGTGGAACAATATCCATTACCCCTCATCGAGGATCTCTTTAGTGGCTGGGGGAGAAATATTCACTAAGATGGATCTTTCCCAAGCGTATCTGCAAGTGGGCTGAGGATTCACAACCACCGTTCACGATTTTCACCCAAAAAGAATTGTTTTGCTACAAGTGGCCACATTTTGGAATTGCATCAGCTCCGGCTCCGGCCATTTTCCAGAGGGCAATGGACCAAATACTAAGTGCTCTTCAGGGGGTGCAGTGCTATTTAGATGACATATTAATCACAGGTGCCATGGATAAGGAACATTTACATAATCTGAAAGAGACGCTGAAGAGGCTGCAAGAACACAGTCTGCAAATCCAGAGAAACAAATGTGAATTTTTCAAAGACTCAGGGGAGTACCTGGGTCACATCATCGACGGTGAGGGGTTGCATAAGAAATTGGGAGCCACCATGAAGGCGCCCAGACCGGGGAATGTGTCACAGTTGAGGTCCTTTCTGGGACTGATCAATTATTATGGCAAGTTTAACCGAAAGTTGCCTATTCAGCTGGCTTGTGACACGTCGCCATACGGGGTGCAAGCGGGGAAGATGGACTCATCGCTTTCGTGTTGCAATCGCTCTCTAAGGCCGAGGGAAATTATGCCCAAATTGAGGAGGCACTGAGTATCATTTTTGGACTGGCGAAGTTCCACTAATTCCTATCTGGCCGGAAATTTGTCCTATTAACGGACCACAGACCACTCAAGAATTTTGGGTCCCTATTCAGATATTCCATCAATGGCAGCCGCGAGGGTGCAAAGCTGGGACTTCATCTTGTCTGCACATTTGTAGATCAGGTATCGACAGTCGGAACAACACACCAACACACACCACTTATCGAAACTGCCTTTACCAGGGAACAGAGAGAATTACGAGGAGACGGTGAAGATAAGGTATTTTTCACAAGAGAATAAAGTTCCAACTACAGATGCGAATGTTAAGCAAACCACAAGATCCCATATTGAGTCGAGTGATAGACTTCGTCCAGAGGGGAATGACTTATCACAAGAAGGACTGAGAGTTGAGGCCCTGCTTGAACCGACAGTGGGAGATGTTGGTACAGGACGGCTGCTGGCTGTGGGATAGGTGAGTTGTTATCCCAACCACATGGTTGAAGGTGGTGCTGGAACAGCTGTGCCAAGGGCACCCAGGGATGGTATGGGTGAAGGTGATGGCCAGGAGTTACTTTTGGTGGCCAAACATTGGTGCTAGCATAGAAGAGGAAGCAGGTGCATATGTAGCGTGCTCCCAAATTCAGAATGCACCACCAGCGTCGCCATTACATCCTTGGGTATGGCCAAAAGGACCATGGGAATGTGTCCATATCGATTTCTCTGGGCCAGTGGAAAACTACATGGTACTAGTGGTGGTGGACGCATAATCAAGGTGATCAGAGGTGAGATGCATGAAAACAACTACCACACAGACAATCCTGGACAGATTGGACAACATGTTCGCCAGTTTCAGGTATCCGGAGGAAGTGGTAAGTGCCAACAGGCCACAGTTTGTGTCATGGGTATTCGAGGAGTACATGGAACTGCATGGCATTCAACATGTAAAGTCTGCACCATATCCTCCAGCGATGAATGAAAACACTGCTTTGAGGCGTCAAAGGGTGAAGAATCGATGAGGCAAAGAGTGAACCAGTTTTTAAGTATGTATTGAAACACACTGCATATAACAGCAAAATGCTCCCTGGCGACATTGATAATGGGTAGACAATGACGGACAATATTCGATTTACTGAGGCCGGAATAGACCAGGCAAGTGGTGGAGAAGAGTTGAGAGAGGCAGATGGACCGGTGAGCCGAACATGCAAAACTGAGAACCTTTTCAAAAGACAATATAGTCCTAGTGAGGAACTATGTGCTAGGGAGGAAGTGGGTTCCGGCAGTAACACTAGCCAAAACTGGACCGATGTCCTACACTGTGGAGATGCAAGACAAGTTGCAATGGCATAGGCATGTGGCCCAATTACTGGCAGCAGCAGGAGTGGAGACACCAGCGGGGAGATGGAGACAGTTCAGCCAGAACTGGCAGAGGTTCTCGTGGAAAGAAGGGGAAGTATGGCTACAGCTTCGGCTCTTGAGTCATGAGTAGTGAACGATGATGTGTGTATGGAAGAATCATCAGAGCCATGAGCACAGGAGAGGGACCAAAGGCCGGTCCCAACTCCCAGGAAATAACCTCCGCGGAACTGTCGGCCTCCGGACCGATTGATCATGTCTTTTTAATGTCAAATGAATGTTATTACTGTCCTAATGTGATGTGTAAATAGTTAATTAGTATTTGTGGATGGGAAATGCTACTTTGACCATGTAGGTAAATAGTTTATTGTTATGGAGATTGGTATTTAGAAGGGAGGCGTGTTATGTATGTGGGGCATAGCCCCTTTAAGAGGACGAGTCAGGTGACCCAGAGGGTGAGGTGATCTGCCTGGGAAACTGCCCCTACTGCCACTCGAGGACTGGAGTGAGAGGAGTACAGTTCTTCAATAAACCCTATTGTTCCTGTGGCTTACCTTTGGTGTGACTTCTTGGGGGCCACCTCCCCCCCCCCAGTAGTCTCAGACTTAACAATGGTTAGACTTTCTCTTGTTGGAGATGGTCATTGCCTGGCACTTGCATAGCGTGAATGTTACTTGTCACTTGCCAGTCCAAGCCTAGACATTATTGCTTGGTATCTAAGGAGCCGCAAATGGGCCTTTGTGAAGGTTCCTGCAGTATCTTAGCTCTAAAACGTCTTAGATGTTAAAATAGCCTTTCCAGCTCTTAGATGTTACAATGTCATCTTGGCTGTTAGATATTAAAACTAGCCTGTCAGCTGTAAGATGTTACACTAGTCTGCCTGCTTCTGCAGTTGCTGGCAATTATACCCTGGTTCCTCTGTGATTTTCCCCTTTGTGTATTTGGGCTGTCAGTATCTCGCATATTCTGTGACTCTCGAAATTAGCATCTGTATACCTCCACTGATCTTTTAGTCATCTAGGTAAGCTGTTTCCAGATGAAAGCTATTTATATTTGGTTCTGTCTACTAATGTCTTTACTGTGAAAGGTCACATCTCATCATCCCCTTTGAAGGCTGGCTACTGCTATTGCGAGGCAGATCCATGACACCTGCCTCACGTGATTTCAAAGACTCAAAACAGATGAAATGCAAGCAGTACACGAATTCCAGAGCCCAACGTCAAAATCTTAAAAAATTAGAGTGAAGAAGGACAGCAGTTCAAGCAGGTAGGTTTAAAGGGCCCATTGAAAGAAACAGGGCAGGGTGAAGATAAGTGTCGAATGCAAGCGAATGGGATTTGAAGAGTGGGGGAAGTCGAACATCGGGGCAGGGAGGTGGACATTGAAAGGTATGGGTGTGTTGGACATTGTTGGGGGGGGGGGGGGGGGGGTTGGGGGGTTGGACATCAAGGCAAGTAGGGGTATCAGATATTGGCTAGGTGGAGGAGGAGGACATCGGAGGGGTGGGGGTTGAGTTGGGAGAGTTAGACATCAGGGAATGTGGGGTTCGAACATGGGGAAGTTGGGGTGTGGACATTGGGGTATGTGATGGAGTCAAATGTAGAGGGTTTGGTGGGTCGGATAGCGAGGTGGTGCGGGGGGTGGGTCAGGCAGGGGGTTAGGATTGGTCGGTCATCAGGGAAGTGTGGAGTGGGGTCGGGTCAGTGGGGGTGGGGGGGAGAATCGGGTCAGGCCTAAGGTGATGGGGACGGTCCAGCTGGTTCGGGTTGGGGGCTCAGGTCGGTGCTGGACAGGAGGGGATTTAACCTGGCCAGGTGAAGAAGTCATGTCGGGCAGTGAGGAGGAGAATTTTTTGGGAGTGGGGTCTGAGGTGGAGAAAACTGTAATGGGTGTGCTTAGGTGGGGAACAAGTGGATGAGATGGGTGAGTCCTCTATGGGTTGAGAGTGTTAGCAGACTCTTGCGGGGATCAATCTGGGTGTTTAAAATTGTAACACTGAAATGAAAAGAAGTTTTATTTCTTTTTTTCAAAGCAATTATTAGCATAGCTCTGGCAGAAACATTCAAAGTTAGGGATTTATTGCTTTGTAGGATGGTTCCCAGCGCTGCATAACTGTCCAGGGCAAGGTGACGCTTCTGGACAATTGTGATGCAAATACTTACCTAGGAACTTCATAGAGGGATTCCTTAGTGCATCTTTGGGGTACCCCTAAATCTACCGCTGGGAAGCCAGGAAGTAATGGGCCAGTAACTTTCTTCAGAATGCAAACAGGATAGATCTATGATCAATCCCAATTTCTGATCTCTCCAGAATTTCAGATACAAGATAGTTGGATGAGTTGGCGAGAAAGAGAGAGAGAGAGAATATTGGAAAAATCAATTGCAAACAAAGTGTGACCATTCAAACTTACCCTTCCGTATCAAAAATGAACTTTTGAGTGGATGACCAGGTTTCAAATAAAGGAAGAGAATATAAATGGTTGTTGCTGAAGCAAAGAAAAATCCAAACCCTTCAACAGCTCTGTATATTATGGGATACACTGGAAAATGACAAGATAAAGAGTTTGTGAAATGAAGGGTTATTCAGCAGATTGTACAATGTCAGAGAAAAACCTGATCATCAATTTCAATCAGATGTTCGTGGGTTCAAGCCCCATTCCAGAGCTTGAACATGTCATTCAGGGTGATACTTTAGTCTCTGCATACTACACTGCCTTTCAGATGAGCTGTTACACTGAGGCTCCATCTGGTTGTCTCTTTAGATGAGTGTAAGAGATCCAATGGACTGAGTGCTGAGTCTGACTACATTCAAACAGTAACTACTTGACCCAAAATAGTAACTAATTGCCTTTAAGGCGCTTTTTCACATTCTGAAGTAAAGTGCTTTCTTTGTTAGAATGCCACTGTTATAACATTTTGCATTCAGAGGAAAATGGAGAGGGTGGGCTGCAGGATGGGAGGTGGATAATGATGGAAGACATTGGCTCTTCGATTTCAGGTGCAGCTAAAAAGAGCATACCTTGCACTTTACCATTCACACCCCTCAAATCAGTGCGTGAAGTCAGGCCCACTTAATTGTCGAGAAACTGATATTCTAAATCAGTATTGAAAGAATGTTCCATTATCAGAGTTGTTGTCTGACTGTTGGCATGTTAAGATGGGTTCCTGTCTTTTGTGTATCAGATTTCTTGATACTAGCTGAAAAAAATAACAATCCTCCCAGCCAATGTTCAGCCCCCAAAGGTGTCAAAGGGTATAAGAGGTGGGGCCATAAACAGATCAAATATGATCTTACTGAATGACAGAGCAGGCTTGAGGGGCTGAATAACCAACTCATGCTCCTTATTTGCATGATCAACTTGAGGGCAGCACGGTGGCACAGTGGTTAGCACTGCTGCCTCACAGCACCAGGGACCTGGGTTCAATTCCTGGCTTGGGTCACTGTCTGTGCGGAGTCTGCATGTTCTCCCCGTGTCTGTCCCCTCCAGGTCCTCCGGTTTCCTCCCACAGTCCAAAAGACATGCTGGTTAGGTGCATTGGCCATGCTAAATTCTCCCTCAGTGTACCCGAACAGGCGACTAGGGAATTTTCACAGTAACTTCATTGAAGTGTTAATGTAAGCCTATTTGTGACACTGATAAATCAATTTACAAAACTTAACACCAAAACAGATGACCTGCTCATTCACAAGTTTGTTGTTTCCTGTGGTTTAACTACACATCCAAAGACTACATCAGGTACTTTGGGATGCCCTGGGGCCTTAGGAAGCACTACATAAGTGTACATTATTATGTTCCCCTTTTACAACTGCTGGGACAACAGGAAGGTGGGTTGCAGACACCACAATCTCTTCCAGTCTTCAGACTTCCCATGTTTATATCTGGTGAGTGATATAGAAATGTGGTTGGTGAGTGCACTTTAACTATAAACAAAAGACTTACCTGGATCAATGATACAGAACAGGGCTCCAATCAACAGAAAGATAAAGGCGAGCGTTTGGAAGACCATGACAACAGAAGTGAGTTTCATGTGTTGCTTTGGAACTAGAAACACAAACAAATGGATGGGAGATTCATTTTATAGAATATCAATAAGTTAGAGAGTCTGGAAATATTTTTTCAGCACACAAATGTGCAAACAGAATGGATACAAAATGCATTTCTTACCGTTGTACTTCATCAAAGCAAAAAAGATTATGTAACCTTCAATAGCAAAGGATGTTGATGTGCTAACCAGAGCCAGCAGAGATGCCATGAGAGACAATTCATGCAGTAACAGCAATTCTGAAACAGGAACCGTTATCAATCCATTTCAGTATAAATATAGATCATGATGCAATGTAATATGAAGCCAGGAGATACTACTTGAAAATTTTCATTCTACTTTTCAATTTGAAATATGTTCCTTGTAAATGCAATAATTGGTGGCCACCAGTTAGCTAACAAAGAACAACAGGTTTATTACTTTTTACAACTCTGCACAGGGTGCTAGTCGATGTGTTCATTCTCAGCTCAATCTGGCTGCAAAAGCCCACGCTTTGCCCCAAGATCCCCACGAACATTCCCCATTGGGCGATTGGGTTGCATGATCCTTCTGATGCATGCTCCTTAAAGGACATCCTTCCACCTTTAAGTCCCTTATTACACAGTACATTGAGAACCTATACAATTTCAAAACATTAGCAATAATGAACATTTTTAACACAGTTTATCGGAAACTCAGAGGGAGATTTTCCGGCCTTGCTGCACCTGGTGCAGATCGCACCGGAGCTGGAAAATTGTACGTGGCCAATGGCAAATGGTTTACAATTGTCTTGGTCCTTTTCTACTGGTGGAAACTGGATCATGCCCAGAAAGGGCGTGAGGCCAATTAGTACATTTAAAGTAGCATTTAAATATGCTTCGCCTGTTTGACGCTGGATTCTCCCAACTCCCAAGATTTTAAAAAATTGTATGTATTAGTCGCAAGTAAGGCTTACATTAAACACTGCAATGAAGTTACTGTGAAGTTCCCCTAGTCGCCACAGTCTAGTGCCTGTTCGGGTCAATGCACCTAACCAGCACGCCTTTCAGAATGTGCGAGGAAACCGGAGCACCTGGAGGAAACCCATGTAGACATGGGGAGAATGTGCAAACTCCACACAGACAGTGACCCAAGTCGGGAATCGAACCTGGGTCCCTGGCGCTGTGAAGCAGCAGTGCTAGCCACTGTGCCATCGTGCTGCCCAACCCTCGGGTGTGGCGTGAGCCTGGTGAGAATCACTAGCGGAGTCCAGGTGTGATGGTAACGCTGGGGGTGTTTGGAGGCCATTGAAGCCCCCCAAGTGGTCAGGGACATGGCTGGGCAGTGCCACCTGGCAATACCCACTCAGGCCCCACCCCCAACTGACACTGCCAGCATACCAGGGCAGTGCCAAGGTGGTGGGGCCTGAGTGGGCCTCAGCAGAGGCTATGAACGGGGGCGGGGGGGGGGGGCGGGGGAGGTGGGAAGTGTGCAGGGGTTATCATGCAGGGGTGGAACATGAATGGGCGGTATGTTGGGCATCATCAAGGGAGTGCATGCCGGGTCATAAAGGGAGTCATGAAGGGGGAACATGCCAGGGATCATGAAGGGAGGACATGTCGGGGTGGGGGTGGGGGGGGGAGGGGGGCAGTCATGAAGCAGGGAACTGTCAGGGAGGGTGTGGGTAAGTATGCCGCCTATGAGGTGGGGGAGTCAGATATCCATGGGGGAGGGAGGGGTCTTCCCAGTGTACTGTGAGATCAGCATACATTCCAAAACGGCGTCTGATCGCTTTGCAGCCGGGCTCACCAGTGTGCTTAGGCCCCACCCTTTGCAGAACCAGCAACTCACCATTCTCTCAAAAAACGACAAAGCATGGGACGAATGCGGTCCAGGCCATGCAGAACAGACCGGTGCAGATTGCTCTGGTTTCCTCGCCCATCATATTTTGGGAAAATCGTGGCTTCCGTCTGTGAGGGGACTTTTTCTTTCTCTGGGAGTGACATAGCTCAACTGGTTGAGGTTCAATATGAGTAGTTTTGGTTGGACTTAGCTTAACTAAGACTCTCTCCTGGTACCAGCACGTCACTTTCCACTATTTCCTCGGATTCACTGGGAGCAGCACTTCGGCCCGCTACTGGCTGATCAGCCACTTAACTCCTGAGACAAACATTATGATATTTTAACCGTGTTCTTAAATAAACTTTGTTTGATAAAAGCTTCTTAGTGGGTCACTTGAATCGTACCTGGAATGAAACACCTTATGCTCACTCTTGCCGAAATTCAAAGGTAAAAACTTAGGGTGGGATTTTCTGGCCACGCTCACCCCAAAACCAGAAAATCCTGCTCGAGGTCAACGGACATTTGCATAGTCCACTCCCCCCCCCCACCCACTACAGTTCCTGTGGCAGGCAAGACAGGAAAACTCCCCCCTAAGCGTCTAGGCTATCTTCATAAAACACCTTGGAGTATCTGGCCTGGATCATAACATATGACAATCAATTGTTCACCCACGCAACCAATTTCTTGATTATCCTGGGCTTGCTCCTTCTTCTAGAAGCTCCCACAACATCTGCAGCAGGGGTGGAGGCAACTTGCTGACTAGTTGGTTCTGTTGCCTTGGAAGAATTTGGTGGACTGTCCGCTGGAGAGCCGAGGGCCTGAAGCTGTTCTCCTGTAGACCAGCTGCTCCCCCTGCAGTGACCAAGGACAAGGTTAAAGGAGGCAATAGCGGGGCGGGGTGGGGGGGGGGGCTGAATTCATAAGGATCCAACAACCTCTGTGATTCCTGGGTGAATGTCTCAGGGCTGTCCAGCTGCTGCTCCTCTTCCCTGTGGGTGCCCAAAGACCCGGCTTGACTCCATGAGGGGAACGGATACCTGGAGGTCAAGATGCCCCATCTCCTTATTGCATGCCAACTGCAGAAGCTTCCCCATGGGGGAGATCAATGCACGCACAGGTCAACACCACTTTAGCCCGCAGGTGGATGGATCTCTGACTTGCATGACACCCTGTTGAGAGCCTCCAGCACCTCTATCTGATGTTCTCCTTGATGGTGGCACCTGAAAGACCATAAGAAATAGGAACGGGGGTAGGCCATTCAGCCCTCTGAGCTGCTCCACCATTTAACAAGATCATGGCTGATGTAACACTCATTAAGTCCACTTTCTTGCCTTCCCTTAACCCTTAAGTCCCCTGCTGATTAAAAAACTATCAGTCTCAGCCTTGTAAATGTTCAAGGACTTGGCCTGGGGTAAAGAATTCCAAAGATTCACCACTCAGAAAATAATTTTTTCCTCAAATCCATCTTAAATGAGCAGCCCTTTATTCTGCGACAATATCCTCTGGTCCTACACTTGCTCATGAGTAGAATCATCCTCCCAGTATTTACCATGTTTAACCCCAAGAATCTTATATGTTTCAGTCATATTACCTTTCTCTGAACTCCAAGGAGTACAGATCCAATCTGTTCCTTATAATGCATTCCTCTATACCCAGGATCATCCTAGTAAACCTCCTCTGTACTGCTTCCAGTGATGACATATCTTTCCTTAAATAAGGGGGCCAAAACTCTACACAGTATTCTAAATTCAGCCTCACTAGTACCTTGTACAGTTATAGCAACACCTCTTTACTTTTATATTCCAGCCCCCTTGAAATAAAAACCAGCTTTGCCAGAAAGGCTGCATGCTAGCTTTCTGGGTTTCATGAACTAAAACCCCCAAGTCTCTTTGCTACAGCTTTCTGAAGTCTCTATTTAAATAATAATCCACCTTCTCATTCTTTCTTCCAAAGTGAACAATCTTACATGCTTCCCGCATTGAATTCCATTTGCCTATTTTCTGTCCACTCACTTTATCGGTCAATATCTCTCTGTAAGCTATTTATATCGCTCTTACAACTTGCCTTCAATTCCACCTATCATCTGCGAATTTAGCCACAGTACACTCTGTTACTTCTTCCAAATCATTAATAAATATTGTTAATAGCTACCACTCCAGCACTGATAGCTGTGGCATTACACTGGTTACAGCCCTCCAACCTGAGAAAGACCCCTTTATTGCTATTCACTGCTGCCTGTTAGTTAACCAATCCTATCCATGCCAGAATATTACCTCTAACATCATGAGCTCCTATATTGCCTTTTTGTGGCACCTTATCAAATGCCTTTTGAAAATCCAAATATACAACATCAACTGGTTCTCCTCTATCTACACTGGCTGATACCTCCTCAAAGAACTCGTAAATTTGTCAGACATGATTTCCCCTTCATGAAACCATGCTGACTCTGCTTGATCAGATTATGACTTTCCAAGTGTGCAGCTATTCTCTCAAGAATCGATTCTAATATTTTTCCAATAACTGAAGTTAGACTAACTGGCAGTGAGAGTGAGAGGAGAGAGCAGGAGTGACAGCATCAGCTGCCTGCAACACAGAGGCATTCTTGGCTCTCAGTTTTCTATATCATGCCTGGATTCTCACTGGTGGAGGCCCAGATCCAATCTCCCAATTTTCAATTGGACAGTCCTGCTCCATACCTGCCAGCTGAGCTGCCCTCCCCTCAAACTCCCTGAGAGCCCTCAAATGTAGATGCCCTTCACTAGTTCTGTCCCCTGCCCTCATCTTATCACATCCACGCAGGTTATATCTCAACTTATCCTGCTCAAAAGCAATAGAAAAGATGGGTTTGAGAGGAATTGTTTGTTGCATCCATTTGTAGATAGTTATTTCACATTCATTTCACATACTTCTAATCTTAGAAATAACCCACTGGATTGTGTGGCACAGCATTAATACACTAAGTTTTCCAGAAGGGTTGTGGCCAACTCCCTCTGGAACACTGAGCCCATCCACATGAAGGAAGGCATCTCATTTGTGGTGGTTGCTGGTGCCCCCTGCACCTGAGCCCATTCCGCCAACACCCCCACTTTCCATACAGCATTGGTATCTCTATGGAGAAAAGAAGTACACCATCTCAGAGGCACTGAAGTGGGGCTATGACCTAATGCCGTTGCCACTGAGGACACGTACCCTGACATTCATTGGTTTCATTGTGGTTGGTGTGAGCAGCTGAAACTTCTCTTATCCTGGCGACTGGATGAGCTTGTTCATCCTTTCATGGCATTGCGTGGCTGATCTGCGCTGGGCAGCTATGGCACTTACAACATGGGCAAGCTGTGCCCATGCACGGTTGGTTTCCCTGCTCAGTCTTCTCACATCAGACGGCTATAGAGCAGTCGAGGAGGATGCACAGGGAGGCAGCTTATAAATACGGCACCCAGTTTTATGGCAAGGTGTGCGCCATCCAGTCTGCCCTGCCGTTCTCGACATTGAAAAACCCCACATAATTAATAACAGCAGGGACTCAAGATTCTACAGGATTTTCCATTAGCCTCTGCAGTATGAAATACTCCCGACCTCTCTATGGGACTTAGTCCCTGTGGGAGAATTCCACCCCATGAATCCACAGCAGTAAGCTACATTTAACTCTATAGCAGTATAACAATCTGCAACATGCATTTGTCTCTCAACTTTCAACATATTCTCTTTGTGCACAGCTGCATATCAACCCAGAAGATTCTGGCAGCACAAAGTCATTTACAAGTTGACCTTTTAAAGAATCCTTGCATGCACCTGGCCACACAAAACAATTTAAGCGTAGCAGACATTGGAATGGACTAGCCACGCAGGACAAAAAAAACGTTCAGAGATTGAGAATGTTGCATGTAACTCACAAACATAAATTAGGACTATTATAAGACATACCACTAACAATGAGCAAATGCGTGTCTTCTTTCTGGCTGACCTTGTTTCTGACCACACAAGTGTACAGCTCACAGCCCCTTGGTTGTTTTACAATCAGTGTTCGGTTGTCATTGGACATTTTGTAAGTTTCATCACTTTGAAGTGGATGATCTTTTTTAAGCCACCAGATTGCCTCTGCTCCTCCATGATTCAGATGACAATCAAGATAAATAACACTCTTTTCATGGCCAATACTTTGAATTATCACAGGCTGTTGCAAGATTTCTATTAAAAGAGAAAAAAATTACATGAAGACAATAATTGAACTTGATGTGCTTGTCTTTAAATAGCATGATGACAAATATCAGGCATAAGATTCAGTTTATAACTTTACCTCTTCAGCTCTCTGGTGCAAGGAGTTCCAAAGGCTCTCAACCCTCAGAAGAAATTCCTCCTCATCTCAGTCTTAAATTGGCACCCATTTATTCTGAGACTATGCCCTCTCCCATGAGGGGAAACATTCTCTCAGCATTTGCTGAGGCAGCATGGTGGCACAATGGTTAGCATTGCTACCTCACCATCAGGGACCCAGTTCCATTCCAGCCTTGGGTGACTGCCTGTGTGGAGTTCACACATTCTTCCCGTGTCAGATGGCTTCCTCCAGGTGCTCCAGTTTCCTTCCACAGTCCAAAGCTGTCCATGCTAAATTGCTCCTTAGTGTCCAAAGATGTATAGGTTAGGTCAATTAGCCATGGTGAATGCACAGGGTTACAGGGAAGGGCTCGTGTGGGAGGGTCGGTGCAGATTCGATGGGTTGGATGGCCTCCTTCTGCACTGTAAAGATTCTATGGTGTTTACCCTGTCAAGATTAATTCCCGCCTGGCCTGAAGAGGGACACAACTAGATTGGACCACATGCTCACCCCACCAGGCTAAATAGCCAGTATGGATGCAGGAGAGGCACCTGCCAGGCCAACTTGCTGTCATTCCAGCCCAGAAAGGCTAGCCCATTTCAGGGACCAACTGCCCAGCTGTTGCTCTGCCAACCAAAAGCACCAAGCACCAGAAGCTGGAGCACTCAAGCTGTGCTGATGCCCAAACAGGACCTCGAAATGGAAACCCCTAAAGAGATCAATATCCCTTTCAAACACCTGACCCTCAGCCTAACTCCAATCCCTACGCCCAAACAGATCAGCCTACAGGTTACCAAAGTGGAACAGACAAGAGCTAAGCATGGTTGAGAGCAGCTCAGCCCCATGATCCCAGGGTACGGAACACACAGTGAGGTGTCCAACACTCTCCTTTGGATCACCTAGAACAGCTTAACCATCACTCACCCCTGGGTATTAACCATCCTGGAAAACCCCCAGATCAGGATGTTGGAATGCCAGACCCCAACATAGGGAAGTGAAGTCAGAATTTCTGCACTAAACAGACTCCCCCAGGCAGATTAATTTCAAAGCCCCCAAGTCACCTAAACCTTCCCAATCCCAGGACCAGACAAAATCTTTGTGGATGCCAGTTCCAGGGTTCAAACCTAAGAAGAAAATGCAGCAGAGAACTTTCAATTCCTTTGCTAACTGATGTGCCAGTATTAATGAGAAAATACCTGTACACTTCTGCACTTCCTTCTCCAAGGCCACATAAAAAAATCAAATGGAATGGAATTCATTTAATTTTCTCCAGTGGGGGAGCCGTGTCCTGGCCAGAAGACAGGAAAGGAATTATATATGGCTACTCCATAAAATTGTTTTTATTTTAAAAATTAACAAAGCTTTATCCACCAGCCATGACTCATACCAGAGGGATGTCTACCCTTCAGAAACCAGGCGGGGGCTCTACATTTCTAAAGAAGAACTCTGGCCACCAGCGACCCTATGTCTCCAAGGGAAAAGGAACCCAGTCTCCTCAATTAAACATCCTAAGGTTCCAACCCTGGGAAAATACATCTTTTGTCTAACACCCAAGAGAAGTAGTGGGAGGTATGTCACATGACATCCCCTAAACTGCTGGAACTTGTAATATTGCTGTGTGGAGCTGAACCCAGGCAAACCACCATCTTTCCATCTAACACATAGCTGTAGAAAGAACTCTCCCCAGGTATTGCCTGGCCCCAATCTACACTGTGAACTACTGGAACATTGGAACTTCTGTATCCATGCTTTCAAGACTTATTCATCTCTACATGCCTTCTCCCATCATGGAAGTCCTTGCTTCTAGAAAGACTGCAACAGTCTACTAACCTCTGAAGGAATGCACCATAAGACCTTTGATTCTGGACTCATGGAAAACCATAACTCTTGCTGTTAGCTTGGTCTTTTCTTGTACCCCTTTCTTTCCCTTATCGCTCATTTATTGTGCGAGTGCAAATGGGAAACCCATTTCCTGCATTGTGTGCTTGTAAAATAAATCAACCCTCTTATTTTACCTCATCCTGAGTTCACTGTGGGATTATTAAGTTTGCATCATGCCAAACTGAAGGGTTGGGGAAAATACGCCACCACTTATAAGAAGAGAAATCAGAAATCAAAGCATCTTACTGTTTACGAGCAAGTAGTGAAAGGAGAAATTGGGGCTGTTTAAAATAATCCCCCTCTTGTCTGTAACATATTCAATATAACAATGACTTGATTTATAAGTTTAGTTTGGAAATTACATTTTGTGGTGGCTTTAATTATTGCATGGTGAGAAAACAGACACTGTTTTGGTAAGAGTAGAGGTAAGATTTGTGATTGTTGGTGAATGAGAAATTGTGACTGCATTTACTGGTGAGTTGACCACACACAGCCCTGCCACAGAGGGGTTGTGTTGGTTGCCTCCTCCTTTCTTCCTCCTCCTCCTCAATTGGTCACTGTATAACTGGTGATAAGAGCTGTGTCCTCACGATGGCAACACTAACAAACAGCAAACCACCACGATGGAGGGAAAGTCATCGATGAAGCAAATGAAGATGGCTGAGACTTCAACGACAGTCTGAACAACTCCTGCAGCAATATCCTGGGACATAGATGGTTGTGCTCCCAACAACCGAAACCACCTTTATGCTAGTTATGACTTCTTTCATGTGATGTGGCTGTTACTGACAAGGCCAGCATTTGTTGCCCTTCCTTAATTGTCCTTGAACTGAGTGGCTTGCTTCAATAGCTATGAGTCAACCACATTACTGAGAGTCTGAAGTCACTTGCAGGCCAGACTTGGCAAGGATGGCAGA